>NC_135238.1:8832810-9144239 GCF_051348905.1 Ranitomeya variabilis
CCACAAGAACAAGACCTGGCGTATACCATTAACACCTCACAAGAACAAGACTTGGCATATACCAGGAACACCTCACAAGAGCAAGACTTGGCGTATACCAGGAACACCCCACAAGAGGAATACCTGGCATACACCAGGAACACTCCACAAGAACAAGATCTGGTGTATACCAGGATCATCCCACAAGAACTAAACCTGACGTACACCAGGAACACCCCACAAGAACAAGACCCGGCATATACCAGGAACACCCCACACGAGCAAGGCCTGGTGTGCACCTGGAGCACCCTACAAGAACAAGACCTGGCATACACCAGGAACACTCCACAAGAACAAGACCTGGCGTATACCAGGAACACCCCACAAGAACAAAACTTGGCGTATACCAGGAACATTCCACAGAAACAAGACCTGTTGTATACCAGTAACACTCCACAAGAACAAGATCTGGCATATACTAGTAACACCCCACAAGAACAAGACCCGTCGTACACCAGGAACACCACACAACACACTCTGTATAAGAGTAAGACAACAAGAGTTGTTCCGTATACCAGGAATACCCCAAAAGACCTGTCATGAATTGGGAAGTCCTTAGAAGACCTGCTGAATGCCCCACAAGTCCTGACTGATACTGAGAACAGCCCACAAGCCATGCCAAATAATGGAAACAACTTGCTACACCTGATAATTTTCTCAACCAGTCAAATGGGCATCACAAAATGTTCCTCCTCAAAGTCACTTGCCCAATTTTTTGGCTTTTAATTTTATGGCTGTTGTATGTAATACAAGTCACAATAATCACAATAGGAGGCTACTTACATTTCACAAAGGACTCAGACAAATTAGGCAATGCCGGAAATCTAAGAACAATGCTTTCTATGTGACTGAGGAAGTTTTCACAGGCCGTTTCTCCTTTTAGAAGAATAAGGTCCATTAGTTTTTCCACCCGGACTCTCGCATTTTCATCATGTTGAATAGCAATGTTTTCCTCCAGGGAGATGAGGTGGAGAGATTTCATTTTATCCAACACAGTGTCTACATCTTCTTCCAAAGTTTCTATTAATTCTGACCTCAGATGTTCAATGGTCCATGATGCTCCTCCTGATGTCATGGTGCCCGAATTTCACAATCTGAATAGAAGCACACAGCTCATTATTATTATACCAGTGATATCCTGTAGAGAGGACTCAATCTTTTGACATTTGAATTTGCCGTATTTTCTAAATTTTGACAGTAAATTTGATTTGTGGTGAATCGATTCACTGTCAAATGCAAGAGCCCCAAAGCCTCCGATTTCCCTGAAAATACGCGTGTAACACACTGAGGCGTCCTAGGACTGTATCCATCCTCTATCCACTGTACTGGACAAGAGAACTGTTTCTGCTATTTACTGTATGGGAATTTACCTGTTGGCGTGCCTGACTGAACCGGCTGCTGTTACTTTATTACACCCCGAGAGCAAACTGGTTTAATTAAGTGAGTGTAAAGCACGAGCTCGTCTGCAGTCCAGCACAGTGGTTCACAATACAATACCATACAATACACTTTATTGATCCCGGGGAAAATTACGGTATTACAGCAGCAATACAAACAGCAGTACATAAAATATTAGGACACAAATCTTGCACAAGTATAACAACATTACATAACAAATAAATGTGGGTAGTTCAGGTATATAAATCACTGTTAATTGATATTAGTACACCAGCAATCAGTCACTGTCTACCACCCTTAGAAAATTATTAGACATCCCCATAGCAGTAGGTACAAACGACTTCCTGAATTTCTTGCACCTTAGTAGGATTAGACGGCTGCTGAATGTGCTCTTCTGCTCGTATAGCGGGTGTGTATTATTGATCATTATAGCCCTACACTTCTTCTGAATCCTATCCTCCAATACCTCCTCAGAAGAGTCCAGATGGAGGCCAACAGCCGCACTTGCCTTCTTGATAAGTTTGTTGAGCTTATTAGCATAAGATACTCGCACACTACTGCCCCAGCATATGATACCAAAAAAATGGCGCTTGCCACAATGGACTGATAGAACATTTCCAGCATTTTACTGCACACATTGAATGACCCGAGCTTCCGAAGAAAGTACAGTCTGCTCATTCCCTTCTTGTAAACCTTTTCCGTATGACACCTCAAATCAAGTTTACTGTCAAGGTGAACCCCCAAATATTTGTAGCTCTCAACCATCTTAAGAATATATATATTTCTATTCCTATTTCTCAACCAAACGTTCCCATCCCATCCCCGTATAAACTCAAGAAACTAGAGGAAAAGTCTGTCCTCGACTATATGGAGACTATTACAGAATTATCCAAACATATACACTACCGTTCAAAAATTTAGGGTCACTTAGAAATTTCCCTATTTTTAAAAGAAAAGCACATTTTTTTCCAATGAAGCTAACATTAAATGATTCAGAAATACACTCTATACATTGTTACTGTGGTAAATGACTATTCTAGCTGCAAACGTCTGGTTTGTAATGCAATATCTTTATAGGTGTATAGAGGCCCGTTTCCAACAACCATCACTCCAGTGTTCTTATGGTACTTTGTGTTGGCAAACTGTGTAAGAAGGCTAATGGATGGTTAGAATACCCTTGTGCAAGTATGATAGCACAGCTGAAAACAGTTTGGCTGATTAGAGAACCTATAAACCTGACCTTCCTTTGAGCTAGTTGAGAATCTGGAGCATTACATTTGTTGGTTCCAATAAACTCTCAAAATGGCCAGAAAAACAGAACTTTAATATGAAATTCGACAGTCTAGTCTTGTTCTTAGAAATGAAGGTTATTCCATGTGAGAAATTGACAAGAAACTGAAGCTTTCCTACAACGGTGTGTACTACTCCCTTCAGAGCAGAGCACAAACAGGCTCTAACCAGAGTAGAGAAGTGGGAGGCCCCGCTGCACAACTGAGAAACAAGACAAGTACATTAGAGTCTGTAGTGTGAGAAATCGACGCCTCACAGGTCCTCAACTGGCAGCTTCATTAAATAATACACGCAAAAAGCCAGTGTCAACGTCTACAGTGAAGAGGCGACTCCGGGATGCTGGCCTTTAGGGCAGAGTGGCAAAGAAAAAGCCATATCTAACACTGGCTAATAAAAGAAAAAGATTAATATGGGCAAAAGAACATAGACATTGGACAGAGGAAGATTGGAAAAAAGTGTTATGGACAGACAAATCCAAGTTTGAGGTGTTTGGATCACACAGAACATTTGTGAGACGCAGAACAACTGAAAAACTGAAAAGATGCTGGAAAAGTGTGACGCCATCTGTCAAGCATGGTGGAGGTAATGTGATGGTCTGGGGTTGCTTTGGTGCTGGTAAAGTGGGAGACTTGTACAAGGTAAAAGGGATATTGAATAAAGAAGGCTATCACTCCATTTTGCAGCGCCATACCCTGTGGACAGCGCTTGATTGGAGCCAATTTCATCCTACAACAGGACAATGACCCAAAGCCACCTCCAAATTATGCAAGAACTATTTAGGGAAGAAGCCGGCAGCTGGTATTCTATCTGTAATGGAGAGGCCAGCGCAGTCACCAGATCTCAGCCCCATTGAGCTGTTGTGGGAGCAGCTTGACCGTATGGTGCAAAAAAAGTGCCCATCAAGCCAAACCAACTTGTGGAGGGGCTTCTGGAAACATGGGGGGGAATTTCTCCAGATGACCTCAGCAAATTAACTGCTGGAATACCAAAGGTATGCAATGCTGGAATTGCTGCAAAGGAGAAAAGATTGAAGGAGAAAATTATTGTTTCAAAGAAAAATCTTTTTTTCAAACTTTGTCAATGTCTGGACAAGATTTTAAATTAATTTGGCAACTCGTTGGATTAATAAAAGTAGGAGTCTTCATGGAAAACACAACATTGTCTTGGTGACCCTAAACATTTGAACGGTAGAGTATATTTATATACTGTAAATCAGCGATGGTGCCGTGGACAAAGTCTATTGGAGCTGAATGACTGCTCCACCTTATAATGTCCCACAGAGAGACTCCTCTTCCAGCAGAACAGAGAGGAAAACAATGGCTAGTTACTGACCAGCCCGAAAACGTAGTGACAAATCTGGGATTTCTGACCGTTGATTCCGGTAGGAAAACATGGTCCGTAGAGCCAGTATACCTAACTAAAGGCTTAGTTGCGGCTTTGTGTCTCTTGGTGCCAAAATATATTGCGTTGCGTGCACGTTTACTTACTGCGGTGTCGCAGTGGACTTTTAGCGTTTCTTACCTCCAGGTCTGCTCCGAACAACACAATCAGGACACACAGATGGATGCAGAGCTCTTCCAGCCGGGGAGCAATACCGAGACTTGTGTTTGATGCGGCACCTTTCACTTCACAGGTCCCGGGTCCTTTCTGTTCTTTAACAGCTTTTACAGCAGGAATTCCCTCGCATCCGGACAGGTTCGGTTACCGGTTCAGTTCAGCCTCAATCTGCCGCTGCTTTTTACTCAGACGGGTGCTGTCACGAGAGGATTTCACCACATCCCTCTCACACAACATTATCCACTCATCATTCCTGCAGACCCTGCTCAAAACCCTGCCACTCTCAGTTGCACTTCAGTATTCCAACTGTCACTGGGGCGGCTCAAACTGGTTTTCTCCCGATGTACCAAATGACATACAGGTGACAGCCGTATGAATCTGCAAACCGCTGCCATCTAGTGGCCAAAACACCATTAATTATAAAGAAACAAATCTATTGGCCACAAGTACACAGATTATTCAGGAGTATAATTACACATTTGTCTTTAATTATACCACCCTGCGGAGCTGACACACATCTCACACAGCCACGAGACCTGTATCGGCGGGGACTCGAGCATAGTATTCGAGCACGATGAAGACACTCTTACCACTCGAGCACGATTTCACCTCTTCTAAGCACACTCACTCAGCCCTACATAATGCAACGGAGAAGGAGGAGAAGTAGACGACACTGATAGCGACCATTTACTATTTGAGGTTGCAGCCTGACTACCAGAAAGAAAAGTGTAAGAAGGATCCATACTCATAATTATGGGCAGCCTGCATGTTCGCAGCCAGTAATACTATAGTCGGTGCTGCTGCTCGTTGTGGCTCTGACGTTACTACCAGATATGGTGGACTGTTTTTTTTTTCCTCTTACCGTACCATTTTTTTCTTGTACCGTACAATTTTAACTATACTAGAATTAAGATTTGTATTTAGAGATGCAATTACTCCACTCCCCCAAAAAAGCAACCAAAAAATGTAGGGAAAAAAGCAACAGCGGCTGTTGTGAATTAGACTTTTTGGCTCCCTCTTGTGGTTACTAGTGATATGACTCTGGGATTTTCTTCCCTCAGTTTGCACCCAGCTGCGTTGTTAGTTCAGGGGTGTTGCTATATAAACCTCCTGGAACCTTAGTCCAGTGCCTGGCATCGTTGTAATCAGACACATTCTGTTTGCTCCTATCTGCTGGTCCTGGTTCATGCTAAACTAAGTTAAGTCTTGTTTCTTTGTTTTTTGGGTTATTTGCTTGCTCTCATTTTTGTCCAGTTTATACTAAATGTGATTCCTGATCTTGCTGGAGGCTCTAGGGGGCTGGTGTTCTCCCCCCGGGCCGTTAGACGGTTCGGGGGTTCTTGAATATCCAGTGTGGATATTTTTGATAGGATTTTTGCTGACCATATAAGTTATCTTTCTATATTCTGCTATTAGCTAGTGGGCCTCTCTTTGCTAAATTCCTAGCTCATTCTTATGTTTGTCTTTTCCTCTTACCTCACCGTTATTATTTGTTGGGGGCTTCTATCCAACTTTTGGGGGTAATTTCTCTGGAGGCAAGAAAGGTCTTTCTTTTCCCTTCTAGGGTTAGTTAGTTCTCCGGCTGGCGCGAGACGTCTAGGATCAACGTAGGCACGTTCCCCGGCTGCTGGTATTTGTGGTGCTAGGATTAGGTATATGGTCAGCCCAGTTCCCACTGCCCTATGAGCTGGTTTTCTGTGTTTGCAGACTTAGCTATAATTCCTGAGACCCTCTGCCATTGGGGTCATAACAGTATGCCAGGCCAACATTGAATGTTTAATGCATTGCAGAAGTGGGATAATAAGAAAGGAAATTCTGAGTTTTTTTTTTTTTTTTTCTTCCTCTCTTCCTCCCCTTTACCTTTGAGTGGCTTGTGCTTGCTGCAGACATGAATGTCCAGACCTTGATTTCAAGTGTAGACCAGCTGGCAGCTCGTGTGCAGAGCATACAAGATTTTGTTACCAGTAGTCCTATGTCTGAACCTAAAATACCTATTCCGGAATTATTTTCTGGAGACCGATTTAGGTTTAGGAATTTCATGAATAATTGTAAATTGTTTCTCTCTCTGAGACCCCGTTCGTCTGGAGATTCAGCTCAGCAAGTTAAAATTGTTATTTCTTTTTTACGGGGCGACCCTCAGGATTGGGCTTTCTCCCTAACGCCAGGAGATCCGGCATTGGCAAATATTGATGCGTTTTTTCTGGCGCTCGGATTGCTTTACGAGGAACCCAATCTTGAAATTCAGGCAGAAAAAGCCTTGCTGGCTATTTCTCAGGGCCAGGATGAAGCTGAAGTGTATTGCCAAAAATTTTGGAAATGGTCCGTGCTTACTCAGTGGAATGAGTGTGCTCTGGCCGCAAATTTCAGAAATGGCCTTTCTGAAGCCATTAAGAATGTGATGGTGGGTTTCCCCATTCCTACAAGTTTGAATGATTCTATGGCGCTTGCTATTCAAATTGACCGGCGTTTGCGGGAGCGCAAAACCGCTAATCCTCTGGTGGTGTTGTCTGAACAAACACCTGATTTAATGCAATGTGATAGAATTCAGACTAGAAATGAACGGAAAAATCATAGACGTCAGAATGGGTTGTGTTTTTACTGTGGTGATTCTACACATGTTATATCAGCATGCTCTAAACGCCTAACAAGGGTTGTTAGTCCTGTCGCCATTGGTAATTTGCAACCTAAATTTATTTTGTCTGTGACTTTAATTTGCTCTTTGTCTTCTTACCCTGTTATGGCGTTTGTGGATTCAGGTGCTGCCCTGAGTCTTATGGATCTGTCATTTGCCAAGCGCTGTGGTTTTGTTCTTGAACCGTTAGTAAATCCTATTCCTCTTAGAGGTATTGATGCTACGCCATTGGCGGAAAATAAACCGCAGTTTTGGACGCAGGTAACCATGTGTATGACTCCTGAACATCGGGAGGTGATTCGTTTTCTTGTTCTGCATAACATGCATGATTTGGTCGTTTTGGGTCTGCCATGGTTACAGACCCACAATCCAGTCTTGGATTGGAAGGCAATGTCTGTGTCAAGTTGGGGCTGTCAGGGAATTCATGCTGATTCCCCGCCGGTGTCTATTGCTTCCTCTACTCCTTCGGAAGTTCCTGAGTATTTGTCTGATTATCAGGATGTATTCAACGAGTCCAGATCCAGTGCTCTGCCTCCTCATAGGGACTGTGACTGCGCCATAGATTTGATTCCAGGTAGTAAATTTCCTAAGGGAAGATTATTTAATCTGTCTGTACCTGAGCATACCGCAATGCGTTCGTATATCAAGGAATCTCTGGAGAAGGGGCATATCCGTCCATCTTCTTCCCCTCTTGGTGCGGGATTCTTTTTTGTGGCCAAGAAGGACGGATCTTTGAGACCTTGTATTGACTATCGGCTTCTGAATAAAATCACTGTAAAATTTCAGTATCCTTTGCCTCTGTTGTCGGACTTGTTTGCCCGGATTAAAGGTGCCAAGTGGTTCACCAAGATAGATCTTCATGGTGCGTACAACCTTGTGCGCATTAAGCAAGGTGATGAATGGAAGACTGCATTTAATACGCCCGAAGGTCATTTTGAGTACTTGGTGATGCCTTTTGGGCTTTCTAATGCTCCCTCAGTGTTTCAGTCCTTTATGCATGATATTTTCCGGAAGTATCTGGATAAATTTATGATTGTTTATCTGGATGATATTCTGGTTTTCTCTGAAGATTGGGACTCACATGTGGAGCAGGTCAGGATGGTGTTTCAGGTTTTGCGTGAGAATGCTTTGTTTGTTAAAGGCTCAAAGTGTCTCTTTGGAGTACAGAAGGTTCCCTTTTTGGGGTTTATTTTTTCCCCTTCTGCTGTGGAGATGGACCCAGTCAAGGTCCGAGCTATTCATGAGTGGACTCAACCCACGTCAGTTAAGAGTCTTCAGAAGTTCTTGGGTTTTGCTAACTTCTACCGTCGTTTTATCGCTAATTTTTCTAGCGTTGTTAAACCTTTGACGGATATGACCAAGAAAGGTTCTGATGTTGCTAACTGGGCTCCTGCAGCCGTGGAGGCGTTCCAGGAGTTGAAGCGCCGGTTTACTTCGGCGCCTGTTTTGTGTCAGCCTGATGTCTCACTTCCCTTTCAGGTCGAGGTGGATGCTTCTGAGATTGGGGCAGGGGCCGTTTTGTCACAGAGAGGCCCTGGTTGCTCGGTAATGAGACCATGTGCTTTCTTCTCTAGGAAGTTTTCGCCTGCTGAGCGGAATTATGATGTTGGCAATCGGGAGTTACTGGCCATGAAGTGGGCATTTGAGGAGTGGCGTCATTGGCTCGAGGGTGCTAAGCATCGCGTGGTGGTCTTGACTGATCACAAAAATTTGATGTGTCTCGAGTCTGCTAAACGCCTGAATCCTAGACAGGCCCGCTGGTCATTGTTTTTCTCCCATTTTGACTTTGTGGTCTCGTATTTACCAGGTTCAAAGAATGTGAAAGCTGATGCTCTTTCAAGGAGCTTTGTGCCTGACTCTCCTGGAGTCACAGAACCTGTTGGTATTCTTAAAGAGGGAGTTATCTTGTCAGCCATTTCTCCTGATTTGCGACGTGTGTTGCAGAGATTTCAGGCTGGTAGACCTGACTCTTGTCCACCTGACAGACTGTTTGTTCCTGATAAGTGGACCAGCAGAGTCATTTCCGAGGTTCATTCCTCGGTGTTGGCTGGTCATCCGGGAATTTTTGGCACCAGAGATCTGGTGGCTAGGTCTTTTCGGTGGCCTTCCTTGTCACGGGATGTACGGTCATTTGTGCAGTCCTGTGGGACTTGTGCTCGAGCTAAGCCTTGCTGTTCTCGTGCCAGCAGGTTGCTCTTGCCCTTGCCTGTCCCGAAGAGGCCTTGGACACATATTTCCATGGATTTCATTTCTGATCTCCCGGTGTCTCGGGGTATGTCTGTCATCTGGGTGGTATGTGATCGCTTTTCAAAAATGGTCCATTTGGTGCCTTTGCCTAAGCTGCCTTCCTCTTCCGATCTGGTTCCTGTGTTCCTTCAGAATGTGGTTCGTTTACACGGCATACCTGAAAATATTGTGTCTGACAGAGGATCCCAGTTCGTTTCCAGGTTCTGGCGATCCTTTTGTGCCAGGATGGGCATTGATTTGTCGTTCTCGTCTGCCTTTCATCCTCAGACTAATGGACAAACTGAGCGAACTAATCAGACTCTGGAGGCTTATTTGAGGTGTTTTGTTTCGGCAGATCAGGATGATTGGGTGACCTTCTTGCCGTTGGCTGAGTTTGACCTTAATAATCGGGCTAGTTCCGCTACTTTGGTTTCGCCATTTTTCTGCAACTCTGGTTTCCATCCTCGTTTTTCCTCGGGACATGTGGAGCCTTCTGACTGCCCTGGGGTGGATTCTGTGGTGGATAGGTTGCAGCTTATTTGGAATCATGTGGTGGACAACTTAAAATTGTCACAGGAGAAGGCTCAGCGTTTTGCCAACCGCCGCCTTGGTGTGGGTCCCCGACTTCGTGTTGGGGATTTGGTGTGGCTGTCTTCTCGATTTGTTCCTATGAAGGTCTCCTCTCCTAAATTTAAGCCTCGCTTCATCGGTCCTTACAAGATATTGGAAATCCTTAATCCAGTGTCCTTTCGCTTGGATCTTCCGGTTTCGTTTGCCATTCACAACGTGTTCCATAGGTCTTTGTTACGACGCTACGTTGTGCCTGTGGTTCCTTCTGCTGAGCCTCCTGCTCCGGTGTTGGTTGAGGGCGAGTTGGAGTACGTGGTGGAGAAGATCTTGGATTCTCGTCTCTCCAGACGGAGGCTTCAGTATTTGGTCAAGTGGAAGGGCTATGGTCAGGAGGATAATTCCTGGGTGGTTGCCTCTGATGTGCATGCGGCCGATTTGGTTCGTGCCTTTCACGCTGCTCATCCTGATCGCCCTGGTGGTCGTGGTGAGGGTTCGGTGACCCCTCCTTAAGGGGAGGGGGACTGTTGTGAATTAGACTTTTTGGCTCCCTCTTGTGGTTACTAGTGATATGACTCTGGGATTTTCTTCCCTCAGTTTGCACCCAGCTGCGTTGTTAGTTCAGGGGTGTTGCTATATAAACCTCCTGGAACCTTAGTCCAGTGCCTGGCATCGTTGTAATCAGACACATTCTGTTTGCTCCTATCTGCTGGTCCTGGTTCATGCTAAACTAAGCTAAGTCTTGTTTCTTTGTTTTTTGGGTTATTTGCTTGCTCTCATTTTTGTCCAGTTTATACTAAATGTGATTCCTGATCTTGCTGGAGGCTCTAGGGGGCTGGTGTTCTCCCCCCGGGCCGTTAGACGGTTCGGGGGTTCTTGAATTTCCAGTGTGGATATTTTTGATAGGATTTTTGCTGACCATATAAGTTATCTTTCTATATTCTGCTATTAGCTAGTGGGCCTCTCTTTGCTAAATACCTAGCTCATTCTTATGTTTGTCTTTTCCTCTTACCTCACCGTTATTATTTGTTGGGGGCTTCTATCCAACTTTTGGGGGTAATTTCTCTGGAGGCAAGAAAGGTCTTTCTTTTCCCTTCTAGGGTTAGTTAGTTCTCCGGCTGGCGCGAGACGTCTAGGATCAACGTAGGCACGTTCCCCGGCTGCTGGTATTTGTGGTGCTAGGATTAGGTATATGGTCAGCCCAGTTCCCACTGCCCTATGAGCTGGTTTTCTGTGTTTGCAGACTTAGCTATAATTCCTGAGACCCTCTGCCATTGGGGTCATAACAAGCGGCAAAAACTTTACGATCCTCCCCACCCCCAGATCCCAAAAAGTTAAAACGTTACTGATCTCTGTAAATGTTTTTTTACAAAGTCTGATTTTATTTTCAGCATTTAAATAAAAAACACTACACATGTTTGGTATCTGCTGTGAGGCAGTGACCGGTGTTACAGGTAGGGGTCGCTATTTGTGTTCCCCAGGATGCGCACGGAGGCATAGTGAGGCCATGAGGGGGTATTGCAGTCGCAGGCGTAGCTATGATTGCAATAGTGAAGCAGTGACCAATGTCACAGGTAGGGGTCGCTGTTTGTGCTCCCCAGGTTGTGCATAGAGGCGTATGAAGTCTATAGGTGTGCATGGCAGTCACGGGCGGAGCAGTGACTGCAATGCAGTCCAGAAATAGTAAAAATAAGTGTAGTCTTGGACATGCTATTGTCCAAGACAGGTGTAGGGAAAACCAGCTGTGGAATGTGTGTTTTGAAACTGACTGCAGTATGTTAGTGGTGCAGTCCATTTCATTTCCGGTCCGGGTTTTCCATGTGGCTGAAGCCACAGGTTTCTGTGTTAAAATCCCTGCAGTAAGGGGTTTGAGAATGTCAGGTGTAACATCAGTGTCAGTCTGGTGTGTGCTGTTGTGCAATGCAGAGGTCTGCATAGGGCTGTCAGTGTGAAGCAGCATAGGCCAGCGGAGCCAGCAGCCAAGGCAGCTGAATAGCCTGGCACCTGCAGCGTACACAGTGATGCTAGTAGTCCACGGTAACTGGTCTCGGATATTGATGTCCTGTGCCCGGAGGTGAACCAGAGGTGGATGTCCTGTGCCCGAAGGGGGACTGGCATGTGTAACAGCTGCAAACAGGTGGATATGGTGCTCGGCTGCAATCCGGAGGATATCATGGACTGTGTACGGCTGTGTGAGTAAAGAGACAGTAATGCAGTGGTGTGATCACCAGCGGTAACTGGTCAGAGGAAGACTGGCGTGTGTAGCGATATGCAAAACTAATCGAGTAAAGCTGTGTGTAAGAGACTTTAATACGGCGTACGGTCGCCCACGGTTAATGGATAAGGAGAGGTCCAGCGTGTGTAGGGACTGCAATCTAAAGCCGTATGATATGTAGTGCTATGAAACGAGCACTGAGATGAGATACAATTGTGTGAATTGAACTTTGATGCTGTGAAGTTAACACATTAAAGAGATTTTTGTGTTTGAACTTTGTGGGTCATGGCCTCATCACTGCGTACGGTGCTACCGCAGCACTACACTGTGCACTTGTACTGACCCGGGGAATCATATTGTCAGCTCAGTTTTACTATATTGTGAATGTGGTAAATATAAAAAACAAACAAACCATTGCTGAATTGAACTTTTTAAAATGTCACCGCACTTGAGATTTTTTTTCCCAGTTTCCAATGCATCCCATGATAAAATGAACGGTGTCATTCAAAAGTACAACTCGTCCCTCAAAAAACAAGACCTCATGCGGCTATGGGGGATGGAGAAATAAAAAAGTTATAGCTCTTGGTAGAAGGGGAGGTAAAAGTGAAAATGAAAGAATGGAAAATTTCCTGATCATGAAGGGGTGAAACACTGGTGTGCATCGCTTGTGCAACTGTGTAAGGTCTCCTAGCTTTGGGGATGTTGACACAGGACTTTTCACCTTCTTGTCTAACAAGTTTCTGTACAATACCTTGACCTGTATTTTAGACCCAGCCTCCCTTTATCTGCACATCCCCCTTCGGAGGTTTATTCTCACCCTGTTTTTTCCTTTTTCTTTATATTTGTTTTTAATATTATACCAATAAATCATGATCTTATTACTTTTGCTGGAATCGCTTTGTATCCCTTGGCAGTACAATGCTGCTGTTACGGATAGTGTGTGTTTCTATGTTTGCATGTATGTCAGCGCTTACAGAGGCGGCTGTGTTCTCTTGCTGGTATATTATGCAGTCATTGCAGTTTGCACCTGTTCACACTTGCTTTATTCCCTTCGGAGTTGCCGGTCAGTCTTTTGACGTTCCTGTACAAAGTGTCCCACCCGACCCTCGCTGCACCTGTTACCACGTCAGGTAGAAGGTGCCGTAGATATCCCCAGACTGGATATATGGGTCTCCGGCAACAGTCCTATATTACACCATATACAAATTATAATCTCACCTTCGGTTATGGTGAAAGTGTGAAAGGTAAATGGAAAATGAGATATCAGTGTATCGGCCACAGGGATCAATAACTGCTCATGAAATGTGAGTCTGGAAGGAAGTTTCCTCTTACCTGGGTCAGGAATGCACAGGATGAGCAGCAAATCTGGAAACGTCTCTTATATTAGTAATCTGTGGGGGCCGTGCCAAGGGCGGGAGGATGACGACAGATCCAAGAAGTGAAAGCAATGTTACATCAGGTATATTCCCTGAGATCACACAACACCCTCAGAGGAGGCGCTGCCCAGTATTCAGCTCCAAGTCCAAGAACATAGGGACGTCATAAAATGTAAATAAACCAGGACCACGATGATCTGGAAATATCCTATGTTTTATCACACAGAACATAGAGCAGATGAGACGCAGAACATTTCTCTATTTTATATGAAAAAGTTAAAAGGACAGTCTAGATTTAACACAAAAGCCTGGAGTCACTGTATCCTCACAGCACACACACCGCGTATTGTCAGGATTCTCCGGTGCCAGCACCGCAAGCAGGTGTTCATGTGACCCCAAGTATGAGCTATCTCAGGCACATTTCCACTAGACATGCACAGCCTCACTGAATACTAGTGAATAGAGAGAGGCCACACATGTCTAGTAGGAATGTGGCCGGAAGTGTGCTTTGCATTAATATAACCGCCTCGTCCCACAGCTGGCACCGGAGAGTCCAGACAGCGCGCACTGTGCATGCAGTGAGGAATCACAAGCATGCAGTTACATAGAGTGACTGTAAACTTTTGTATTAAACCTGGACAGCTACTTTAACTCATTTAGAAACTGATAACAGCAACATATCTCAGAACAGTAGTTCCTGCGCCGTATCCTCCATTGTGTCCGAGCTATATCCATTAATGTGCCCGGGCCGTGTCCACCACTGGTCAGAGGCCATATGCACCTTTGTGCAGCATCCCCTCTTATGACAGTCTGTAAATGTCTGGTAAGTGAGGAGACAATCGGAGATTTAGGAGAAGAATCTTTTCCCCTTCTTGTCCGTGTTGGCTTTTCAATGCCACTAGTTTAGGGTTCTTTGCTGGATTTTTCATTTCATAATGCACCAAATGTTTTCTAATGGTGAAAGGTCCATACTGCAGGCAGTAAGTTCATCCCATGAACTCTCCTTCTTCGGAGCTGTGCTATAATGGATGCGGAATGGGGTTTACCATTGTCGTATTGGAATATACAAGGTTTTCCCTGAAATAGACATTGTCTGGATTGAGAAGATGCTGTTGTTACTGTTATGATCCCAGTGGTAGAGGATCTCTGGTATTCCGGCAAGGTAACCAAAAAAACTAGGAACTGCTCTAGGGAGGTGGAAACTGGGCTAACCGCATACCTGATCCTAACACAACAACTAGAAGTAGCCGGTGAACGTGCCTACGTTGATTCTAGACGTCTCGAGCTAGCCGGAGAACTGACTACCCCTAGAGGGAAAATAAGACCTCACTTGCCTCCAGAGAAATTGAACCCCAAAGATATAGAAAGCCCCCAACAAATAATAACGGTGAGGCAAGAGGAAAACACAAACGTAGAGATGAACTAGATTCAGCAAAGTGAGGCCCACTAGTCTAGATAGGCAGAAATAGAAAGTGAACTATGCAGTCAGCAGAAAACCCTGCAAAAACATCCACGCTGAATATTTCAAGAACCCCCACACCGACTGACGGTGCGGAGGGGGAATATCAGCACCCTAGAGCTTCCAGCGAGCCAGAAAATCACATATCAAGCAAGCTGGACAAAAACACTGAAAAATGCAAATGATCCAAAGTATTCAAAAAGGACTTAGCTTTTCTTGCATGAGACAGACGGAAAGGAATCAGGAGGAAACCTTATAGGACTGGATACAATGATGCCAGGCAAGAGACTGAGTCCAGAGGAGACCTAAATAGGGAACACCCGCTGCTTAATGACCCAGCTGGAGCCCAGGCCTGCAACAAGACATGCCTAACACAGTACCGTTAGTGACCACCAGAGGGAGCCCAGAAACACAGTTCACAACAGTACCCCCCCCCTTTAAGGAGGGGTCACCGAACCCTCACCAAGACCCCCAGGGCGATCAGGATGAGCAGCGTGAAAGGCACGAACCAAATCAGTCGCATGAACATCAGAGGCGACAACCCAGGAATTATCCTCCTGACCATAGCCTTTCCACTTAACTAAATACTGAAGTCTCCGTCTAGAGATACGAGAATCCAAAATCTTCTCCACCACGTACTCCAACTCGCCCTCAACCAAAACCGGGGCAGGAGGCTCAACAGCAGGAACCATAGGCACCACGTACCGCCACAACAAGGACCTATGGAACACATTATGAATAGCAAATGACGCTGGAAGGTCCAAGCGAAAAGACACCGGGTTAAGGATTTCCAAAATCTTATAAGGACCGATAAAGCGAGGCTTAAACTTAGGAGAGGAGACCTTCAAAGGAACATGCCGAGAAGACAACCAAACCAAATCCCCAACACGAAGTCGGGGACCCACACCGCGGCGGCGGTTGGCAAAACGCTGGGCCTTCTCCTGTGACAATTTCAAATTGTCCACCACATGGTTCCAAATCCGCTGCAACCTATCCACCACAGAATCAACCCCAGGACAGTCAGAAGGTTCAACCTGACCCGAGGAGAAACGAGGATGAAAACCAGAGTTGCAGAAAAAGGGTGAAACCAAAGTGGCAGAACTAGCCCGATTATTAAGGGCAAACTCGGCCAGTGGCAAAAAGGTAACCCAGTCGTCCTGATCAGCAGAAACAAAACATCTTAAATAAGTCTCCAACGTCTGATTAGTTCGCTCGGTCTGGCCATTAGTCTGAGGATGAAAAGCCGACGAAAAAGACAAATCAATACCCATCCTAGCACAAAAGGATCGCCAGAATCTGGACACAAACTGGGATCCTCTGTCAGACACAATATTCTCAGGGATGCCGTGCAAACGAACCACATTCTGAAAGAACAAAGGCACCAAATCAGAGGAGGAAGGCAACTTAGGCAAGGGCACCAAATGGACCATTTTAGAAAAACGATCGCACACCACCCAGATGACAGACATCTTCCGAGATACCGGAAGATCCGAAATGAAATCCATGGAAATGTGCGTCCAAGGCCTCTTCGGGATAGGTAAGGGCAAAAGCAACCCGCTGGCACGAGAACAGCAAGGCTTAGCCCGAGCACAAATCCCACAGGACTGCACAAACGAACGCACATCCCGCGACAAGGAAGGCCACCAAAAGGACCTAGCCACCAAATCTCTGGTACCGAAAATCCCAGGATGCCCCGCCAACACCGAGGAATGAACCTCAGAAATAACTCTGCTGGTCCATCTGTCAGGGACAAACAGTCTCTCCAGTGGGCAACGATCAGGCCTATCAGCCTGAAATTTCTGCAGCACTCGTCGCAAATCTGGGGAAATGGCAGACAAAATCACTCCCTCTCTGAGAACACCAACCGGCTCCGAGACTCCAGGAGAGTCAGGCACAAAACTCCTAGAAAGTGCATCAGCCTTCACGTTCTTCGAACCAGGCAGGTACGAGACCACAAAGTCAAAACGGGAGAAAAACAATGACCAACGAGCCTGTCTAGGATTCAGGCGCTTGACAGACTCGAGATAAATAAGATTTTTATGATCAGTCAAGACCACCACACGATGTTTAGCTCCCTCGAGCCAATGTCGCCACTCCTCAAATGCCCACTTCATAGCCAACAACTCCCGATTACCAACATCATAGTTCCGCTCAGCAGGCGAAACTTTTCTTGAAAAGAAGGCGCATGGCTTCATCACGGAGCCATCAGAACTTCTTTGCGACAAAACGGCCCCTGCACCAATCTCCGAAGCATCAACTTCAACCTGGAAGGGAAGAGAGACATCCGGCTGGCACAGGACTGGCGCTGAAGTAAACCGACGCTTCAGCTCCCGAAAGGCCTCCACGGCCGCAGTAGACCAATTAGCAACATCAGAACCCTTCTTGGTCATATCCGTCAAAGGTTTAACCACGCTAGAAAAATTAGCGATAAAACGACGGTAAAAATTAGCAAAGCCCAAGAACTTCTGCAGGCTCTTAACAGACGTGGGCTGAGTCCAGTCATGAATGGCACGGACCTTGACTGGGTCCATCTCCACAGTAGAAGGGGAAAAAATAAAACCCAAAAAAGAAACCTTCTGTACCCCAAAGATACATTTTGAACCCTTCACAAATAAAGCATTCTCACGCAGAACCTGAAACACCATCCTGACCTGGTTCACATGGGACTCCCAATCATCAGAAAAAAACAAAATATCATCCAGATAAATAATCATAAATTTATCCAGATATTTCCGGAAGATGTCATGCATGAAGGACTGAAACACAGAAGGAGCATTAGAGAGTCCAAAAGGCATCACCAGATACTCAAAATGACCCTCGGGCGTATTAAATGCTGTTTTCCATTCATCTCCCTGCTTTATGCGCACAAGGTTATACGCACCGCGAAGATCTATCTTGGTGAACCAACTGGCACCCTTAATCCGAGCAAACAAATCAGACAACAATGGCAAAGGATACTGAAATTTCACCGTGATCTTATTCAGAAGACGATAATCTATACAAGGTCTCAAAGACCCGTCTTTCTTGCCCACAAAAAAGAATCCTGCACCAAGAAGAGAAGAGGATGGGCGAATATGTCCCTTCTCCAAAGACTCCTTTATATAACTCCGCATCGCGGCATGCTCTGGCACAGATAAATTAAAGAGTCGTCCCTTAGGAAATTTACTACCAGGAATCAAATCTATAACACAATCACAGTCCCTATGAGAGGAGGAAGGGCACTGGACCTGGGATCATCAAATACATCCTGATAGTCTGACAAAAACTCAGGGATCTCAGAAGGAGTAGAAGAAGCAATAGACACCACTGGAGAATCGCCATGAATCCCCTGACAACCCCAACTTGACACAGAAATAGCTTTCCAATCTAAAACTGGATTATGGGCCTGTAACCATGGCAGACCCAAAACAACAACATCATGCATTTTATGCAGTACCAGAAAACGAATCACCTCCTGATGTACAGGAGTCATGCACATGGTCACTTGCGTCCAATACTGAGGTTTATTCTCTGCCAATGGCGTAGCATCAATTCCTCTAAGAGGAATAGGATTTTCCAAAGGCTCCAGGACAAAACCACAGCGCCTGGCAAACGACAAATCCATCAGACTCAGAGCAGCACCAGAATCTACAAAAGCCATAGCTGAGTAAGAAGATAATGAACAAATTAAAGTCACAGACAAAATAAACTTAGGCTGAAAAGTACTAATGGCGACAGGATTAACAACAATTTTTTTTAAGCGCTTAGAGCATGCTGAGATAACATGTTGAATCACCACAGTAAAAACACAACCCATTTTGATGTCTATGATTTTGCCGCTCGGCTCTGGTCAGAATTCTGTCACATTGCATAGAATCAGGTGACCGTTCAGACAGCACTGCCAAAGGATTAGCAGATTTGCGCTCCCGCAAACGTCGATCAATTTGAATGGCCAGAGCCATTGAATCATTCAGACCTGTAGGGATAGGAAACCCCACCATCACATTCTTAATGGCTTCAGAAAGACCATTTCTGAAATTTGCGGCCAGGGCACACTCATTCCATTGAGTAAGCACGGACCATTTCCGAAATGTTTGACAATACACCTCAGCTTCGTCCTGACCTTGAGAGATAGCCAGCAACATCTTTTCAGCCTGACTTTCAAGATTAGGCTCCTCATAAAGCAAACCAAGTGCCAGAAAAAACGCATCAACATTCACCAATGCAGGATCTCCTGGCGCCAGAGAGAAGGCCCAATCTTGAGGGTCGCCGCGCAAGAAGGAGATAACAATCTTAACTTGCTGAGCGGAATCACCAGAGGAACGAGGTTTCAGAGACAGAAACAATTTGCAATCATTCCTAAAATTCAGGAACTTAGATCTATCTCCAAAAAACGGCTCAGGAATAGGTATTTTTGGTTCAGACATAGGGCTATGGATAACAAAATCCTGAATGCTTTGCACCCTAGCAGCAAGCTGATCCACACTAGAAGTCAGAGTCTAGACATTCATATCTGCAGCAGAGCTCAAGCCACTCAGAGAAAAAGGGGATGGAAGAAGCTAGGCGAACTGCAGCAACACAAAAAAAAAACAAAAAAAAACAAAACTCAGAACTTCTTTTTAATCCCGCTTCTGCGATGCAATAAACATTTTCTTTTGGCCTGGCATTCTGTTATGATCCCAGTGGTAGAGGATCTCTGGTATTCCGGCAAGGTAACCAAAAAAACTAGGAACTGCTCTAGGGAGGTGGAAACTGGGCTAACCGCATACCTGATCCTAACACAACAACTAGAAGTAGCCGGTGAACGTGCCTACGTTGATTCTAGACATCTCGAGCCAGCCGGAGAACTGACTACCCCTAGAGGGAAAATAAGACCTCACTTGCCTCCAGAGAAATTGAACCCCAAGGATATAGAAAGCCCCCAACAAATAATAACGGTGAGGCAAGAGGAAAACACAAACGTAGAGATAGGCAGAAATAGAAAGTGAACTATGCGGTCAGCAGAAAACCCTGCAAAAATATCTACGCTGAATATTTCAAGAACCCCCACACCGACTGACGGTGCGGAGGGGGAATATCAGCACCCTATAGCTTCCAGCGAGCCAGAAAATCACATATCAAGCATGCTGGACAAAAACACTGAAAAATGCAAATGATCCAAAGTATTCAAAACGGACTTAGCTTGTCTTGCATGAGACAGACGGAAAGGAATCAGGAGGAAACCTTATAGGACTGGATACAATGATGCCAGGCAAGAGACTGAGTCCAGAGGAGACCTAAATAGGGAACACCCGCTGCTTAATGACCCAGCTGGAGCCCAAGCCTGCAACAAGACATGCCTAACACAGTACCGTTAGTGACCACCAGAGGGAGCCCAGAAACACAGTTCACAACATGTTACACCTCTTTACAGTGTTCAACATTTATAGCATCCTTTAATTTCTGCACTGCCCCTGCCATAGGCACTAATGCCCTACATACTATCAGAGATGTGAACATTGCACTGATAATAAGCTGGATGGTCCCTCTCTTTGGTAACAAGCTTGATGGTCCCTCTCAATAAAAAGCTAGATGGTCCCTCTCAATAATGCGCTGGATGGTCCTTCTCCTCCATAACAAGCTGGATTGTCCTTCTCCTCCATAACAAGCTGAATGGTCTCTCCTTGATAATCTGGATAGTTCCTCTACTTTCGAGTACATAGAACACAGCATCCCGGGTTTCCATAAAGGAATTCACATCCTGTTTCCACCAACCACAGAACAGTTTTCCACATAGATTTGAATGCATTATAAAAGTGTAATGAGGGCCAGGGGGGTAGTCATGGTGGAGGATGGCAGCAGTAGAACACCCTGACCCTCCGCCACATACACACAATGTCCCTTCTGCAGTATACCTTTTTGTCCACTTTCTTGTCCATCTGGTGCCCCTCTGATCTGCTGGGGATCTCATTCTTTAGGTCCCATATAAAGACAGGCAGAGTCAAGTTCCAATTTAAAACAAACAAGTTTATTCAGTTATTTTCTCAATTCGTCCAGATGGATCACAGGTACAGCACAAGATTCTCCACTCAATACAGTCCTTCCTTTCCCTGTACTGTCCCTCTCTCCTCTAGGAATATCGCAGGTTCATACCGTCGTCTCTGGTACCGCAGCATTCTGTCTGGTCAGCCTAACTACCTTCAGTTCGTTTTGCCCTGGACATTTGGGTGTCTTCCCACACAGTTTTCGGCAACCATGTTGAAGTTGCCCTGTATTCCTACTCCTCCCGGGTGACCGATGATCTTAGGCTCTGGACGAGCTGGGCTCCTTCACTTTAACGTTACATGGCACAGCTGCCTTGTCCGGGCTCCCAGGCCCTACTGACTAAATACAGGGATCTCTCTACCTTACACACAGCTGGCACCTCCTAACTAAATCCTATTAGTAACTTGTTCCTATCGTGCCCCCCTCTAGTGGGCTAATCTAAGTGCTATGCTTTCCCTATATCTGTACAGTACAGGACCAATGTACATTAGCAGCATTATGATACAAGGCATTACAATATGTGTGTATATATATATATATATATATATATATATATATATATATATATATATACATATATGAATACACCAAACATATGAGATGTACCAGCACTTTCAGGGACATAGAAGCAGGTGCAGGGTATAAGCTGTCCCCTGTAACCCCTTGCAAATGAGCCTTGGTCGAGAGAAGTCGGCAGCGCTTCTGGATGCTGCTTCTTTTTTATATGATGGAGCTTTCACTTTTATTTTTGGATTGCATAGTGATTGATGACCTGTGATCACAGACAATGTTTCCAGGGAGTTCTCCAAAGCCCATGCAGTGATTTGAATGACTGAATTCTGCCCATAGAACCATAGAATCATAGAATGTTAGAGTTGGAAGGGACCTCCTGGGTCATCTGGTCCAACCCCCTGCTCAAAGCAGGATTTACTAAATCATCCCAGACATGCCGCCTGAGGGCCCATAGATCGCAAACATCCAATACAATTGTGCACACGGATTTCCCCAGAGTTTCTCAATCCTCTGATGATCTCATGTGCTGTAGATGGAGGATATTCAAAGTCTTCAATTTTATGTTGAGGAACATTTTTCTGATTGTTCCCCAATTTTTAGCTGCAGTTGTCACAGATTGGTGACCTCTGACCATCTTAGCTTCCGACAGACTCTGTTTAATATGGTGCCACTACCATTTTACATATTGAAAAAGATTACATCAGTCATAGAAGGATGACATGACATTGGGCGCAGCCGGGTGGGCTTCCCATGTGGACTTTCAGCTTTGTAGCATGGTGTAGCACAAGTAATCAAGAGGCACTATCATAGCTGTAAGGAGGTGGCCGGTCCCCCCAGTAGCGCCCTCTCCTTCTGCCGTATGACCCCCCCATGCACTTTTACGTACATATGTTGTGTACTTGCTTGTTCTATGTGTTTTCTACTGTAATGTCACATATGTAATCTATGCTATGTAAAGTATTGTGTATTGTGGGGAGTTCTGTTATGATCCTAGTGGCTGAGGATCACAGAATGAACTAGCTAAGTTACTGAACATAGAACGAGCTCTAGGGAGGTGGTAACTGGACTGACCGCAAAACCTGATCCTAACCAAACACACTGAAGGTAGCCGGTGAACGTGCCTAAATTCCTAGACATCTCGACGCAGCCTGAGAAACTTGCTACCCCTATAGAGAAAATAAGACCTCACTTGCCTCAGAGAAATGACCCCAAAGATATAGGAAGCCCCCAACAAATAATAACGGTGAGGTAAGGGGAAAATACAAAACGTAGAAATGAAAACAGATTCAGAAAATGAGGCCCACTAATACTAGATAGCAGAAGACAGGCAGGGAACTATGCGGTCAGTAAAAAACCCTATACAAAATATCCACGTTGAGAATTCAAGAACCCCCACACCAACTAACGGTGTGAGGGGAGAAACTCAGCCCCCTAGAGCTACCAGCAAGCAAGGAAATCACATATTAGCAAGCTGGACAAGGACAAATAAATAACCAAGAAACATATTGAACACTGATGAGCAAAAAAATAACCAAACAGAAAACTTAGCTTCTCTTGGAGAGACTGATAGCGAAGGAATTCAGGAGAGATCAAAATAGCACTGAATACATCGACAGCCGGCAACAACTGAGAGTCCAGGTGAGCTAAATAGGAAACCAGCTAACAGATAACGAGACAGCTGATCCAGCCCCGGACCTGCAGAATGACACAAAGAGCCACCAGAGGGAGCCCAAAGACAGCACTCACACAGTACCACTTGTGACCACAAGAGGGAGCCCAAAAACAGAGTTCACAACAGTACCCCCCCTTGAGGAGGGGTCACCGAACCCTCATCAAAACCCCCAGGGCGATCAGGATGAGCCACATGGAAGGCATGAACCAAATCAGCCGCATGAACATCAGAGGCGACAACCCAGGAATTATCCTCCTGACCATAGCCCTTCCACTTAACCAAATACTGAAGCCTCCGTCTAGAAATACGAGAATCCAAGATCTTCTCCACCACGTACTCCAATTCGCCCTCAACCAGCACCAGGGCAGGGGGCTCACCAGAAGGAACCACAGGCACCACATACCTCCGCAACAAAGACCTATGGAACACGTTATGAATGGCAAACGACGTTGGGAGGTCCAAACGAAATGACACCGGGTTAAGGATTTCCAAAATCTTATAAGGACCGATGAAGCGAGGCTTGAATTTAGGAGAGGAGACCTTCATAGGAACATACCGAGAAGACAGCCATACCAAATCCCCAACGCGAAGTCGGGGACCCACACCGCGACGGCGGTTGGCAAAGCGCTGAGCCTTCTCCTGTGACAACTTCAAATTGTCCACCACATGGTTCCAAATCTGCTGCAACCTATCCACCACAGAATCCACCCCAGGACAGTCAGAAGGCTCAACCTGACCCGAGGAAAAACGAGGATGAAAACCAGAATTGCAGAAAAAAGGCGAAACCAAAGTAGCAGAACTAGCCCGATTATTAAGGGCAAACTCGGCCAATGGCAAAAAAGTCACCCAATCATCCTGATCAGCAGAAACAAAACATCTTAAATACGTTTCCAAGGTCTGATTAGTTCGCTCGGTTTGGCCATTCGTCTGAGGATGGAAGGCCGACGAAAAAGACAAATCAATGCCCATCTTAGCACAAAAGATCCGCCAAAATCTGGACACAAACTGGGATACTCTGTCAGACACAATATTTTCCGGGATGCCGTGCAAGCGAACCACATTCTGAAAAAATAGAGGAACCAAATCGGAGGAGGAAGGCAACTTAGGCAAGGGCACCAAATGGACCATTTTGGAAAAACGATCACACACCACCCAGATGACAGACATCCTCTGAGAGACTGGAAGATCCGAAATAAAATCCATGGAAATGTGCGTCCAAGGCCTCTTCGGGACAGGCAAAGGCAAAAGCAAACCGCTGGCACGAGAACTGCAAGGCTTAGCCCGAGCACAAATCCCACAGGACTGCACAAAGGAACGCACATCCCGTGACAAGGAAGGCCACCAAAAGGACCTAGCCACCAAATCTCTGGTATCAAAAATCCCAGGATGGCCCGCCAACACCGAAGAATGAACCTCGGAAATAACTCTGCTGGTCCATCTATCTGGGACAAACAGTCTCTCTGGTGGGCAACGGTCAGGTCTATCCGCCTGAAATTTCTGCAGCACTCGTCGCAAATCTGGGGAAATGGCAGACAAAATCACTCCCTCTCTGAGGATACCAGCCGGCTCTGAAACTCCCGGAGAGTCAGGCACAAAACTCCTAGAAAGAGCATCAGCCTTCACGTTCTTCGAACCAGGCAGGTACGAGACCACGAAATCGAAACGGGAGAAAAACAACGACCAACGAGCCTGTCTAGGATTCAGCCGCTTGGCAGACTCGAGATAAATCAGATTTTTGTGATCAGTCAAGACCACCACACGATGCTTAGCTCCCTCGAGCCAATGTCGCCACTCCTCAAATGCCCACTTCATAGCCAACAACTCCCGATTAAAAACATCATAATTCCGCTCTGCAGGCGAAAACTTTCTTGAAAAGAAAGCACAAGGCTTCATCACAGAGCAATCAGAGCTTCTCTGCGACAAAACAGCCCCTGCTCCAATCTCAGAAGCATCAACCTCGACCTGAAAAGGAAGAGAGACATCAGGCTGACACAAAACTGGAGCCGAAGAAAACCTGCGCTTCAGCTCCCGAAAGGCTTCCACGGCCGCAGGAGACAAAATTAGTCACATCAGAACCCTTCTTGGTCAAATCCGTCAAGGGTTTAACCACGCCAGAAAAATTAGCAATGAAGCGACGGTAAAAATTAGCAAAACCCAAGAACTTCTGAAGACTCTTAACAGATGTAGGCTGAGTCCAGTCATGAATAGCCTGGACCTTGACTGGGTCCATCTCAATAGTAGAAGGAGAAAAAATAAAACCCAAAAAGGAAACCTTCTGTACTCCGAAGAGACATTTTGAGCCCTTCACAAATAAGGCATTAGCATGCTGGACCTGAAATACCATCCTGACCTGCTTCACATGGGACTCCCAATCCTCAGAAAAGACCAAAATGTCATCCAGATACACAATCATAAATTTATCCAGATATTCTCGGAAAATGTCATGCACGAAGGACTGGAACACAGAAGGAACATTAGAGAGTCCAAAAGGCATCACCAAGTACTCAAAATGGCCCTCGGGCGTATTAAATGCTGTCTTCCATTCATCCCCCTGCTTAATACGCACAAGGTTATACGCACCACGAAGATCTATCTTGGTGAACCAACTGGACCCCTTAATCCGAGCAAACAGATCAGATAATAATGGCAAAGGATACTGAAATTTGACCGTGATTTTATTTAGAAGACGATAATCTATACAAGGTCTCAGAGAACCATCCTTCTTGGCCACAAAAAAGAATCCTGCACCAAGAGGGGAAGAGGACGGGCGAATATGTCCCTTCTCTAAAGACTCCTTTATATAACTCCGCATCGCGGCATGTTCTGGTACAGACAAATTAAAAAGTTGTCCCTTAGGGAACTTACTACCAGGAATCAAATTAATAGCACAATCACAATCCCTGTGAGGAGGCAGGGCACCGGACCTGGGCTCATCAAATACATCCTGGTAGTCCGACAAAAACTCAGGGACCTCAGAAGGAGTGGAAGAAGCAATTGACACCAAAGGAGCATCGCCATGAATCCCCTGGCAACCCCAACTTGAAACAGACATAGCCTTCCAATCCAGTACTGGATTATGGGCCTGCAACCATGGCAGACCCAAAACGACAACATCATGCAAATTATGCAGCACAAGAAAGCGAATCACCTCCTGATGTACAGGAGTCATGCACATGGTCAATTGAGTCCAATACTGAGGCTTATTCTCAGCCAATGGTGTAGCATCAATTCCCCTCAGTGGAATAGGGAATTCTAAAGGCTCCAGGACCAAACCACAGCGCCTGGCAAACGACAAATCCATCAGGTTCAGGGCAGCACCTGAATCCACAAAAGCCATAACCGAGTAGGATGACAAAGAACAAATTAAAGTAACAGACAAAATGAATTTAGGCTGTATAGTACCAACGGTGACAGTTTTAGCGATTTTTTTTAAGCGCTTAGAGCATGCTGAGATAACATGAGTTGAATCACCACAGTAAAAGCACAACCCATTTTGACGTCTATGACTTTGCCGCTCAATTCTGGTCAGAATTCGGTCACATTGCATAGACTCAGGTCTCTGTTCAGAAAACACCACCAGATGGTGCGCAGATTTGCGCTCCCGCAAACGCCGATCAATCTGAATGGCCAAAGCCATTGAGTCATTCAGACTTGCAGGCGTGGGGAACCCCACCATAACATTCTTAATGGCTTCAGAAAGACCTTCTCTGAAATTTGCAGCCAGGGCACACTCATTCCATTGAGTAAGCACCGACCATTTCCGAAATTTTTGACAATACACCTCAGCTTCATCCTGACCCTGAGAGAAAGCCAGCAAGGCCTTTTCTGCCTGGTTCTCAAGATTAGGTTCCTCATAAAGCAATCCAAGCGCCAGAAAAAAACGCATCCACATTCAGCAATGCATGATCTCCTGGCGCCAGGG
Source organism: Ranitomeya variabilis (assembly GCF_051348905.1). Taxonomy (NCBI): domain Eukaryota; kingdom Metazoa; phylum Chordata; class Amphibia; order Anura; family Dendrobatidae; genus Ranitomeya; species Ranitomeya variabilis. Next base: position 8,859,680 of record NC_135238.1, read on the forward strand.
AGAAAGCCCAATCTTGAGGGTCGCCACGTAACAGGGAGATAACAATTCTAACTTGCTGAGCGGAATCACCAGAGGAACGAGGTCTCAAAGAAAGAAATAATTTACAATTATTCTTAAAATTCAGAAACCTAGATCTATCTCCAGAAAACAACTCAGGAATAGGTACTTTTGGCTCAGACATAGGACTGTGAACAACAAAATCCTGAATGCTTTGCACCCTTGCAGCAAGATGATCCACACTAGAAGTCAGACTCTGAATATCCATGTCTGCAGCTGAACTCAAAGCCACCCAGAGATTAAGGGGATGAGAGAAGCTGGACAGACTGCAGCAAAGGGAGAGGAAGGAAAAAAAAAAATTGTACTCAGGACTTCTCTTATCCCACTTCTGCGATGCATTAAACACTTTTTGGCCGGCTGTACTGTTATGATCCTAGTGGCTGAGGATCACAGAATGAACTAGCTAAGTTACTGAACATAGAACGAGCTCTAGGGAGGTGGTAACTGGACTGACCGCAAAACCTGATCCTAACCAAACACACTGAAGGTAGCCGGTGAACGTGCCTAAATTCCTAGACGTCTCGACGCAGCCTGAGAAACTTGCTACCCCTATAGAGAAAGTAAGACCTCACTTGCCTCAGAGAAATGACCCCAAAGATATAGGAAGCCCCCAACAAATAATAACGGTGAGGTAAGGGGAAAATACAAAACGTAGAAATGAAAACAGATTCAGCAAATGAGGCCCACTAATACTAGATAGCAGAAGACAGGCAGGGAACTATGCGGTCAGTAAAAAACCCTATACAAAATATCCACGCTGAGAATTCAAGAACCCCCACACCAACTAACGGTGTGAGGGGAGAAACTCAGCCCCCTAGAGCTACCAGCAAGCAAAGAAATCACATATTAGCAAGCTGGGTAAGGACAAATAAATAATCAAGAAACATATTGAACACTGATGAGCAAAAAATAACCAAACAGAAAACTTAGCTTCTCTTGGAGAGACTGATAGCGAAGGAATTCAGGAGAGATCAAAATAGCACTGAATACATCGACAGCCGGCAACAACTGAGAGTCCAGGTGAGCTAAATAGGAAACCAGCTAACAGATAACGAGACAGCTGATCCAGCCCCGGACCTGCAGAATGACACAAAGAGCCACCAGAGGGAGCCCAAAGACAGCACTCACACAGTACCACTTGTGACCACAAGAGGGAGCCCAAAAACAGAGTTCACAACAGAGTTCCTCTTTAAATTGTCTGTGTGTAATTGCTGTATGTGTAGAGTTAGGGAAAGTAAGTAAAGTATGTGGGCTGGGCTAGCAGCAGTGAAGCCACAGCTTCCCTCCAATTCTGCCCAGTTCATCTAACAGAGCAGACATATCAGATAGGACACTGCCAGACCGCAGGGAAGGGAGAGGTCTGTTTCCCCCAGACCAGAGACTAAGGACCGCAACGCAGGCCCTCAGAACTTTATAAGGGCTTTTGCTGATGGGGCCTCAAGTGCCCAGATTCCAGCAAGCGGTTTACTGCGAACTTTGGCTGCTACGGCCATTGTGGATGCGACTGCAGCAAACGTCAGGGAAAGAGCAGGAACGCCCGTGTTGTATTTGCCTTCTAAGTCCATTCCTTTCAACTTTGTTCCAAATAAAGTTCATTTTCCCCATTGGAGAGCTGCTGCATCCCTGGACCTTTTATTTCCCAGAAAGCTGAGAGCCAAGGAAAAGAAGGTATCTTCTGGGGAAGAACTGGGTTGATCCCATATTGTATGTACCAGGGGCCAGGGTGTCTACAGACTGTGTTTAGTGGGTGAGATCAGTCCGGACTACCACCCCACTGCCCCCCTTGTTACATAGCCACCATGTAAGCAGGAGCAAGAAATGCACCAGTCATTTTGTAGTGAATCTGGACAGTGAGAAGACGTCATAGTTCACAGCTTAGCCACAGAGATAGGGAGAGAAAGCTACAAAACACTAAAGACACTGTGCAGATAGTGTGAGAGCACAGCAGTGAGGAGATTACTGTGTGACTTACTTGAAAATTGACCTCTGGCTGTTTTTCCGTAGAGCCACTTAGTTTTCCGGCCATTTGTTAACCCGGCCCCAAGTTTTTTGAGATGTGTCGCTGCCATCATTTTCTAATAGAGTTCATTTTTTTTCAAATGAAATGGAGAAATGTCCAACGTCTGATCGTGTCCTCTGTTCTATGTCATAAAATGTGGAGATAAGAGATTCTGGTTTTCTACACATTTTGGGGGGAATTTGGAGGGAATTGGGGCTGAGTACAGGATGGTAACATTGTGCTGGAGAAATAGGAGTTGTATAAGAGCAGCAGCTGATAGCCCCGTATGGATGTAAACGTGTCTGGGGGTCCTGAGATGACCGGGAACGAGGGGCTGAATTTACCTCTAATCACTCAAACCTAACCCTAAATTACAGGGCAAATTATCATTAACCCCTTATGGAATAATGGGTCATTGACCAGTGTCACAAAAAGGTATTTTGGTTGTTTTTTTTATATCTGATTTAGCAAAACTTACTAGGATTCATTGATTGGCCATTTTATTAACCCTTTCACCAACTGGCGATTTTCCGTTTTCGCTCCCCTGCTTCCCAGAGCCATAGATTTTTTATTTTTCCACCATGTGAGAGCTTGTTTTTTTGTGGGATGAGTTTTATTTTTGACACTGTTGATTTTACCATATAGTGTACTGGAAAACGGGGAAAAAATTCTAAGTGCGGTGAAATTGCAAAAAAAAGTGCAATTCCACAATTGTTTTTTGTTTTTTTACCATGTTTGTTCTCTAAATGCTAAAACTGACCTGCCATTATGATTCTCCAGATCATTACTAGTTCACAGATACCAAACATGTGTAGGTTCTTTTTATTTAAGTAGTAAAAAAAATGTAAGAAAAACAATGTTTGCTTTTGTCGCCATTTTCCGAGACCTGTAGCATCTCTAATTTTCGTGATTTGGGGCTGGGTGAGGGCTTATTTTTTTGCACGCTGAGCTGACGTTTTTATTGATGGCATTTTGATGTGGATATGATCTTTTGATCGAACTTTATTGTATTTTATTGCAATGTTGCTGCAGCAACAAAAAAAAACGTAATTCTGGTGTTTGGCATTTTTTCTCTTTACTCCGTTTACAAATTTAATTAATTCATTTTATACTTTGATCGGATGTTTCTGAACCCAGAGATACCAAATATGTGCATTTTTTATTTATTTTTTATTGTTTTATTTTAAATGCGGCAAAAGGGGGGGGGGATTTGAAGTTTTGTGTTTTTGTTATTATTTTCATATTTTTTTTTAGTTTTTTATTTTTTTTTACTGTATTTAATAGTCTCCTTAGGAGACTTGAAGCTGCGATGGTAAGATCATACACAGTAGGGCTTCAGCACTGGCTGGCGTTCACAGGACTATCATAATGACAGGGACAGGGGTCTTCAGCAGACCACCGGCTGTCATAACAACCCATTGGCACTCAGCGATCACATCACGGGCGCGATGAAGGGCTGGAGGAAGGACGCACTTCTGACCGGTGCGTGTTGAAGGCCGTTGTCAAAGATTGAACATCGTGTAACAGGTTATCAGCCACGGGCGGCGCACCACCAGAGAGCCCGCTCCCTCCATCCACATCACGGACAGGCGGGGGCACTCTACCATGCTGGAATAAATGCTGAAGTGGAACAAAACCAGTTTATTATTAGTTATCGGAAAATTTTAGTCCATCTATGGTGATAAATGTTATACAGGTTGCACATGTCAGAAGCATTACATGGTGGTATTATGTGATGCTGTATAAGGAGGTAATACTGTATGTGCAGTATTATGGGGACACTGTGCTATTTAGGAATTCCTTGCTTGTCTTTGGCATTTATAATTGGACATTGTAGTTACAGGCGATTTAATAGATATTTAATAATAATTTAGATAGTAATTTTATTTATATAGCGCCAACATATTCCGCAGCGCTATATTTAGGTTTCATGTAGTAGTGTTTGATCACTGGATGACCATATATTATAGGTCGGGGGATATTATTCTGCGTCTGTATAAGTCATTCAAATGTCACTGAGTCTTTTTTAATTGTAGATACTTTTATGCTGATAATTCACATTTGATCATCTTCTTGTGTCATTTGGCCGAACACACAATTGTTGTGTTGGAACAGTCTGGGACCGGAGGATGGATGGAGGTCTGGGGCCGGAGGATGGACAGAGTCTGGGGCTGGAGGACAGATGGACGTCTGGGGCCAGAGGACAGATGGAGTCTGGAGCTGAAGGATGGATGGATGTCTGGGGCTGGAGGATGGACGGAGTCTGGGGCTAGAGGATTGACAGACGTCTGGAGCCGGAGGATGGACGTAGTCTGGGGCTGAAGGATGGATGGACATCTGGGGCCAGAGGATGGATGGAGTCTGGGGCTGGAGGACGGATGGACGTCTGGGGCCGGAGGATGGAGTCTGGGGCTGAAGGATGGATGGACATCTGGGGCCAGAGGATGGATGGAGTCTGGGGCTGGAGGATGGACGGACGTCTGGAGCCGGAGGATGGATGTAGTCTGGGGCAGAAGGATGGATGGACATCTGGGGCTGGAGGATGGACGGAGTCTGGGGCTGGAGGATGGACGGATGTTTGGAGCCGGAGGATGGACGGAGTCTGGGGCTGAAGGATGGATGGACGTCTGGAGCCGGAGGATGGACATAGTCTGGGGCTGAAGGATGGATGGACATCTGGGGCCGGAGGATGGACGGAGTCTGGGGCTGGAGGACGGATGGACATCTGGGGCCGGAGGATGGAGTGTGGGGCTGAAGGATGGATGTACGTCTGGGGCCGGTGGATGGACGGAGTCTGGGGCCAAAAGAAGGATGGAGTCTGGGGCCAGGGGAAGGAAAGTCTGAGGTTCCTCCACGCTGTTGGAGGAAGAGCGGAGTCTGGGACTGGAGGATGGATGGAGTCTGGGGCCGGAGGATGGACGGAGTCTGTGGCCAAAGGATGGACGGAGTTTGGAGCTAGAAGATGGACATAGTGGGTTAGAGTATGGACGGACGTCTGGGGCCGGAGGATGGACGGAGTCAGGGGCTGAAGAATGGATGGATGTCTGGGGCCAGAGGATGGATGGAGTCTGGGGCCAAAAGAAGGATGGAGTCTGGGGCCAGGGGAAGGAGAGTCTGAGGTTCCTCCACGCTGTTGGAGGAAGAGCGGAGTCTGGGACTGGATGATGGACGGAGTCTGGGGCCGGAGGATGGACGGAGTCTGTGGCCAAAGGATGGACGGAGTTTGGAGCTGGAAGATGGACATAGTGGGTTGGAGTATGGACGGACGTCTGGGGCCGGAGGATGGACGGAGTCAGGGGCTGAAGAATGGATGGACGTCTGGGGCTGCAGGATGGACGGAGTCTGGGGCCATAGGAAGGACAGAGTCTGGGGCCAGAGGATGGATGGAGTCTGGGGCCAGGGGAAGCGCGGAGTCTGAGGTTGGAGGAAGGGCGGAGTCTGGGGCTGGAGGATGGAGTCTGGGGCTGGAGGATGGACAGAGTCTGGGGCCGGAGGATGGATGGAGTCTGGGGCCGGAGGATGGACGGAGTCTGTGGCCAAAGGATGGACAGATTTTGGAGCTGGAGGATGGACATAGGGGGTCGGAGTATGGACGGACGTCTGGGGCTGGAGGACGGACGGAGTCTGGGGCCAGAGGACGGACGGAGTCTGGGGCCGGAGGATGGATGGAGTCTGTGGCCGGAGGATGGACTGACATCTAGGACCGGAGGATGTATGGACATCTGGGGTCGGAGGATATGCGAACATCTGGGGTCAGAGGATGGACATATGGGGCCGGAGAATGGACGGAATCTGGGGCCAGAGGATGGATGGAGTCTGGGGTTAAAGGATGGAAGAAGTTTGGAGCTGGAGGATGGACGTCTGGGGTCAGAGTATGGACGGAATCTGGGGCCGGAGGATGAATGGAGTCTGGGGCCGGAAGATGGATGGACGTCTGCAGATCGATCCTGTGCTCCTGCTTCTCATTCTCATACGATGCCACAGAATTGGGTGTATGGCTGATGATCCATTACTGGTTACAGACGATCGCCTTTATTTCTTTCTGTTAGGCAGCCGCTCAGTTCTGACACCTTTAATACGGATTTGTTCACACCGGCGTCAGAAATTTGGCTTTTCCAGTATGTATGATGGATGCATTTCCCCCTTTTGTTCCTACATACAGCCTTAAAGGGAACCTGTCACCCCCGCCTGGCGTTTTTAACTAAAAGAGCCACCTTGTGCAGCACTATTGCTGCATTCTGTCAAGGTGGCTCTTTTAGTTCGGGTCCCTGCAAACGTTGAAACAATCGCTTTTATCATGTGCCCCTCATACCTGGAGTTTGTCAGGGGGGGCATGTCTTTTCCCCCCTGACACAATTGCCTCCCAGCCATCCCTCAGCCCCTCCATGCACCGGGTGTTGCCTCCATTTCCTTCCTGGATGTCCCCGGCGCCTGCGCTGTAAGTTCCCATCATGTGATGGGAGTCGAACGGCAGCGCAAACTGAGCATGCCTGAAAAAAAACTTACAGCGCAGGCGTCGGGGACATTCAGGAAGGAAATTGAGGTGGCGCCCGATGCATGGAGACCCTGAACGACGGCTGGGAGGCGTTTGTGTCAGGGGGGAAAGACATGCCCCCCCGGACAAACTACAGGTATGAGGGGCACATGATAAAAGACATTATTTCAGGGTTTGCAGGGACCCGAACTAAAAGAGCCACCTTGACAGAATGCAGCATTAGTGCTGCACAAGGTGGCTCTTTTAGTTAAAAACGCCAGGGGAGGGTGACAGGTTCCCTTTAAGATTAGGATTCTCATACAGACATTACACGGCCTCACATTCTCGGGATCTTTATATCTGAGGACGCAGAACATATCAGAAAAGACACATCGTCACTTCTCTGAAGACGTTTTCCAGTTTTAGAAAATCCCTGTCTCCCCGGCTGCAGTTTGTCTTTTAAAAAACATATCCTTTTTTTCGTCCTCCCTGGGTCCGGTGCAGAGTTGCCGCTGCTGCATCCAGTGTCTGTTATTGTCTCAAGTGCTGCAGCCAATCGCTGAGCTCAGCAGCTCTGAACAGTTTGTGTCATCAACTCGAGCAATGATGCTGAGCTCAGTGATTGGCTTCTGCGTTGACATTATTGCTGCAGCCAAACAACACAGACCAGGGCAACAGCAGAGACAAAGCTCTGCAATTGCGGAGGGTGAGTAAACTTAATTTTTTACAGGTAACTGAATCCAGGGGCTAAAGTTTCCAGATATAGTTCTAGTTCAACCTCACACACATTACAGGACAATGAAAGACCGTTCATCGGTCACGTGAAAAATCTTTCCAAACACTTCACGGATCGATGCATTCAATGATTATGAACATTTGTTGGTTATTGTTCATTCATTATGGTTGAAATTTGTCCATTTCTTACAAGTTTTATCACATCTGTATGGGTTGTGAGGCAGTGACAGGTGTTATATGCAAGGGTCGCTATGTGTCCCCCTAGGTTGCACATAGAAACATATTGAGGCCGCTGGAGTGCATTGCAGTCTCAGACATAGCTGTGATTGCAGTGCAAAATAAAAGTACGTTTGGTCTTGGACAAGCTATTTGCCCAAGGCAGATTTAAGAAATAACGGCATGGGCTTTGGGTAGTGGGGTTGTTAGCTCCCTCAAGCCCGGGTCCTAAAAGGGTATGTGTCCACGTTCAGGATTGCTTCAGACTTTGGTCAGGATTTTATGCAGGTAAAATCCTGACCAAAAATGCCCCTGAGGTCACTGGCAGGTCACCTGCGGTGTTCCTGCGTGTTTTGCTCATAGTAGCAACATGCTGCGTTCTGAAAAAACGCACCCCATGTGCGTTTTTGCAGGAAAAACGCATGCGTTTTTATATGCACAGTGGAGTCGGGATTTCATTAAATCCCCTCCACTATGCTGTAACATCTGGACGCTGCGTTTTTGACGCTGCGGCTCAACGCTGCATCAAAAACGCAGCGTTTCCTGAACGTGGACACATACCCTTAGTGGCCCATGGCCACTGATTTCATTTAAAAACCCTGCAGAAAAGGGTTGGGTGTGTCTGTCTGGTTTGCAAACAGCAGAGCAGGTGGCTCTGCAGCATCCGGCTTAGGTGTGCAGTAAAACAGAGCCAAGGGAAGCGAACGCCTGGTGCCCCCTCAGCGTTACACGGTGGTGCAGTCACCCATAGCAACCAGTCCCAGATATGGATTGTCTTGACGCCCCGGCTGCGATCCGGAGGATACCATTTGTTTTCCAGTTGTGAGTTTCTTTGGACATTAAAAGACGTTTGCTTTGAACTTTTATGTGGTCCTTGCCTATCTGTTGCACTGCACCAAATCCGCTACACTACATATGGTTGGAGAATGCAGGCAGTGTGAACTGAGGCATGCCCAAAGCTTGCTCCATGTCGGTTATTAGGCCAGCAATGCTGCAGCCCAAGCTGGAGGACAAAACAGAGGAGCTGTTGAAGCAATTGGTCCATAGTCAGCGGCAACAGCAGGAGTTGTACCAGCAGCAGCAGCAGACCAACAGTTTAATCCTGCAAGATTGTGGCCCTGTGAGAGGTGCCCTCTCCTGTGACCCCGATCCGTTCTGAGGCCCGGTACATAATCCGGTCAGCATTGAGGAAGATGAGTCCTGAGGACGACATGGTGGCTTTCCTTACAGTGTTTGAGCACACAGCAGAGCGGGAGAGCTAGCCGCTTTCCCTGTGGGCTGAAGTGGTGGACCACTTCCTGACGCGAGATGCCCAGAAAGCCTACCTGGACCTCAGTCGGGACGATGCCCTGTACTATGGGCAGCTGAAAGGTGAGATCCTTGCCCGACTGGCGGTTAACACATGTGTACGTGAACAACGGATATTCCAGAGGTCTTTTGTGAAGAATCGACCCCCCAGGTTTTAGACATATGATTTGCTGCAGCTAGTAAAAAAATGGCTTCAGCCTGAGACCTTAACCCCTTTCCAGATGGTAGAGAGGATGCTGGTCGATCGGCTGGTGAGGACTCTGCCAGCAGCCATACAGTGTTGGGTGGGGCAAGGGGATCCGGGCACTCTGGACTATATGGGATAGTATATAGCCAATCAGGACTTTATACGGGACACTGCTCCACTTCGGCTGTCGCGTTGGGCCCCTGTTGTGAATTCCGTTCTTGGGCTCCATCCTGTGGCTATGAATGGTATTTTTGGGAGTTCTGCTCTTGGGCTCCCTCTGGTGGTTTCGAGTGGAACTTAGCAGCTGCCTTCACTAATCGGTTCCCTGGCCTTGTTATTTAACTGGGCTCTAGTCTGTAGTCGATGCCAGCTGTCAATGATTTCCTGTTGGATTCAGTCCTCTCCTGGAAGTACTCTGTTGGCCAGTCCATTTCAGCTTAAGATAAGTTCTGCTAGTTCTTGGGTGTATCCCTGCTTTTGACCTTCTGTTCAGGTTTAAGTTATGTCTCTTTTGTCCAGCTTGTCATTATGAAATATTCAGGCTAGTTGGAAGCTCTGGGGTGCAGATTTGCCCCTCCACACCGTAAGTCGGTGTGGAGGTTATTTTTGTAAACTCTGCGTGGATTTTAGTTTTTATACTGACCGCACAGTATACTTTTCTATCTCTGTCTATTTAGATAGTGTTGGCCTCCTTTGCTGAAATCTATTTTCATTTCTGAGTTTGTCATTTCCCTCTGCACTCACCGTTAATATTTGTTGGGGCTATCTTTTTTTGGGGGGGTTTCTCTGAGGCGAGATAGTTTTCAGTTTCCATCTTCAGGGGTAGTTAGTTCTTAGGCTGTATCTCCCCTGATGAAGACGCTATCATAGCGTCGATACGCGTGGGGCTCTCACTCCCCCAGCATGAGCACCTTTATTTTGTCTGCTGCATCTCTACCTGGCGCCCATCTTTGTGGGTTCCATTCCTAGGACCTTGGATTTTAGGATGTTTTGCTCCCAGGTTTGGGGGTAATGCCTACTACTACCTCGTGGCACTTGTCCTGGTGTGGCATCATTTTGGTAAACATGTTTGGGATATGAAATATGTGTCCGGTCCCTAGCACTATTGTGTGGCTAATCTGTAGGTTATAGGTAGGGTATAGCTGGTAGTAGATGGGCAGCTTTGATTGGATAAGGATATATGGATGCTATCTATTTGATATATTACAATTTAATGGGTGCTGGTTGGTATTTGTTTTCCACTTGCTGGGGGTATTGCATATAGTGTATTGACCATGTGCTTTTGGTTTTTAAATGTTTTTAAATGTGTTCTACCTTGCTGTGTTTTTTTTTTTTTTTTGTATTAATAAAATTTATATATTTTTTTTGGTTGATCCCATTGTTGTGCATATCTTTTGTCTTGTTTAGTGTCTAGGCAGAGATAGGAACGTCCCACGGCTATTTCCAGTGTTGGTGTTAGGAGTAGGGATTGCGGTCAGTAAAGCTACCACATCCTCAGAGCTTGTACATTTTACCAACCAGGTCATCTCAGTGCTACTCCGTAACCACCAGGTCATAACAGTACAGCTGGCCCACAATGTGTTAAATGCATCTCAAAAGAGGGAAAAGAAAGTTCTGAGTCATTGTTTTTTTTTCCTTGTTGCCTGTTTTGTCCTTTTTTTTCCCCTTGATCTTTGGATGGTTCAGGAGCTTGGTGCTGATATGGAGGTTCAGGGTCTGTCTGCGCGTGTTGATCATCTCGCTGCAAGGGTACAGAGTATCCAAGATTATGTTATTCAAACTCCTGTTTCTGAGCCTAGAATTCCTATCCCTGATTTGTTTTCTGGGGATAGATCTAAGTTTTTGAACTTTAAAAATAATTGCAGATTGTTTTTTGCTCTGAGACCCCGTTCCTCTGGTGACCCCATTCAGCAGGTGAAGATTGTTATTTCTCTGCTGCGCGGAGACCCGCAGGACTGGACATTCTCGCTTGAGCCAGGGAATCCTGCATTGCTCAATGTAGATTCATTTTTTCAAGCGCTTGGACTGCTTTATGACGAAGCTAATACTGTGGATCAGGCAGAAAAAATCTTGCTGGCTCTTGGTCAGGGTCAGGAAGCAGTAGAAATATATTGTCAGAAATTTAGAAAGTGGTCTATGCTTACAAAATGGAATGAGGATGCCCTGGCAGCTATTTTCAGAAAGGGTCTTTCTGAAACCCTGAAAGATGTTATGGTGGGGTTCCCCACGCCTGCTGGTTTGAACGAATCAATGTCTCTGGCCATTCAGATTGATCGACGCCTACGTGAACGTAAGGTGGTGCACCATATGGCGGTGTCCTCTGGGCAGAGTTCTGAGCCTATCAATGTGATAGGATTTTGACGAGAGCAGAACGGCAGGAGTTCAGACGTCAGAATGGGCTGTGTTTTTACTGTGGTGACGCTACTCATGCTATCTCTGACTGCCCGAAGCGTACTAAGAGGGTTGCTAGGTCGGTTACCATCAGTACTGTACAGCCTAAATTTCTCTTGTCTGTTACTCTGATTTGCTCATTGTCGTCCTTTTCTGTAATGGCATTTGTGGATTCTGGCGCTGGCCTGAACTTAATGGACCTAGAATTTGCCAAGCGCTGTGGTTTTTCCTTGGAGCCCTTGCAGAGCCATATTCCCTTGAGGGGGATTGATGCTACGCCATTGGCCAAGAATAAACCTCAGTACTGGACACAGTTAACCATGAACATGGCTCCAGCACATCAGGAAAATATTCGCTTTTTGGTGTAGCATAATTTGCATGATGTGGTTGTGCTGGGGTTTCCATGGTTACAGGTACATAATCCAGTGCTGGATTGGAAATCTATGTCTGTGACTAGTTGGGGTTGTCAGGGGATACATAGTGACATTCCTCTGATGTCAATTTCCTCGTCCCCTTCTTCTGAAGTTCCTGAGTTTTTTTCGGATTTCCAGGATATATTTGAGGAGCCCAAATCCAGTCCCCTGCCTCCTCATAGGGACTGTGATTGTGCTATTAATTTAATTCCTGGCTGTAAGTTCCCTAAGGGCCGACTTTTCAATCTGTCTGTGCCAGAGCATGCCGCTATGCGGAGTTATGTAAAGGAGTCCTTGGAGAAGGGGCATATTCGCCCGTCTTCGTCACTGTTGGGAGCGGGGTTCTTTTTTGTTGCCAAGAAGGATAACTCCTTGAGGCCCTGTATAGATTGTCGCCTTCTCAATAAGATCACTGTCAAATTCCAGTACCCTTTGCCTTTGCTCTCTGATTTGTTTGCTCGGATTAAGGGGGCTAGCTGGTTTACCAAGATTGACCTTCGAGGGGCGTATAATCTTGTCCGCATCAAACAGGGTGATGAATGGAAAACAGCATTTAATATGCCCGAAGGCCATTTTGAATATCTTGTGATGCCTTTCGGGCTCTCTAATGCTCCATCTGTGTTTCAGTCCTTTATGCATGATATTTTCCGGGAGTATCTGGATAAATTCATGATTGTATATTTGGATGATATTTTGTTTTTTTCCGATGATTGGGAGTCTCATGTGAAGCAGGTCAGGATGGTGTTTCAGATTCTTCGTGCTAATGCACTGTTTGTGAAGGGGTCTAAGTGCCTTTTTGGAGTTCAGAAGGTTTCTTTTCTGGGGTTCATTTTTTCTCCCTCGGCTATTGAAATGGACCCTGTTAAGGTCCAGGCTATTTATGATTGGACTCAACCCACATCTGTGAAGAGCCTCCAGAAATTTTTGGGCTTTGCTAATTTTTATCGCGGCTTCATTGCTAATTTTTCTACTGTGGTTAAACCTCTGACCGATTTGACCAAGAAAGGTGCTGATGTGGTGAATTGGTCCTCTACGGCTGTGGAGGCCTTTCAGGAGCTTAAGCGTCGTTTTACTTCTGTCTGTTCTGTGTTGCGTCAGCCAGATGTTTCGCTCCCTTTTCAGGTTGAGATTGACGCTTCGGAGATTGGGGCAGGAGCTGTTCTGTCTCAGAGAAATTCTGATGGCTCTGTGTTGAAACCGTGTGCTTTCTTCTCCAGAAAGTTTTCGCCTGCTGAGCGTAATTATGATGTCGGCAATCGGGAGTTGTTGGCTATGAAGTGGGCGTTTGAGGAGTGGCGACATTGGCTTGAGGGAGCTAAGCATCGTGTTGTGGTCTTGACCGATCATAAGAATTTGATTTACCTAGAGTCTGCCAAGCGGTTGAATCCTAGACAGGCTCGGTGGTCTTTGTTTTTCTCCCGTTTTGATTTTGTGGTCTCGTATCTTCCGGGATCTAAGAATGTGAAGGCTGATGCCCTGTCTAGGAGTTTTTTGCCTGATTCTCCGGGAGTCCCTGAGCCGGCTGGTATTCTCAAGGAGGGGGTGATTCTTTCTGCTATCTCCCCTGATTTGTGGCTGGTGCTTCAGGAGTTTCAGGCTGATAGACCCAACCGCTGTCCTGTAGGGAAATTGTTTGTTCCTGATATATGGACTAGTAAGGTGATTTCTGAGATTCATTGTTCTGTATTGGCTGGTCATCCTGGGATCTTTGGCACCAGAGATTAGGTTGCCAGGTCCTTTTGGTGGCCTTCTTTGTCACGGGATGTGCGTTCCTTCGTGCAGTCCTGTGGGACCTGTGCCCGGGCTAAGCCCTGCTGTTCTCGTGCTAGTGGGTTGCTTTTGCCTTTGCCTATCCCGGAGAGGCCCTGGACGCATATTTCCATGGATTTTATTTCTGATCTTCCTGTTTCTCAGAAGATGTCTGTCATCTGGGTGGTTTGTGACAGATTTTCTAAAATGGTCCACTTGGTACCTTTGCCTAAGTTGCCTTCCTCCTCTGATTTGGTTCCTTTATTTTTTCAGCATGTGGTTCGTTTGCATGGTATTCCGGAGAATATTGTGTCTGATAGAGGTACCCAGTTTGTTTCTAGGTTTTGGCGGTCCTTTTGTGTTAGAATGGTCATTAATTTGTCTTTTTCTTCGGCATTTCACCCTCAGACAAATGGACAGACGGAGCGAACCAATCAGACCTTAGAAACCTATTTGAGATGCTTTGTGTCTGCTGATCAGGATGATTGGGTTACCTTTTTGCCGTTGGCCGAGTTTGCCCTTAATAATCGGGCTAGTTCGGCTACCTTGGTTTCGCCTTTTTTTTGTAACTTCGGTTTTCATCCTCGTTTTTCTTCAGGGCAGGTTGAGCCTTCGGACTGTCCTGGGGTAGATTCTGTGGTGGACAGGTTGCAGCGGATTTGGACTCATGTGGTGGACAATTTAACATTGTCTCAGCAAAAGGCTCAACGTTTTGCTAACCGCCGTCGGTGTGTTGGTCCCCGGCTTCGGGTTGGGGATTTGGTCTGGTTGTCTTCTCGTCATGTTCCTATGAAGGTCTCTTCCCCTAAGTTCAAGCCTCGTTTTATTGGTCCTTATAGGATTTCGGAAATTATCAATCCGGTGTCTTTTCGTTTGGCCCTTCCAGCTTCTTTTTCCATTCATAATGTGTTCCATAGATCTTTGTTGCGGAGGTACGTGGTGCCCATGGTCCCCTCCGTTGACCCTCCTGCTCCGGTGTTGGTTGAGGGGGAGTTGGAATATGTGGTGGAGAAGATTTTGGATTCTCATCTTTCGAGGCGGAAACTTCAGTATCTGGTCAAGTGGAAGGGTTATGGCCAGGAGGATAATTCTTGGGTTTTTGCCTCCGATGTTCATGCTGCTGATTTGGTACGTGCTTTTCATTTGGCTCGTCCCGATCGGCCTGGGGGCTCTGGTGAGGGTTCGGTGACCCCTCCTCAAGGGGGGGTACTGTTGTGAATTCCGTTCTTGGGCTCCATCCTGTGGCTATGAATGGTATTTTTGGGAGTTCTGCTCTTGGGCTCCCTCTGGTGGTTTCGAGTGGAACTTAGCAGCTGCCTTCACTAATCGGTTCCCTGGCCTTGTTATTTAACTGGGCTCTAGTCTGTAGTCGATGCCAGCTGTCAATGATTTCCTGTTGGATTCAGTCCTCTCCTGGAAGTACTCTGTTGGCCAGTCCATTTCAGCTTAAGATAAGTTCTGCTAGTTCTTGGGTGTATCCCTGCTTTTGACCTTCTGTTCAGGTTTAAGTTATGTCTCTTTTGTCCAGCTTGTCATTATGAAATATTCAGGCTAGTTGGAAGCTCTGGGGTGCAGATTTGCCCCTCCACACCGTAAGTCAGTGTGGAGGTTATTTTTGTAAACTCTGGGTGGATTTTAGTTTTTATACTGACCGCACAGTATACTTTTCTATCTCTGTCTATTTAGATAGTGTTGGCCTCCTTTGCTGAAATCTATTTTCATTTCTGAGTTTGTCATTTCCCTCTGCACTCACCGTTAATATTTGTGGTGGGCTATCTTTTTTTGGGGGGGTTTCTCTGAGGCGAGATAGTTTCCATCTTCAGGGGTAGTTAGTTCTTAGGCTGTGTCGAGGCGTCTAGGCAGAGATAGGAACGTCCCACGGCTATTTCTAGTGTTGGTGTTAGGAGTAGGGATTGCGGTCAGTAAAGCTACCACCTCCTCAGAGCTTGTACATTTTACCCACCAGGTCATTTCTGTGCTGCTCCGTAATCACCAGGTCATAACTGTGATTGTTGTCGGTGGAGCTGCCACCTCCTCGGAGCTTGTCCATGATTGGTTTTACGCACCAGGTCATCTCAGTGCTACTCCGTAACCACCAGGTCATAACAGGCCCCGCCAGCCCAGGAGCCTGGAAAAAGGCCAACTGCTCACTGACATCTGAACGCATGGACTGAGGGTATACTCGCTGTATGTCGATGTACGTGGAAGTTGACCGGACCGCGGGTACCTGCATGCCGGGTCCGGAACTAGAAAGGCTGCATCCTTTGTTCCAGGGGGACAGCTTTGAGGAGGCAGACCTTCCCCTGGGGCTTGAGGGAACCCTGAGTGGGTGGGACCTTCCTGCAGACCCAGAGAGGTGGGGACAGACAGGCAGGAAGCACGCACAGCAGCCAAGATATAAAAAGGAAAAGCACATGAAGGACGGGGTTTTGGCGCGAATGGAGAGCAGCAAGCAGAACGGTGAGTGATGTGCTCAGCTGCCCCTTCCCCCACTGAATACAGGCACTGTGGCAGGGTCCAACCGGCCACAGAGGGACTGCTGCCAGGAGAGAAGCCAGGTGCAGAACAGAGCAGGGTTGTGCACACAGGACAGAGCAGAGCCGGCCATGCAGCAGCCACATAGAGAGGTGTTCCGTCTGAGGAGCACCAGCATTGTGCAGGCCAGCGACCGCCATTCCGCATCACCAGCAGTGGGGAACAGAGGGGGATAGGAACATGCAGGGTGTGCCAGTGACTACCAGAAAGCAAGATGCAGAACATCCCGTGTCCGCGAGTACTACACACGTGTCCCTTAAGAGTGACCGGGGACAATACATACACTTGCACCCTGACTGTGCTAGTAAACACATGCCGAGCCACATTGGGCTCGTACAAGACCATGACCGGCATTACCGTCAGCCACTTTGGGCCCGTTTGACCGAGATTGTCAGTAGAGTTGTGCAGGAGACACGTCGGGCTTACACAGTACCGTGGCCCGTAACCTTGTAGGCATCTACAGTCTATGGACTAGGAGCAGTGGAACGTATCGGAGACCGACCACTGTTACCAGAAGAAGGGGTATTGCTTGCTTGCTGGATCCCATTAAAAAGGACACGGCGCCAGCCGTTGTCGGCACCATTGAGTTCGCAGCAGGAGCTGCAGTTTCAGGACTTCCTGACATCTGTGCTCTTGGACTGCCGTTATTTTGAACCATTGTTCATCACCTTAAGAATATCCTTTGATTTAATGTACTGTTTGTCTCCCATTTAACCCTTTACCTCCCTGCGAGTATTCCTCTGTAAATAAACCTGTTAACCCTTGCTCTGCCTGCGTCCCGTCACTGCATCCCGCGTTCCTGCTTGTTATCTTACATACGCCCAGGCCGTTTTCACCATGGACCCGTTCGTCCCAGGGGGTGAACCGCATCTGTGCCAGGTATGCGTCAACGGACACCAGGCCGAGGCCCTCCTGGAATCAGGGAGCCTAGTGACACTTGTGCATGGATCATTAATTTCAGGCTTAGATCCCACTGGGAAAAATGTGGGTGTTGTATACATTCATGGTGAACTTTGTGAATACCCAACAGTGGAGGTCTCATTTTCCAAGCCCTACGGGAAATTAAACAGGTGGTGGGGGTAGTGAAGACCCTTCCTTATGGGGCTATCCTGGGAAGGGATTTGTCCCTCTTCATGTTTCTATGGAAAAATAAAATGAACATTCCCATGGTAAATGTTATTCAGGGCACGGAACCTGAAGATCCCGAGTTGGGGATACTTGCCGTAAGGGTCGCCAACCTAGGGACAGAGTGTAACCCCAATAGGTTCCCCTAGAGGTATTGGTAAGAGAGGCCGAGGAGACCTCATCGATCCCCAAGCTGGAAGGGTGCCCTGGTACATTTGGGGCAGCTCAGCTCCAGAATCCCACTTTGACCCAGGAGCAGGAAAGAGTAATCAAGGTAAATGTGGTGGCTCAACAACCTGGTGTGGAGTTGGTATTCCCACGTATGGCGATCAACCAGGAGTTATTATACAGAGTTGATAAAATCCAGGAGGAGGTGGTACCAAATACCATATTATATTGTGAGTTTAGTTTCAGAAGGACATGGCTTGCTCCACACACAATGCAGCTGCAACCCCCCTTTCTCCCACCCTCTGCATTCCTCCACCCAAAGGCAAAGCCTGGAGCTGAGACTCTGGGTAACATGAACCTAGTGTGTGAGCAGGGTGTGGCTTTAAACTGCAGGTGACCAATCCTGTAAAGCCACTTGTGGTCCCTCCCTTCTCACTTAGGAATTCTTTTGTCTCAAACTTTGGAATAAGGTAAAGAACTATCCGATCAGTGCATATCATTATCCAGCCCTTTAGTGAGGCCACAAGCTCAGAGGTATAGGTTCCTGGACTTATCCCGGCTTTCATTCTTGCCTGGGATCTTAATGCACGAAGACCCTTTGTCATGCATTGTGATATCTGGATCCTCAACCAGCATGGTTAGCCGGCAATGACTTAAGCAAAATGTGAGCGTAATCTTCTATTTTAATCCTTATTTTATTTTGTAATCTGTAATGTATATATGAATTTTCTCCTTTATAACATCTTTTTAATATTTTTGTAAACACTGCCTATCTTTTACGGAGTAAAATATATAATTTTTACTAAGCTTGTCTCTTCTGCTCTATAACGAACTGTGTCCTCTGAAGTGAATTGCGCTACTGATTTGGGTTGGCTCCGGTCCCGTTAATCGGAGCTGGTGGTAGCATACTTTGTTCTGTGCGATTGGGAATCTTTGCAGCGATGGTGGTGTTGATAATTATTGTTCCCGCCTGTGTGGGAGTAGTTATATTGCCTTCGCTGCAGTCTTTCTGGCGACTAATTACCCTAGGTGCAGTACCTAATCTGACCTGAGGGTAAGGGGAAGCCAGAGAGCTGCAAGTTCCAAACCGGAACTGGGAAGTGGGAGATAGATAACTCCCCTTCAGAATTAACCAGGGGCAACCAAACAACCCCGGTTCATGACAAATTGGTGTGAGTAGTGGGGACGATAAACATCATCCCCGGGATCCCTGACACAGTGGTGGGACCCGTGACCTAGTGTTGGCTGCCTACATCTGAGCCTGACTATATCTGATCCTAACTACAGTACATCTGATCCTGCCTACATCTGATCCTGACTACATCTGAGCCTAGAGAAAAAGGCAAGATGTTCCAGCTCCTTCTTGATAAAAAAAAACTTTAATCCAGAAATTTAAAATGCAGAAATACAAACAAGCTCCTTGGACAACACCATAACCCAAGGGAGTATAGCGACGCGTTTCGACTGTGCTGCGGTCTTTGTCAAAGCTAAACTACCTTGGACCCAATAAGAATATAAAGGATCCTAATGCCAATCAGGTTTCAAGATTTTGTCACGTGATTGAAGGTCCTGTTACATATAAAAACATTAGTACCGTATTTTTTCAGACTACAATACGCACTTTTTCCCCCCCCAAAAAAAGGGGGGGAAATGGGGGGTGCGTCTAATAGTCGCAATGCAGGCTTACCGTGGCGGCAGAGGTGCGGTGGCAGAGGTGCGGCGGCAGAGGTGTGGCAGCAGAGGTGCGGAGATGAGGAGGCGCAGTGAGCGGGGTCCCTTTTCCCGGTGAGGTGATGCAGCAGCCCGGTAAGGCAGCAGAGTCGGGTGAATCCTGTTGTTATCGGTGGGCGCGGCCATCTTCCTGAGGCCACGTGTGCGCAGATAGAGCGCTCTGCTGCCCGGGGCTTCAGGAAAATGGCCACGGGATGCTGCGCGTACGCAGATGGGGATCGCGGCGGCCATTTTCCTGAAGCCCCGGGCAGCAGAGAGCTCCATCTGCGCACGCGCGGCCTCAGGAAGATGGCCGCGCCCACTGATATCAACAGGATTCACCCGGCTCTGCTGCATTACCGGGCTGCTGCATCACCTCACCGGGACTTTGGACTCTGTATCCTGTATCCTTTTGCTTCCCAGGATGGGTGCAGCAAGGTTCAGGAAGGATCTCGTGGGCACATGGACTGGAGATGATGGAGGTAGTGGTGTACATTGTGAAGCGAGTATTCCACAGGAGCTCAGATGTCTGAGTCCTTGCCGCTTCCCGGCGCTCCTCAGCACCGCATGGCACGGCCGGCTCTCCGCCTCCAGCAGGGCTCGCAGCAGTACAGAGGCGCTTTTCCCCCAGTGTTCGGTCATGGCGGCTGTGTCTCGGTAGCGGAGCTCCTCACTTATTACCGGCTTCTGAAATAATTATTGCGCTGAGGAGCGCCAGGAAGCGGCAAGGACTCAGACATCTGAGCTCCTGTGGAATACTCGCTTCACAATGTACACCACTACCTCCATCATCTCCAGTCCATGTGCCCATGAGATCCTTCCATCACCTCACCGGGGAAAGGGACCCCTCTCACGCCATACCTCTCACTGTGCCTCCTCATCCCAGCACCTCTGTCGGTAACCACTGCTGCCACCCTCCCATGGACAACAGGCCGTGGCGTCGCCCACCTAAGCAGGAAGGGACCCTGCTCAGGTGCACGCCATACCGCATCACCCCACCTCTGCCGACACCATGCCTCCTGTGACCCTGCTCTGCCACCACCAGCCCTCAGGTAAGATACTGTAAATTCGGACAATAAGACGGACCCCCATCTTATAAAAAATCTTTTTTTCTGCAATTTTCACCCCAAATTTGGGGTGCGCCTTATGGTCCGGTGCGTCTTATAGTCCGAAAAATACGGTAAGTTGAAGAAAAATGTATCGACAAAATAACATATGCATACATAATGGAAAAATTGAATACAAATTAAAGAAATACTTTATGTCATGTTTTACTTAATAATGAAACAATTTCATTTCTCCTGTTTAATCCGTTGGGAAATCTGTTTCCCAGATTAAAGATCCAGTATGCTTCTCGAGTAAGTAAGACTCTGCCAATATCACCGCCCCGGAGCGTTTTTATTTAATTCTTTCTAAACCCGTGATTCTTAATGAACTAACGTTGTGTGAATGATGATCTATAAAGTGTTTGGCTGCAGACGATATATTCCGATTGTTGTTCCTGATATTGGAAATATCATAGATGTTCCATGATACGGGTTTTTAATTTTTAGTGCAACCTACATAGGCTTTATTGCATGTAATGCAATCAATTTTATATACTACAAATTGAGTATTGCAATTAATAAAATCTTGAATGCTAAATGTGTTGGTATTGTCGTGATTATTAAATGTTTTAGTTATAACCATTTGTTTGCTCGTAGTGTAATTTGATGTACCACATTTATAATTTCCTTTGCATTCTAACCATGTTCTTTGTTTTTTATTGGAAATAAACATGCTGGGGGATAAAATATTACCAAGCGTGGGTGCCCTTCTTGCTACAATGTTGCAACCATTCTGTAGGACCTTTGTCAACATAGGATCTTTATATAAAATGGGAATAGATTTATTAATGATGGTTTTAATTGCATAAAATTGAGGACTATATTGTAAACATACAAATGGTTTGTTTGAAAATTCATTCTTTCTCCTATATTTATTGTGACATACTCGAGATGAAATGAGATCTTGCTGGTCGTTAATGGAAACCATATTAAGCGCTCTATTCAGCATCCAATTAGGATATCCTCTTTCATGGAAGTTTTTGCAAGATTTTTTCAGATCATCATTAAGATCATTATTATTATTGCAATTGCGTTTTAATCTCGTGAATTCACCAACAGGAATAGACTTCACCGTATGTCTTGGATGACTGCTGTGAGCGTGCAACATTGTATTTCCTGTCATTGGTTTTGAAAAGGTCCTAGTTGAAATTAAATGACCGGGGACACCCGTTAATTCCAAATCCCAAAAGGAAATTTTAGATTTTTCATGAACATATGTAAATTTTAAATTGTATTCATTATTGTTAATGTGATTAACAAAAGCTTCTATGGTAGATACATCAACGATACATTAATTATACAGAAAGGAGATATATCTGCCATACCAAAAAATAAAAGAAGAAAACTGATTGGTGGGTGCAAAAAGAAAATAATATTCCCACATAGCCATAACCAAACTGGCTAAAGAAGGTGAAAATTTAGCTCCCATTGCCACTCCCGTGTGGTGTAAATAATATTCACGATCAAAAGGAAGAAAAATTATGCAAAGGTTATCCAAAAGCAAAGGTTTATGCTAACAATCACCTTTCACATCCATCCGACATTCACAGAAGCCTCCATTAATCCTTTTAACAAATATTGGGCACAACATTTTTTGGAGCTTCAAATATATTTATAATTGGCTAAACAATGATCATGAATTCTTAGAAATCCCATAAATGAAAAAATGGGAATCTGCTCTTCATATCTCAATAGAAAAAGAAGAATGGGAAAAAGCATTAGACGTAACCTACTCGTCAACTACCTCGTTTTCGTTACAAGAAACTTATTATAAAACAATCACAAGATGGTATTATACACCATCAAGATTGGCATTGATAAAATTCCAACTCCTCATCTTCCTGTTGGAGAGGTTGCGGTCATTATGGAAACCTAATCCATATTTTCTGGAATTGTCCAAAAATTAGACCTCTTTGGAAAATAATTTCTTTCCTTATTAATCAAATTCTAAAAACAAACGATTTTAACCTCAGTCCTCAATTGGTACTTCTATCACTTGACAGATCTGATTGTCTCTTCTCAAAGAGAAATCATAATCCACCTACTTTTGGTTACAAAATTTTTTATCCCTTTTAAATGGAAAGGCCCTGACATCCCTTCTTTGAAGGATATAATACAAAGAATGAAATTACATAAGTCATTCGAATTTAAACTAGCACAGCTTAATTCCTGTTCTGATAATTTTTATTTTTTTATTTTTTTTTTTTAAAGCGGCATAGATGGTCAGAATTATTCCCTTGAATGTTTTTACAATTATTTTTATTTGTAATTTTTTGAAAAGCTACTTTATGGTTGGAAATGTTCAGATTTAGAATAATTTAAAGTTTCCTCTATTTCTTCTTTCCCCTATTCCCCCCCTCTTTTGTTTTTCCCTTCCTAATTTAATTCTTTCCTAATTTACCTTGTATATTACATTGAAAATGTTAATAAAATTCTTTGAAAAGAATTCACGAGATTAAAATGCAATTGCAATAATAATAATGATCTTAATGATGATCTAAAAAACTCTTGTAAAAACTTCCATGAAAGAGGATGTCCTAATTGGATGCTGAATAGAGCGCTTAATATGGTTTCCATTAAAGACCAGCAAGATCTCATTTCATCTCGAGTATGTCACAATAAATATAGGAGAAAGAATGAATTTTCAAACAAACCATTTGTATGTTTACAATATAGTCCTCAATTTTATGCAATTAAAACCATCACTAATAAATCTATTCCCATTTTATATAAAGATCCTATGTTGACAAAGGTCCTACAGAATGGTTGCAACATTGTAGCAAGAAGGGCACCCACGCTTGGTAATATTTTATCCCCCAGCATGTTTATTTCCAATAAAAAACAAAGAACATGGTTAGAATGCAAAGGAAATTATAAATGTGGTACATCAAATTACACTACGAGCAAACAAATGGTTATAACTAAAACATTTAATAATCACGACAATACCAACACATTTAGCATTCAAGATTTTATTAATTGCAATACTCGATTTGTAGTATATAAAATTGATTGCATTACATGTAATAAAGCCTATGTAGGTTGCACTATCAGGAAATTAAAAACCCGTATCACGGAACAGCTATATGATATTTCCAATATCAGGAACAACAATCGGAATATATCGTCTGCAGCCAAACACTTTATAGATCATCATTCACGTAACATTAATTCATTAAGAATCACGGGTTTAGAAAGAATTTTTTTTAAAAACGCTCCGGGGCGGTGATATTGGCAGAGTCTTACTTACTCGAGAAGCATACTGGATCTTTAATCTGGGAACCAGATTTCCCGACGGATTAAACAGGAGAAATGAAATTATGTTTCATTATTAAGTAAAACATGACATAAAGTATGTCTTTAATTTGTATTCAATTTTGACATTATGTATGCATATGTTATTTTGTCGATAAATTTTTCTTCAACTTACTAATGTTTTTATATGTAACAGGACCTTCAATCACGTGACAAAATCTTGAAACCTGATTGACATTAGGATCCTTTTTATTCTTATTGGGTCCAAGGTAGTTTAGCTTTGACAAAGACCACAGCACAGTCGAAACGCGTCGCTATACTCCCTTGGGTTATGGTGTTGTCCAAGGAGCTTGTTTGTATTTCTGCATTTTAAATTTCTGGATTAAGGTTTTGTTTTTTTTTTATCAAGAAGGAGCTGGAACATCTTGCCTTTTTCTCTTGCAATCACGTCTCATCAGGACGGAGTTCCGTGCGCCTTGATAGGAACGGGGAGCTGACTTTTTTTCTTTCATTTACTTACATCTGAGCCTGACTGCATCTGAGCCTGACTGCATCTCAGCCTGACTACATGTGATCCTGCCTACATGTGATCCTGCCTACATCTGATCCCGACTACAGGGAGATTGCAGGAACAAGTTTAACAAAGAAATCAGGTTATTACAGCAGCATTACAGCAATTACACAGCATCGTGGGACATCACAGATGGAAATGACGAAAAGATGCTCAGGAACATTTAAGTCATGTATTGGGATCTGAGAAATGTTTTTGAGCAAATGTACTTTTAATACACATGAGTGTGGCATCCCATAAAAGACATCCAACATAGGATTTGCACATGGGCAATGGAATAAACACAGTACAGGCAGTGACCTTATGGAATGATTTTATTGAGTATATTCTTTATTGGTATCATTGGTAAAATAAAATTGATGTAACAAGACACAAGTTGATACTACAATTATACGGGTCATTTGTGAAGCCCATGCAGTCCCCTGTCAACATTCAATCAGTTTAATCAGATCATATTAAAATATATGTCACAATACCAGTACTACAAAACTTGGTGAA
Organism: Ranitomeya variabilis; assembly: GCF_051348905.1. Taxonomy (NCBI): domain Eukaryota; kingdom Metazoa; phylum Chordata; class Amphibia; order Anura; family Dendrobatidae; genus Ranitomeya; species Ranitomeya variabilis. The sequence goes on from NC_135238.1 coordinate 8,884,177, forward strand.
AACTTATTGAAACTAGTAATAAACAAGTAAAATGCTAGACTATAAAAATCACATTAATTAATAAGAAAAAGACCTTCCCAATAGATAAGTCCACACACCCACCGAGTGATGTAAGAGCTGGAGATATATGGAGATGTCTCCAAGCACAAAACTCTATGCGGAGTTTCATTTATTACTATTAGCAGATCTGTGACGACATTACATTACTGCTGTTTGGCTTCAGGAAAGAGCTGAGTATATCAATATGGGGCCACAAGCAGTCAGAGGGCCCCAAGTCATAAAGGATTACAAGAAATCAGTTATAAAGCCATTTTATCTAATGAGCCAAGCCCAGCTAATGGTAAGGACGATTTATTCCAGTACATCCCATAATCTTTGGTAATAGCAATTGTATCATTGATATGAGAATTTAATCATGAAAATCGTAGGTTCCAAAAATGAATACAATGTTGAAATATAGAATCAATAAGGTGGCAAAGTAAATTATGACGTGTTGTAGAAAAGTCATCGATGTCTCAGGTGACAATGAATCATTTCTTTAAGCTGAGCAGAGCCTGTTCTTTGGTTATTTTTGTCCAGATAGATGGCAGATCAGCCGGTCTTGCATTATACTCAGCAGCAAACTCTTTATTGTACTGGGCAAAGATGAATTTCCAGTAATCTGAGGACTCGATGCTGGGGTCTGGTTGGATGGCCCAGTCTGGATAGTACCTGCGATACTCTTTGTATGGGTGATATTCACCAGACGTGTCTGAATTTCTAAATGTAGTTTCAGATACAACAGCAGTGGTGCATATATCCAGGACCAGTTTTTCATTATTGGACCACCTATATCTCCCAAGCCCTTTGGGTATATGGAGAGAAGCAAAGTGCTCTCTATGGTCGGCTCCTCCGGCCTCACAGGGGGCTTTACAGAACGGACACTGATGTCCACATCCAACCACTTTCTTCAATAATTCATCTTTAGGCTTCAATGTGACTCTGGAAAGAACAGACTCCAAACTCATAGACTTCAACTCAGATAAGATTTGCTCCTTTGTTTCTGTAAGGAAGGACTGAATATCGGAGGAAAACTGCCCCACGTCTGCCGTGTTACCAAAAATGATCACTTTTAGCTCTTTCTGTGGAATCACTAATTCTGTCTGCAAATTATCACAGAGATTTTTGAAAAATTCTGAAATGGTCGTTTGTGTTAGAGAAGTTTCATCCCGGAGAACATTTTGGATTTTCTCACAAATGGAGCTCAGAATATTTTCATGGAATTCTTCCAAACACCCGGTTTTGTTGTATTTCTCTGAGATGTAATTTTCTATCCACTGCCTGGAAAATTTCTTGTATGAATTCAGATATTTCACATATTTCTGGAAAGACATTTCTACCAGCAAGTTCTCCAGTATAGTGTACTGGAAAAAGGTCCTAGTGCTGAATATCTTACTGTCAGAACTTTCTAAGATGTCATCTATTATTCTTTCTCCGAGATGACTGAAAACATACTGGATAATGGCTGGTTTGAGACATTGGTCACAGAATTTTTTTGCTCTGCTCTGACTTTCATCTTTTTCTTTGTAAATATTAAAAAATGTTGAGAAATACTGAGGTTTTAGTTCAATAAGACAATTCCTTGGGTTGTTCTTCTGGACAAACCTATTGTGCATCTCCTGGAATATTGCAGCTGCTTTTCCAAAGATGTAGAGTTTAATATCCAAATCAAACTGTGATGAGAAGTGCAGTTTTTTAGCATCTTTACTTCTAAGCCGCTCATTGATGCTTTTGAGAAGGTCCTTGCAGTAAGTGTCATCATAGTCCTCATCACTGCTCCACCTCTCTGTGATGTAGATGTCACACGTATCTATCAGCGAGGTGGCAAATTCTTCCTGCTCAAAATATGGATCATTAGAAAAAAAGTATTTAAAACGAGATAACAAAGATTTATCTAAATGTTTTTCTTCCAATTGAAAATTGCATTGTTCATATGACAATAATGTGATTTCTACTAACTTTTGGTTTATCGCAGATCCTTTGCTGCTCAGGTCCTCTCTCACGAGCGGTAACATTGCTTGACCTATATTACGTTGTTTAATGCTTCCAATCTGGAGACTTGACAACGTTTCTTCCCACATCGTCTCGAATGCTTGCTCTATTCCTTTATCAGTCATTTTATGTTTCTTGCGTCTTCTGTCTTCCAAAAGTTCTGTAATTCTCTCTTCTATTTGCTGTTGATACTTACTCTGGATACTCTGAACCTCAAACTTTCCTTTCTGGAGGGAGACAGCTTTCTCATACTTGCTGATGGCCTTTCTTTCAAGCTCCTTTTTTAGGAATTTTACGCTTATTCTAAAATCTTCTCGATATCGCTCTAGTAGATGAACGTTCTCTGTTTTATTCTCGAAGTAGTTTTCTAGTTGTTGCAACATCTTATTTTCCTCCTCAAAGAGAAGTTGCTGAAGATCACACATGTACTGGTCATTAGTTTCTTTATCCAAACTTTCCACCATCTGATTTTTTATGTTATTTTCTGTCATATTTATCCATTTGTAAACTTTTTTGTGGAACTCCCATTCCCACAGAGAGAACTGCATATTCAATTTGCCATACGCTTCTGCTACCAGACTGTTTCTAAAACTAAAGATGAATTTCTCAAATTTTACAGCATTCCACAAACTTTCCACCCATTTAATAAAGTCTTGGATATTGCAAGGAACATTTTGGGTTTTCATAAATGTAAATAAGTCCTGCTTAAACTTATGAACATTTTCGCTGTAACCAAAGTTTACGGGAGCCATTGGAGGAACCCCTTGCCATAACCCTGGGATGTACCAGCTGTTCCTCTCAATGTCATAGTCCATCACATCACCAAAACGTGTGATTCCAACTTTCTTTTCCATTGTAGCAGCGACTTTGGTCATTTCATCTAATTGTTCTAGTAGTTTTTTTCTGTCTCTCATGTTCTTCTCATGGGCGGACACATCACTCACGTTCTGATGGACAAACTGGCAATTAGGTTTTTTCCCAATCTCCTTCATCCTAAGAAAAGCATGGACAACCATCTGCAAAATGTCTTTCATCTCTGTGGTATTCTCCATGGCCATGTTGACTATGGTGACATCACTCAACCCAACCACCAATGTGGCCAATTCATTGTCATGTTCATAACTGTTTTCCAATGAAGCCAATTCAGGAGCTTTCAACCCTTCAGTGTCAATCACAAGAATAAATTCACAGCCTAGTTCTTCCTTGAAGTTCTCTGTTACTTTAATCAGAGTCATGAAGGCTCCTCGTGTGCATCGACCACTGGCCACAGGGAACTGTAGACCAAACATGGTGTTCAGGAGGGTGGACTTCCCCGTACTCTGCACTCCCAGCACAGTGATCACCCTCATCCTGCATTGTCCTCCAGTCTTCTTATCCAGCTCGGTCAGGACATCAGTTATCCACTGTAAGGGAATGTTGGAGGCATCTCCATCAATTAACTCTAATGGGAACCCATCCAGAAAAAGAGAAGAAGCTATTTCTGGCAATTCAGAAAACTGTATTCTGTTTTCAGGGAGTAATCTTTGTTTTAACATGGAACATTCAGCCTCATAAAACTGCCCCAACTCACGGAGGAAATGTTCAATTCCCAAAGAACTATCAGAGATTTTTTGGTCTATTTGTTTGAGTTCCTCTGAATTATTTGACTTATTGCTACATTTTTCCTTGTATTCAGCTTGCAACACTGACACGTTTCTTCTAGATATTGACTCTAGCTCCATTCTCATCCATTTCAGGAAATATTGTCGCTCATCCCGAGATAAATGTGTGATTGCAGTAATAAACAGCATTATACCCTCAGAGAGATCGTGACCATTCTGTTCTTTGTGTAGAGAGATGCGTTTCTCTGTGAGCTCAGACTGATACTGTTGCACGTCCTTCCCCTCGAGGTTCGTCATCCTGCAAAGTTCTTTTTCTATCTTAGACAACTTCTTCCAGAGATCCCCCTGTAGCTTCAGAGCCATCTTCTTGTATGTTTCCACGTTTTCTATGACAGAAGTAATGTTTAGCGCGCATGCCCTCGCTTTTTGACATTCTGGTGAGCCTTCATCTACGTCAATATGAAGTCTGTATCTTTCTGTCTTTAGATTTTCTAGGGACGATTCCTTATGAGGTTCCTTTAAGAATTGCTCAATGCTGTTCTGAATATTTCTAACATATTCTGCATCATTTGCCTTGCTTCTCTTCTCTATAAATTGCTTTTTATACAGTTTTAAATTTACCATTAGAGTTTTTAAAAGTTTCTGTGTCTCTGAGCTGATGTATTTACCAGGTCCTGGAGTGACAATGAAATAAAATTTGGTGTTAGATGGAATGAAGGAGGATAATAACCTGAATTGTCTCTGACACATACTCTCAATGAATATAAAGGTGGCCGATGAGATCCGAGTGAGAAAGGTGAACTGTTCCCAGTTGGACTCCAGGTCTCCACGTAGATTGGCCACAGCAATCGGCTCCGGGAAGACATCAGATTTCCCATTAGGAAAGTACCAGGACATTTCCACCAGCCCGTCAGATATCTTCCTCTCAATGTTCCCTCCTTCCATGTTGTCGTGTATGAAGAACTCATGATGTTGTTGAGCTGGGTTAAGAACTTGGTTTAATGTTTTTGATTTTGATAACTTATTTGGCCCCAGCCTGACGAAAGAGAAGATCGGCATCTCAATGTTCACCACGTTGTCTTCTTTGAACCCTTTACTGTCTACTAATACCTGAGGTCTCCATTTCTTCACAATATCTCTCATTGCCCAAAGCATGAAGGTACAGTCCGGACCATAACCAGAGGGAAGCAAAAGTGGAACAGCAAACTGGCACAGAGACATTTTTGTTACAATTTCTTGCTGTAAAAATGGGTCTGAACAATGAAGGAGAGCGCAGAGAACATCTAGTGGATGGATGCTGCATGAAGGATCTTCTACTTCATTCATGGAAAATAACGGTTCATCCTCTTCATCTGAATCTTCTTTAGACGACTGTTTCTGGAGTTGAATATTTCTTGCTGTTCTGTTCAGTCCAATAACTTTTGTTAAATAATGCCAGGGGATGTCTGCAATATTTTGGGGTTGATCAATGAGAAGATGGTCAGTTCCGATACTGAGGACTTCTCCCAACGTCAACTTTGCTTTCATGTGTTTTTTCAGGTCCAATTGTTCAGCTACTTCCTGAAAAGTTTTAGACCGATCTGTGGAAAGAAAAATAAAATACATGACTACAAAATTATTTGGAATATTAATAAAATCACATGGTTTTCTAAATAAAGTTGGAAACAAGGAGTATTTTTTAATCTCCTATTAAGATTTTAGGATTCTGCATTTTACCAGCATTTAAAGAGGTGAAAATTAGAAAACTACCTATTATAAAACCACCTATTATAAAACCAAGGTTTTATGTGAAATGTTATTTTTTTATTTATGCAAATTTTGTTATTTTAATTTTGCTCATGCACCATTCCCAGTAGGTGATTTCACAGCTCACCTCCTCCTCCTGTACAATGACTGATAACACCTCTATATACAGTAGATAACAGGATCCACCATTCACAATAGATGTCACAGCTCACCTCCTCTTCCTGTACAATGACTGATAACACCTCTATATACAGTAGATAACACAGGATCCACCATTCACAATAGATGATATCACAGCTCACCTCCTCCTCCTCCTGTACAATGACTGATAACACCTCTATATACAGGAGATAATACAGGATCCACCATTCACAATAGGTGATGTCACAGCTCACCTCCTGTACAATGACTGATAACACCTCTATATACAGTAGATAACACAGGATCCACCATTCACAATAGGTGATATCACAGCTCACCTCCTCCTCCTGTACAATGACTGATAACACCTCTATATACAGTAGATAACACAGGATCCACCATTCACAATAGGGGATGTCACAGCTCACCTCCTCCTCCTGTACAATGACTGATAACACCTCTATATACAGTAGATAACACAGGATCCACCATTCACAATAGGTGATGTCACAGCTCACCTCCTCCTGTACAATGACTGATAACACCTCTATATACAGTAGATAACACAGGATCCATCATTCACAATAGGTGATGTCCCAGCTCACCTCCTCCTCCTGTACAATGACTGATAACACCTCTATATACAGTAGATAATACAGGATCCACCATTCACAATAGGAGATGTCACAGCTCACCTCCTCTTCCTGTACAATGACTGATAACACCTCTATATACAGTAGATAATACAGGATCCACCATTCACAATAGGTGATGTCACAGCTCACCTCCTCCTGTACAATGACTGATAACACCTCTATATACAGTAGATAACACAGGATCCACCATTCACAATAGATGATATCACAGCTCACCTCCTCCTCCTGTACAATGACTGATAACACCTCTATATACAGTAGATAACTGTTGTGAATTAGACTTTTTGGCTCCCTCTTGTGGTTACTAGTGATATGACTCTGGGATTTCCTTCCCTCAGTTTGCACCCAGCTGGGTCGTTAGTTCAGGGGTGTTGCTATATAAACCTCCTGGAACCTTAGTCCAGTGCCTGGCATCGGTGTTATCAGACACATTCTGTTTGCTCCTATCTGCTGGCCCTGGTTCGTGCAAAATTAAGCTAAGTCCTGCTTCTTTGTTTTTTGGGTTATTTGTTTGCTCTCATTTTTTGTCCAGCTTGTACTAAATGTGATTCCTGACCTTGCTGGAAGCTCTAGGGGGCTGGTGTTCTCCCCCCGGGCCGTTAGACGGTCCGGGGGTTCTTGAATTTCCAGTGTGGATATTTTTGATAGGATTTTTTGCTGACCATATAAGTTATCTTTCTATATTCTGCTATTAGCTAGTGGGCCTCTCTTTGCTAAATACCTAGCTCATTCTTATGTTTGTCTTTTCCTCTTACCTCACCGTTATTATTTGTGGGGGGCTTCTATCCAACTTTTGGGGTATTTCCTCTGGAGGCAAGAAAGGTCTTTCTTTTCCCTTCTAGGGTTAGTTAGTTCTCCGGCTGGCGCGAGACGTCTAGGATCAACGTAGGAACGTTCCCCGGCTGCTGGTATTTGTGGTGCTAGGATTAGTTATATGGTCAGCCCAGTTACCACTGCCCTATGAGCTGGTTTTCTGTATTTACAGACTTAGCATTATTCCTGAGACCCTCTGCCATTGGGGTCATAACAGATAACACAGGATCCACCATTCACAATAGGTGATGTCACAGCTCACCTCCTCCTGTACAATAACTGATAACACCTCTATATACAGTAGATAACACAGGATCCACCACTCACAATAGGTGATGTCACAGCTCACCTCCTCCTCCTGTACAATGACTGATAACACCTCTATATACAATAGATAACATAGGATCCACCATTCACAATAGGTGATATCACAGCTCACCTCCTCCTCCTGTACAATGACTGATAACACCTCTATATACAGTAGATAACACAGGATCCATCATTCACAATAGGTGATGTCACAGCTCACCTCCTCCTCCTGTACAATGACTGATAACACCTCTATATATACAGCTGATATTATAGGATCCACCACCCACCATGTCACAGCTCACCTCCTCCTCCTGTACAATGACTGATAACACCTCTATATACAGTAGATAACACAGGATCCATCATTCACAATAGGTGATGTCACAGCTCACCTAGAGATGGGCAGATAGCTGGCGCCAGTGCAGCGCCCCAGAGTCCTGGTCGTTGCAGTACTGTGGCTCCGCCGCTAAGGGGAGCTATGGTACGTCTGATGGCACTGAAGGAGTTCATCTGACCAGGTATCACAGACACCAATACATTTCACAGCCGGGCCACCAGGGGGAGCTAAGGGTTCTATTCACTAGGCCACTCCCCACCATTGTGGGTAAACTGGGGGTCAGGCAGGAAGTTAAGAGAGAAAGCTGACTGGATATGAACCAGGCAACACCTTGTGGCAGAGGGTGTTGCGGGAGAGGATTCGGTAGGGCCTCTGTCAGGTTTGGGACCCTGATGGAGACCTGGCTACAGGAAAGAAAGTAACGGGACCGTGCCTGCACTGAGAAGCGGCGGTGCCCTAAGGAAGGACTAGAAGAGAGATATATTGTGCTGAGTGAGAAACGAGATCGAAGCAAATAGGAGAATTCCAGTAGGGGTCGTGCCGGGAGATCGAGGCAACATCCTACTGAGGCGTGTAGCCGGTGGCCGGAACGCAGAGGAAGTATACAGACATTTAGCTTCAAGCAATACTTCAAACCTACGGCAGGACAGTCAGTCTCAGGCGGGCTGTCTCACATTTAATCACCTATGCAGTCTTGGGGGGCAACTTGTGGAGAGGGGCGTCTCTAGGGTCCCGGAAGAGCTCCGAGCCTACCCGTCATACAGGTGCCGTTTCAACCAGAACATCGGGAGGGTCGGAGGATTAGCAGAACATCATCTAATCGAGTTGTTGACTTAAGAAACAGACACAACAGTTGTGGGGTACTTTCCGTAAGCACAGCAGGGAAGGACTACAACACATAGCTGTTGTGAATTTGCTTTTTGCTCCCTCTAGTGGTTACTAGTTTTTTGACTCTGGTTTTTCTGTCATTCCTTTTATCCGCACCTGGGTCGTTAGTTAGGGGTGTTGCTATATAAGCTCCCTGGACCTTCAGTTCAATGCCTGGCAACGTAGTTATCAGAGCTAGTCTGCTGTGCTCTTGTCTACTGATCCTGGTTCCAGTTATATCAGCTAAGTCTGCCTTTTGCTTTTTGCTATTTGTTTTGGTTTTGTATTTTTGTCCAGCTTGTTCCAAATCTATATCCTGACCTTTGCTGGAAGCTCTAGGGGACTGGTGTTCTCCCCCCGGACCGTTAGACGGTTCGGGGGTTCTTGAATTTCCAGTGTGGATTTTGATAGGGTTTTTGTTGACCATATAAGTTACCTTTCTTTATTCTGCTATCAGTAAGCGGGCCTCTCTGTGCTAAACCTGGTTCATTTCTGTGTTTGTCATTTCCTCTTACCTCACCGTCATTATTTGTGGGGGGCTTCTATCCAGCTTTGGGGTCCCCTTCTCTGGAGGCAAGAAAGGTCTTTGTTTTCCTCTACTAGGGGTAGCTAGAATCTCCGGCTGGCGCGTGTCATCTAGAATCAACGTAGGAATGATCCCCGGCTACTTCTAGTGTTGGCGTTAGGAGTAGATATATGGTCAACCCAGTTACCACTGCCCTATGAGCTGGATTTTTGTATTCTGCAGACTTCCACGTTCCTCTGAGACCCTCGCCATTGGGGTCATAACAGTTTGCCAGGCCAGTATTAAATGTTTAATGCATTGCAGAAGAGGGATTATAAGAAAGAAGATTCTGAGTTTTTTTTTTTTTTTTCTTTCTCCTTCCCCTTTACCTCAGAGTGGCTATGCTTGCTGCAGACATGAATGTCCAGACCTTGATTACAAGTGTGGACCAGCTGGCTACTCGTGTGCAGGGCATACAAGACTATGTTATCAGAAATCCTAGGTCAGAACCTAAAATACCGATTCCTGAACTGTTTTCCGGAGACAGGTTTAAGTTTAGGAATTTCGTGAATAATTGTAAATTGTTTTTGTCCCTGAGACCCTGTTCATCTGGAGACTCTGCTCAGCAAGTAAAAATTGTTATTTCGTTCTTACGGGGCGACCCTCAGGATTGGGCTTTTTCGCTGGCGCCAGGAGATCCGGCATTGGCTGATCTTGATGCGTTTTTTCTGGCGCTCGGTTTACTTTATGAGGAACCCAATCTTGAGATTCAGGCAGAAAAGGCCTTGCTGTCTATGTCTCAGGGGCAGGACGAGGCTGAAGTGTATTGCCAAAAATTTCGGAAATGGTCCGTGCTGACACATTGGAACGAGTGTGCACTGGCCGCTAATTTTAGAAATGGCCTTTCTGAAGCCATTAAGAATGTTATGGTGGGTTTTCCCATTCCCGCAGGTCTGAATGATACTATGGCACTGGCTATTCAAATTGACCGGCGGTTGCGGGAGCGCAAAACCGCAAATTCCCACATGGTGTTGTCTGAACAGACACCTAATTCGGTGCAATGTGATAGAAAAACCGCAAATTCCCTCATGGTGTTGTCTGAACAGACACCTGATTTAATGCAATGTGATAGAATCCTGACTAGAAATGAGCGGAAAATTCATAGACGCCGGAATGGCTTGTGCTACTACTGTGGTGATTCTACACATGTTATCTCAGCATGCTCTAAACGTATAGCTAAGGTTGTTAGTCCTGTCACCGTTGGTAATTTGCAACCTAAATTTATTCTGTCTGTAACTTTGATTTGCTCACTGTCATCTTATCCTGTCATGGCGTTTGTAGATTCAGGTGCTGCCCTGAGTCTCATGGATCTCTCATTTGCTAAGCGCTGTGGATTTACTCTTGAACCATTAGAAAATCCTATTCCTCTTAGGGGTATTGATGCTACACCATTGGCAGCAAATAAACCGCAGTATTGGACTCAGGTTACCATGTGCATGACTCCTGAACACCGCGAGGTGATACGTTTCCTGGTTTTACATAAAATGCATGATTTGGTCGTTTTGGGGCTGCCATGGTTACAGACCCATAATCCAGTCCTGGACTGGAAGGCTATGTCAGTCTCAAGTTGGGGCTGTCGTGGTATTCATGAGGATTCCCTGCCTGTGTCTATTGCTTCTTCTACGCCTTCGGAAGTTCCGGAGTATTTGTCTGATTATCAGGATGTCTTCAGTGAGTCTGAGTCCAGTGCACTGCCTCCTCATAGGGACTGTGACTGTGCTATAGATTTGATCCCAGGCAGTAAATTTCCTAAGGGAAGACTGTTTAATCTGTCGGTACCTGAACATACCGCTATGCGTTCATATATCAAGGAGTCTCTGGAAAAAGGACATATTCGTCCGTCTTCTTCCCCTCTTGGTGCGGGATTCTTTTTTGTGGCAAAAAAGGACGGATCTTTGAGACCTTGTATTGATTATCGGCTTTTAAATAAGATCACTGTCAAATTTCAGTATCCTTTACCGCTGTTGTCTGACTTGTTTGCCCGGATTAAGGGTGCCAAGTGGTTCACCAAGATAGACCTTCGTGGTGCGTACAACCTTGTGCGCATTAAGCAAGGTGATGAATGGAAAACCGCATTCAATACGCCCGAAGGTCATTTTGAGTACTTGGTGATGCCTTTTGGGCTCTCCAATGCGCCTTCAGTTTTTCAGTCCTTTATGCATGACATTTTCCGGAAGTATCTGGATAAATTTTTGATTGTTTATCTGGATGATATTTTGGTTTTTTCTGATAATTGGGATTCGCATGTGGAGCAGGTCAGGTTGGTCTTTAAAATTTTGCGTGAAAATTCTTTGTTTGTCAAGGGCTCAAAGTGTCTCTTTGGTGTACAGAAGGTTCCCTTTTTGGGGTTCATTTTTTCCCCTTCTGCTGTGGAGATGGACCCAGTCAAGGTCCGAGCTATTCTTGATTGGACTCAGCCCTCGTCAGTTAAGAGTCTTCAGAAGTTCTTGGGCTTCGCTAACTTCTACCGTCGTTTTATCGCTAATTTTTCTAGCATTGTGAAACCTTTGACGGATATGACCAAGAAGGGCTCCGATGTAGCTAACTGGGCTCCTGCTGCCGTGGAGGCTTTCCAGGAGTTGAAACGCCGGTTTACTTCGGCGCCTGTTTTGTGCCAGCCTGACGTCTCACTTCCCTTTCAGGTTGAGGTGGATGCTTCGGAGATTGGGGCAGGGGCCGTTTTGTCGCAGAGAGGCCCTGGTTGCTCTGTTATGAAACCTTGTGCCTTTTTCTCTAGGAAGTTTTCGCCTGCCGAGCGAAATTATGATGTGGGCAATCGGGAGTTGTTGGCCATGAAATGGGCATTTGAGGAGTGGCGTCATTGGCTCGAGGGTGCTAAGCATCGTGTGGTGGTCTTGACTGATCACAAAAATCTGATGTATCTCGAGTGCTAAACGCCTTAATCCGAGACAGGCCCGCTGGTCATTGTTTTTCTCCCGCTTTGATTTTGTTGTCTCGTATTTACCAGGTTCTAAGAATGTGAAGGCCGATGCTCTTTCTAGGAGCTTTGTGCCTGATGCTCCTGGAGTCGCTGATCCTGTTGGTATTCTTAAAGATGGAGTTATCTTGTCAGCTATTTCTCCGGATCTGCGACGTGTGTTGCAGAGATTTCAGGCTGATAGGCCTGAGTCTTGTCCACCTGACAGACTGTTTGTCCCGGATAAGTGGACCAGCAGAGTCATTTCCGAGGTTCATTCCTCGGTGTTGGCAGGTCACCCGGGAATTTTTGGCACCAGAGATCTGGTGGCCAGGTCCTTTTGGTGGCCTTCCTTGTCAAGGGATGTGCGGTCATTTGTGCAGTCCTGTGGGACTTGTGCTCGAGCTAAGCCTTGCTGTTCTCGTGCCAGCGGTTTGCTCTTGCCCTTGCCTGTCCCGAAGAGACCTTGGACACATATCTCCATGGATTTCATTTCTGATCTTCCGCTATCTCAGGGCATGTCCGTTATCTGGGTGATATGTGATCGCTTCTCCAAGATGGTCCATTTGGTTCCTTTGCCTAAGCTGCCTTCCTCTTCCGATCTGGTTCCTGTGTTTTTCCAGAACGTGGTTCGTTTGCACGGCATCCCTGAGAATATTGTGTCAGACAGAGGATCCCAGTTCGTTTCCAGGTTCTGGCGATCCTTTTGTAGTAGGATGGGCATTGATTTGTCGTTTTCGTCTGCTTTCCATCCTCAGACTAATGGACAGACGGAGCGAACCAATCAGACTTTGGAGGCTTATTTGAGGTGTTTTGTCTCTGCTGATCAGGACGATTGGGTGACATTCTTGCCGTTGGCTGAGTTTGCCCTTAATAATCGGGCTAGTTCCGCCACCTTGGTTTCGCCTTTTTTCTGCAACTCTGGTTTCCATCCTCGCTTTTCTTCGGGTCATGTGGAGCCTTCTGACTGTCCTGGGGTGGATTCTGTGGTGGATAGGTTGCAGCAGATCTGGAATCATGTGGTGGACAACTTGAAGTTGTCACAGGAGAAGGCTCAGCGCTTTGCCAACCGCCGCCGCGGTGTGGGTCCCCGACTACGCGTTGGGGATTTGGTGTGGCTTTCTTCCCGCTTTGTTCCTATGAAGGTCTCCTCTCCCAAATTTAAACCTCGTTTTATTGGGCCTTACAAGATATTGGAAATCCTTAATCCTGTATCTTTTCGTCTGGATCTTCCTGTGTCGTTTGCTATTCACAATGTATTTCATAGGTCCTTGTTGCGGCGGTACATTGTGCCTGTAGTTCCTTCTGCTGAGCCTCCTGCTCCGGTGTTGGTTGAGGGCGAGTTGGAGTACGTGGTGGAGAAGATCTTGGATTCTCGCCTCTCCAGGCGGAGGCTTCAGTACCTGGTCAAGTGGAAGGGCTATGGTCAGGAGGATAATTCCTGGGTGGTCGCCTCTGATGTTCATGCGGCCGATTTAGTTCGTGCCTTTCATGCCGCTCATCCTGATCGCCCTGGTGGTCGTGGTGAGGGTTCGGTGACCCCTCACTAAGGGGGGGGTACTGTTGTGAATTTGCTTTTTGCTCCCTCTAGTGGTTACTAGTTTTTTGACTCTGGTTTTTCTGTCATTCCTTTTATCCGCACCTGGGTCGTTAGTTAGGGGTGTTGCTATATAAGCTCCCTGGACCTTCAGTTCAATGCCTGGCAACGTAGTTATCAGAGCTAGTCTGCTGTGCTCTTGTCTACTGATCCTGGTTCCAGTTATATCAGCTAAGTCTGCCTTTTGCTTTTTGCTATTTGTTTTGGTTTTGTATTTTTGTCCAGCTTGTTCCAAATCTATATCCTGACCTTTGCTGGAAGCTCTAGGGGACTGGTGTTCTCCCCCCGGACCGTTAGATGGTTCGGGGGTTCTTGAATTTCCAGTGTGGATTTTGATAGGGTTTTTGTTGACCATATAAGTTACCTTTCTTTATTCTGCTATCAGTAAGCGGGCCTCTCTGTGCTAAACCTGGTTCATTTCTGTGTTTGTCATTTCCTCTTACCTCACCGTCATTATTTGTGGGGGGCTTCTATCCAGCTTTGGGGTCCCCTTCTCTGGAGGCAAGAAAGGTCTTTGTTTTCCTCTACTAGGGGTAGCTAGATTCTCCGGCTGGCGCGTGTCATCTAGAATCAACGTAGGAATGATCCCCGGCTACTTCTAGTGTTGGCGTTAGGAGTAGATATATGGTCAACCCAGTTACCACTGCCCTATGAGCTGGATTTTTGTATTCTGCAGACTTCCACGTTCCTCTGAGACCCTCGCCATTGGGGTCATAACACATAGCGCTAAGAAGGAAGGCACTGATTTCCACCTGCAAAGTGAACTCTGGAGGTGCCCTTGGACCGGCCGGACTTGCGCAGCCTGGTGATCTGTATTCCGGACTGAGGACCCGGAGATCTTCAGTAAAGAGGTAAAGAGACTGCAACCTGGTGTCCTCGTTATTTACCGCGACCTGCACCCCACAACTGCACCGCTACACCACCACTTATTGCACCGGACGTCCCCCACTGACAGACAGGGCCACGGACCGGGTCTAGCCACCGTGACAACTCCAGGACTGAGACTCAGAGGCCCGGTACCGGGTACCCCTCGGCCCTGCGGCGGTGTGGGGGCGCTCCAAATTTGGCGTCACGAACAGGATCTACTTAAGCCTGAAGAATCAGGTCATGTGTGCCTTGGAACTGTGACTTAGTGTGCTTGGACTGTACTTTATTGAGAGACTGTGTATTGCCATTGACCGAGAGAAGTTCCCGCAAAAAAAAAAAAAAAAAGCCGCCGCCATTGCTACGCCAGAGAAGAAGGAGGGCGTGCCATGGGAGGAGACTACCAGAGCGGCGCGAAAAATGGCTACCGCCCCCTCCGTCTCCTGCTGCGAGAGGACGATCTGCCCAGGAACCGAGGAGGACCGCCCCCTGATTTGCAATGGCGGGAAGCAGGTGACGGAGAAGCTCGGCCCTGGAGAAATGGCGGAGCCCGATGCATGCACTGCCACCGATTATCGGACCATGACGATGAACAGCAAGTGCCAGAGCGAGGAAGGAACGGTCCCGGCTGGTCCTTATTCACCGGAGACAGATCCACGTCTACTGCAGCGGAAGGACCCGAAGTCCTTGGGACCGGCAGTGGAGCTGAACCTACCCATCTCGACCTCGGAGCCAGCGGAGGAGGAGCCGCGGAAGGCGGAGCCGCCTCCGGAGACCGCAGTGGAGGAGCCGCGGTCCGAGCTGCAGCCGACTCCAGCACCCTCGTCAGTGGACCAGATCGACATCGGGGGAATCACATCAGGCACAGGTACGGAAGACACCCCTGCCTCCCCGCTCGATCCCGCGACCGGTCCTCCCCGCAATAGTAACCCTTCATTCACAGTCGAGCGGGTGGTCTTCACCCCCAGCGCAATGGGGAAGTTGATACCACCGCTACCGACCAAGTGGGGGGAACCCATAGATGTGGGCCCGGATGGGGTGATGCTCCGGTGGGACACCCCCTGGGTTGAGCCGGATGGGACCCTGGGGGATGGTCTCACCATTGCCATACTTACCTGGGAACAGTACAATCAATGCTTGATTCAGCACTGGAAAAATCGAGACGAAATGGAACAACAAGAAGCGCAACGCAAGAAGTCTGTGCATGGCAGGAAAGACGTGGTAAAGCGGGGAACCGTGCTGGCCTATCACCCGAAGAGGGGATGGGGCTCCATACAGGAACCGGGACTACCAACTGATGTCTTTCTTACCAGTTACAACGTAAAAACTCCATGCTGCAGTTGAGATGGTGACCCATTGCAAAGAGGGGATCAGGTGACCTACACTCGCCACCGGAATGCACAAGGATGGTGCGCTCGGAACGTCCACCGGTGTGGGCCTGAGGGAGTGTCACCTGTGGCCCCGATCATGACCGATCCAGACTTGCCAGATCTTGTGACCATCACCACTGTGCGCCTAGTAGCGGCTACTGAACTTGCAAGCAAGGTCAGCTGTTGTGAATTTGGTTTTTGGGCTCCCCCGGTGGTCACTGGGGGTACTGGACTTGTGTGCTTTTCTTTCTCTGTTCACCTGTTTCCATCTGGATATGGGAGTATCCTATTTAGCCTTGCTGCTCAGTCATTCTGGCGCCGGCCATCAATGTAACCAGAGCCTTTCTGTTGCATGTACCTGCTCCAGTCTTCTGATCAGCTAAGTTGGACTATTTAGTCCTTGGTCTATTTTTGTATGTTTTGTCCAGCGTGCAGTTATGTGACTCTCTGCAGCTGGAAGCTCTTGTGGACTGAAATTACCACTCCGGTGTCATGAGTTGACACATGAGTTTAAGGTAATTTCAGGATGGTATTTTCTAGGGTTTTGTAGCTGACCGTGAAGTCCCCTTTTGTATTTTTCTGCTATCTAGTTAAGTGGGCCTCGCTATGCTAAATCTGCTTTCATACTACGTGTGTCTTTTCATCTGAATTCACCGTCATTATATGTGGGGGGCTGCTATCAACTTTTGGGGTATTCTCTGGAGGCAAGCCAGGTCTGTGTTTCTTCTTCCAGGGGTAGTTAGATCTCCGGCTGGCGCGAGGCGTCTAGAGAAAACGCAGGCACGCTCCCCGGCTACTTTTAGTTGCGTGAATAGGTTTAGTATCGCGGTCAGCTCCAGTTTCCATCACCCGAGAGCTTGTCCATTTTTCTTATGCTCCTAACGTTCCCCTGCCTTTGGGAACCATGATAGTATGGCCGGACAAGGGTTAAAACTGTTGGCAGAAGAAAGGAGAGGAAAAGAAGTCTGCAGATTTTTTTTTTTTTTCTGAGCTTGCTCTATAGTTGACTCAGTTGCATTTCTGCTCTAATTGCAGCCTTTTTCTCTCTCTCTCCTTCTAATCCTTGAATGGCTCTGATCGCACCTGATTAAAATGGATCCTCAGAGTTTGACTGCAGGTTTGAATAATCTTGCTACGAAGGTTCAAAATTTACAGGATTTTGTTATTCATGCTCCTATATTTGAACCTAGAATTCCTATACCAGAGTTTTTCTCCGGGGATAGATCTCGTTTCCTGAATTTCAAATATAATTGTAAATTGTTTCTTTCTCTGAGATCTCGCTCCGCTGGAGATCCCGCACAGCAGGTTAGGATTGTAATTTCCTTACTGCGGGGTGACCCTCAAGATTGGGCATTTGCATTGGCACCAGGGGATCCTGCGTTGCTCAATGTGGATGCGTTTTTTCTGGCTTTGGGGTTGCTTTATGAGGAACCTAATTTAGAGATTCAGGCTGAAAAAGCCTTGATGGCCCTATCTCAAGGGCAAGATGAAGCTGAAATATACTGCCAAAAATTTCGTAAATGGTCTGTGCTTACTCAGTGGAATGAGTGCGCCCTGGCGGCGAATTTCAGAGAGGGTCTCTCTGATGCCATTAAAGATGTTATGGTGGGGTTTCCTCCGCCTACAGGTCTGAATGAGTCCATGACAATGGCTATTCAGATTGATCGGCGTTTGCGAGAGCGTAAACCTGTGCACCATTTGGCGGTACCTTCTGAGAAGACGCCAGAGAATATGCAATGTGATAGAATTCTGTCCAGAAGCGAACGGCAGAATTTTAGGCAAAAAAATGGGTTGTGCTTCTATTGTGGTGATTCAACTCATGTTATATCAGCATGCTCTAAACGTACAAAAAAGGTTGATAAATCTATTTCAATTGGCACTTTACAGTCTAAGTTTATTCTATCTGTGACCTTGATTTGTTCATTATCGTCAATTACCGCGGACGCCTATGTCGACTCTGGCGCCGCTTTGAGTCTTATGGATTGGTCCTTTGCCAGGCGCTGTGGGTTTAATCTAGAGACGCTGGAAGTTCCTATACCTCTGAAGGGTATTGACTCTATGCCATTGGCTAGTAATAAACCACAATACTGGACACAAGTGACTATGCGTATGAATCCAGACCATCAGGAGACGATTCGCTTCCTTGTATTGTACAATTTACATGATGTTTTGGTGCTCGGATTGCCATGGTTACAATCTCATAACCCAGTCCTTGACTGGAAAGCAATGTCTGTGTTAAGCTGGGGATGTCAGGGGGCTCATGGGGACGTACCTTTGGTTTCCATTTCGTCATCTATTCCCTCTGAGATTCCGGAATTTTTATCTGATTATCGTGATGTTTTTGAGGAGCCTAAGCTTGGTTCACTACCTCCTCACAGAGATTGCGATTGTACCATAGATCTGATTCCGGGCAGTAAATTTCCAAAGGGTCGTTTGTTTAATCTATCTGTACCTGAACATGCTGCTATGCGAGAATATATTAAGGAGTCCCTGGAAAAGGGACATATTCGTCCTTCTTCATCTCCCTTAGGAGCCGGTTTTTTCTTTGTATCTAAAAAAGATGGCTCTTTGAGGCCGTGTATCGATTATCGACTCTTGAATAAAATTACAGTCAAATATCAGTATCCTCTGCCACTGCTGACTGATTTGTTTGCTCGAATAAAGGGGGCTAAGTGGTTCTCTAAGATTGATCTCCGTGGGGCGTATAATTTGGTGCGAATTAAGCAGGGGGATGAGTGGAAAACCGCATTTAATACGCCCGAGGGCCATTTTGAGTATTTAGTAATGCCTTTTGGTCTTTCAAATGCCCCTTCAGTCTTTCAGTCCTTTATGCATAACATTTTCCGTGAATATTTGGATAAATTTATGATTGTGTATCTGGATGATATTTAGATTTTTTCGGATGACTGGGACTCTCATGTCCAACAGGTCAGGAGGGTTTTTCAGGTTTTGCGAGCTAATTCCTTGTGTGTGAAGGGTTCTAAGTGTATTTTTGGGGTTCAAAAGATTTCTTTTTTGGGGTACATTTTTTCCCCCTCTTCCATTGAGATGGATCCTGTCAAGGTTCGGGCTATTTGTGATTGGACGCAACCTTCTTCTCTTAAGAGCCTTCAGAGATTTTTGGGCTTTGCTAATTTTTATCGTCGATTTATATCTGGTTTTTCTGATGTTGCTAAACCTTTGACTGATTTGACTAAAAAGGGTGCTGATGTTGCTGATTGGTGCCCTGCTGCTGTGGAGGCCTTTCGGGAGCTTAAGCGCCGCATTTCCTCTGCCCCTGTGTTGCGTCAGCCTGATGTTGCTCTTCCTTTTCAGGTTGAGGTCGACGCTTCCGAGATCGGAGCTGGGGCGGTTTTGTCGCAGAAAAGTTCCGACTGCTCCGTGATGGGACCTTGTGCGTTCTTTTCTCGAAAATTTTCGCCCGCCGAGCGAAATTATGATATTGGTAATCGGGAGCTTTTGGCTATGAAGTGGGCTTTTGAGGAGTGGCGTCATTTGCTTGAGGGGGCCAGACATCAGGTGGTGGTATTGACCGATCACAAGAATTTGATTTATCTTGAGTCTGCCAGGCGCCTGAATCCTAGACAGGCGCGCTGGTCGTTGTTTTTCTCTCGGTTTAATTTTGTGGTCTCATACCTACCAGGTTCTAAAAATGTGAAGGCGGATGCCCTTTCTAGGAGTTTTGAGCCTGATTCCCCTGGTGATTCTGAACCTACAGGTATCCTTAAGGATGGGGTGATATTGTCTGCTGTTTCCCCAGACCTGCGACGGGCTTTGCAGGAGTTTCAGGCGGATAGACCTGATCGTTGCCCGCCTGGTAGACTGTTTGTTCCTGATGATTGGACCAGTAGAGTCATCTCGGAGGTTCATTCTTCTGCGTTGGCAGGTCATCCTGGAATCTTTGGTACCAGGGATTTGGTGGCTAGGTCCTTCTGGTGGCCTTCCCTGTCTCGAGATGTACGAGTTTTTGTGCAGTCTTGTGATGTTTGTGCTCGGGCCAAGCCTTGTTGTTCTCGGGCTAGCGGATTGTTGTTGTCCTTGCCTATTCCGAAGAGGCCTTGGACTCACATCTCTATGGATTTTATTTCTGATCTTCCTGTTTCTCAGAAAATGTCTGTCATCTGGGTGGTGTGTGACCGTTTTTCAAAGATGGTTCATTTGGTACCCTTGCCTAAGTTGCCTTCCTCATCCGAATTGGTTCCTCTGTTTTTTCAAAATGTGGTTCGCTTGCATGGTATTCCTGAGAATATCGTTTCTGATAGGGGGACCCAGTTCGTGTCTAGATTTTGGCGAGCGTTCTGTGCTAGGATGGGCATTGATTTGTCTTTTTCGTCTGCGTTCCATCCTCAGACTAATGGCCAGACTGAGCGAACTAATCAGACCTTGGAGACTTATTTGAGGTGTTTTGTGTCTGCGGATCAGGATGACTGGGTTGCCTTTTTGCCGTTGGCGGAGTTTGCCCTCAATAATCGGGCTAGTTCTGCCACTTTGGTTTCTCCTTTCTTTTGCAATTCGGGGTTTCATCCTCGTTTTTCTTCTGGTCAGGTGGAGTCTTCGGATTGTCCTGGAGTGGATACTGTGGTGGATAGGTTGCATCAGATTTGGGGACAGGTGGTGGACAATTTGGAGTTGTCCCAGGAGAAGACTCAGCGTTTTGCTAACCGCCGTCGTCGTGTTGGTCCTCGTCTTCGTGTTGGGGACTTGGTGTGGTTGTCTTCTCGTTTTGTCCCTATGAGGGTTTCTTCTCCTAAGTTTAAGCCTCGGTTCATCGGCCCGTATAAGATTTTGGAGATTCTTAACCCTGTGTCCTTTCGTTTGGACCTCCCAGCATCTTTTTCTATCCATAATGTCTTCCATCGGTCATTATTGCGCAGGTATGAGGTACCGGTTGGGCCTTCCGTTGAGCCTCCTGCTCCGGTGTTGGTTGAGGGTGAATTGGAGTACGTTGTGGAGAAGATCTTGGACTCCCGTGTTTCCAGACGGAAACTTCAGTATCTGGTCAAGTGGAAGGGCTATGGTCAGGAGGATAACTCTTGGGTGACAGCCTCTGATGTTCATGCCTCTGATTTGGTCCGTGCCTTTCATAGGGCTCATCCTGATCGCCCTGGGGGTTCTTGTGAGGGTTCGCTGCCCCCTCCTTGAGGGGGGGTACTGTTGTGAATTTGGTTTTTGGGCTCCCCCGGTGGTCACTGGTGGTACTGGACTTGTGTGCTTTTCTTTCTCTGTTCACCTGTTTCCATCTGGATATGGGAGTATCCTATTTAGCCTTGCTGCTCAGTCATTCTGGCGCCGGCCATCAATGTAACCAGAGCCTTTCTGTTGCATGTACCTGCTCCAGTCTTCTGATCAGCTAAGTTGGACTATTTAGTCCTTGGTCTATTTTTGTATGTTTTGTCCAGCGTGCAGTTATGTGACTCTCTGCAGCTGGAAGCTCTTGTGGACTGAAATTACCACTCCGGTGTCATGAGTTGACACATGAGTTTAAGGTAATTTCAGGATGGTATTTTCTAGGGTTTTGTAGCTGACCGTGAAGTCCCCTTTTGTATTTTTCTGCTATCTAGTTAAGTGGGCCTCGCTGTGCTAAATCTGCTTTCATACTACGTGTGTCTTTTCATCTGAATTCACCGTCATTATATGTGGGGGGCTGCTATCAACTTTTGGGGTATTCTCTGGAGGCAAGCCAGGTCTGTGTTTCTTCTTCCAGGGGTAGTTAGATCTCCGGCTGGCACGAGGCGTCTAGAGAAAACGCAGGCACGCTCCCCGGCTACTTTTAGTTGCGTGAATAGGTTTAGTATCGCGGTCAGCTCCAGTTTCCATCACCCGAGAGCTTGTCCGTTTTTCTTATGCTCCTAACGTTCCCCTGCCATTGGGAACCATGACAGTCAGCCTTCAAATCCAGACACCAGGTGATCTGACGGCCCCTGTGGGACCTGCCACCGGCACAGACGCTGCAGCAGTCGGGGGTCAGGGGCCAAGGCCACCTGAGCAAGAATAAACCTCGAAGACCTGAAAATGTAAATAGTTCCTTCTTTCACTGTTTGTTTACTGTTTGCTGCTAAACCCGTCCAGGGTTAATTCTTCATGGATCCCTTTGCTGACCCGGGATCCCTATTGTTTTGTTTATTTTTCTAAAGTTTTGCACAAAGTTTTTCATTTTTGTGTCCTGTTGAAAAGAACTGCCGCAATCATGAACAATGCATGATACAAACTCCTTGTATATAGTTCACACCTTCTTAAGGGTGTTTCCTACTGGTTTTACTTTGAAAGAGACTCTTTGCGAAGATACCGCACCGGAGCCTTTGCTGGGTATGGACTGATAGCCAGGGAAGAAATGCTACCTCTTAAAGACTTGGTCCCTTCTTAAAGGGGACATCCACGTTTTACATTGGAAGAACCGTATTGTTTTAAGGTTGATGGATGATAAAAGTGATGATGACCCTTACATGTAAAAGTTATATGTATTTGATTGGTTGATTGTAAAGAAATGCAGATGATGTTTTCAGAGAGAAAGATGCAGTAGACCCGTAGGGGCAGACATAGTGTCCTGCATAGTTGGTAGCAAGAAAGTTAAGATGACAGTTAATGCTCTAAAGGAAACAGTTGATAATGTTGATAGAAAATGGGGATAGAAGGTAAACCCTGAGTCCTCCGTAGAAAGCCAGTTCATTGTAAAAGAAAGAGTTAATAATGTGTTGCAGAGGACAGAAAGTGAACCCGTAGGGGTTAGGTGGTGAGTCCTCTTAGGAGCCATATGCAGATGGCTCACTGTTCCTAAAACTGAAAGTATGTTATGTTCTATACTGTGTATAGCAGAGGAAAAGACAGAAGACTCGGGCTGAAAGGAGCGGTCCTGTAAGAAAGGAGAGGCAGTAGGTCTGGCGCCGTTAGGACAGGCGGTCCTGCAGATTTAAAGAAGGAGAATGTAAAGTTAAACTTGCCTTATAATGTGATTATAAGAAGGTCTTTAATGGATGCCGAGTGTACGTCCTTAAGGGCGATGTTAAGTTATTGTTCAAAGAATTGCACTAAGCAGAATACCCGGTTGGGTAACAGGAGTTATTTATAGCCTGTAATTTATAATGTTTAACCATGTTTTGTAACGTTCAATTGTCCTCAGCTCCCATAAAGGGAAGCCTGTTCAAGTATACTTATTGTTATTTGCACTCACAAAAATTGTATGTCTTTTTGCTAACTGTATTGTTGTTTTCTTCCCAGTCCCGGAGTACTGGATTTAACCGGGGGGGAGTGCAGCGCCCCAGAGTCCTGGTCGTTGCAGTACTGTGGCTCCGCCGCTAAGGGGAGCTATGGTACGTCTGATGGCACTGAAGGAGTTCATCTGACCAGGTATCACAGACACCAATACATTTCACAGCCGGGCCACCAGGGGGAGCTAAGGGTTCTATTCACTAGGCCACTCCCCACCATTGTGGGTAAACTGGGGGTCAGGCAGGAAGTTAAGAGAGAAAGCTGACTGGATATGAACCAGGCAACACCTTGTGGCAGAGGGTGTTGCGGGAGAGGATTCGGTAGGGCCTCTGTCAGGTTTGGGACCCTGATGGAGACCTGGCTACAGGAAAGAAAGTAACGGGACCGTGCCTGCACTGAGAAGCGGCGGTGCCCTAAGGAAGGACTAGAAGAGAGATATATTGTGCTGAGTGAGAAACGAGATCGAAGCAAATAGGAGAATTCCAGTAGGGGTCGTGCCGTGAGATCGAGGCAACATCCTACTGAGGCGTGTAGCCGGTGGCCGGAACGCAGAGGAAGTATACAGACATTTAGCTTCAAGCAATACTTCAAACCTACGGCAGGACAGTCAGTCTCAGGTGGGCTGTCTCACATTTAATCACCTATGCAGTCTTGGGGGGCAACTTGTGGAGAGGGGCGTCTCTAGGGTCCCGGAAGAGCTCCGAGCCTACCCGTCATACGGGTGCCGTTCCAACCAGAACATCGGGAGGGACGGAGGATTAGCAGAACATCATCTAATCGAGTTGTTGACTTAAGAAACAGACACAACAGTTGTGGGGTACTTTCCGTAAGCACAGCAGGGAAGGACTACAACACATAGCGCTAAGAAGGAAGGCACTGATTTCCACCTGCAAAGTGAACTCTGGAGGTGCCCTTGGACCGGCCGGACTTGCGCAGTCTGGTGATCTGTATTCCGGACTGAGGACCCGGAGATCTTCAGTAAAGAGGTAAAGAGACTGCAACCTGGTGTCCTCGTTATTTACCGCGACCTGCACCCCACAACTGCACCGCTACACCACCACTTATTGCACCGGACGTCCCCCACTGACAGACAGGGCCACGGACCGGGTCTAGCCACCGTGACAACTCCAGGACTGAGACTCAGAGGCCCGGTACCGGGTACCCCTCGGCCCTGCAGCAGTGTGGGGGCGCTCCAAATTTGGCGTCACGAACAGGATCTACTTAAGCCTGAAGAATCAGGTCATGTGTGCCTTGGAACTGTGACTTAGTGTGCTTGGACTGTACTTTATTGAAAGACTGTGTATTGCCATTGACCGAGAGAAGTTCCCGCAAAAAAAAAAAAAAAAAAGCCACCGCCATTGCTACCGCCAGAGAAGAAGGAGGGCGTGCCATGGGAGGAGACTACCAGAGCGGCGCGAAAAATGGCTACCGCCCCCTCCGACTCCTGCTGCGAGAGGACGATCTGCCCAGGAACCGAGGAGGACCGCCCCCTGATTTGCAATGGCGGGAAGCAGGTGACGGAGAAGCTCGGCCCTGGAGAAATGGCGGAGCCCGATGCATGCACTGCCACCGATTATCGGACCATGACGATGAACAGCAAGTGCCAGAGCGAGGAAGGAACGGTCCCGGCTGGTCCTTATTCACCGGAGACAGATCCACGTCTACTGCAGCGGAAGGACCCGAAGTCCTTGGGACCGGCAGTGGAGCTGAACCTACCCATCTCGACCTCGGAGCCAGTGGAGGAGGAGCCGCGGAAGGCGGAGCCGCCTCCGGAGACCGCAGTGGAGGAGCCGCGGTCCGAGCTGCAGCCGACTCCAGCACCCTCGTCAGTGGACCAGATCGACATCGGGGGAATCACATCAGGCACAGGTACGGAAGACACCCCTGCCCCCCCGCTCGATCCCGCGACCGGTCCTCCCCGCAATAGTAACCCTTCATTCACAGTCGAGCGGGTGGTCCTCGCCCCCAGCGCAATGGGGAAGTTGATACCGCCGCTACCGACAAAGTGGGGGGAACCCATAGATGTGGGCCCGGATGGGGTGATGCTCCGGTGGGACACCCCCTGGGTTGAGCCAGATGGGACCCTGGGGGATGGTCTCACCATTGCCATATTTACCTGGGAACAGTACAATCAATGCTTGATTCAGCACTGGAAAAATCGAGACGAAATGGAACAACAAGAAGCGCAACGCAAGAAGTCTGTGCATGGCAGGAAAGACGTGGTAAAGCGGGGAACCGTGCTGGCCTATCACCCGAAGAGGGGATGGGGCTCCATACAGGAACCGGGACTACCAACTGATGTCTTTGTTACCAGTTACAACGTAAAAACTCCATGCTGCAGTCGAGATGGTGACCCATTGCAAAGAGGGGATCAGGTGACCTACACTCGCCACCGGAATGCACAAGGATGGTGCGCTCGGAACGTCCACCGGTGTGGGCCTGAGGGAGCGTCACCTGTGGCCCCGATCATGACCGATCCAGACTTGCCAGATCTTGTGACCATCACCACTGTGCACCTAGTAGCGGCTACTGAACTTGCAAGCAAGGTCAGCCTTTAAATCCAGACACCAGGTGATCTGACGGCCCCTGCGGTACCTGCCACCGGCACAGACGCTGCAGCAGTCGGGGGTCAGGGGCCAAGGCCACCTGAGCAAGAATAAACCTCGAAGACCTGAAAATGTAAATAGTTCCTTCTTTCACTGTTTGTTTACTGTTTGCTGCTAAACCCGTCCAGGGTTAATTCTTCATGGATCCCTTTGCTGACCCGGGATCCCTATTGTTTTGTTTATTTTTCTAAAGTTTTGCACAAAGTTTTTCATTTTTGTTTCCTGTTGAAAAGAACTGCCGCAATCATGAACAATGCATGATACAAACTCCTTGTATATAGTTCACACCTTCTTAAGGGTGTTTCCTACTGGTTTTACTTGGAAAGAGACTCTTTGCGAAGATACCGCACCGGAGCCTTTGCTGGGTATGGACTGATAGCCAGGGAAGAAATGCTACCTCTTAAAGACTTGGTCCCTTCTTAAAGGGGACATCCACGTTTTACATTGGAAGAACCGTATTGTTTTAAGGTTGATGGATGATAAAAGTGATGATGACCCTTACATGTAAAAGTTATATGTATTTGATTGGTTGATTGTAAAGAAATGCAGATGATGTTTTCAGAGAGAAAGATGCAGTAGACCCGTAGGGGCAGACATAGTGTCCTGCATAGTTGGTAGCAAGAAAGTTAAGATGACAGTTAATGCTCTAAAGGAAACAGTTGATAATGTTGATAGAAAATGGGGATAGAAGGTAAACCCTGAGTCCTCCGTAGAAAGCCAGTTCGTTGTAAAAGAAAGAGTTAATAATGTGTTGCAGAGGACAGAAAGTGAACCCGTAGGGGTTAGGTGGTGAGTCCTCTTAGGAGCCATATGCAGATGGCTCAGTGTTCCTAAAACTGAAAGTATGTTATGTTCTATACTGTGTATAGCAGAGGAAAAGACAGAAGACTCGGGCTGAAAGGAGCGGTCCTGTAAGAAAGGAGAGGCAGTAGGTCTGGCGCCGTTAGGACAGGCGGTCCTGCAGATTTAAAGAAGGAGAATGTAAAGTTAAACTTGCCTTATAATGTGATTATAAGAAGGTCTTTAATGGATGCCGAGTGTACGTCCTTAAGGGCGATGTTAAGTTATTGTTCAAAGAATTGCACTAAGTAGAATACCCGGTTGGGTAACAGGAGTTATTTATAGCCTGTAATTTATAATGTTTAACCATGTTTTGTAACGTTCAAGTGTCCTCACCTCCCATAAAGGGAAGCCTGTTCAAGTATACTTATTGTTATTTGCACTCACAAAAATTGTATGTCTTTTTGCTAACTGTATTGTTGTTTTCTTCCCAGTCCCGGAGTACTGGATTTAACCGGGGGGGAGTGCAGCGCCCCAGAGTCCTGGTCGTTGTAGTACTGTGGCTCCGCCGCTAAGGGGAGCTATGGTACGTCTGATGGCACTGAAGGAGTTCATCTGACCAGGTATCACAGACACCAATACATTTCACAGCCAGGCCACCAGGGGGAGCTAAGGGTTCTATTCACTAGGCCACTCCCCACCATTGTGGGTAAACTGGGGGTCAGGCAGGAAGTTAAGAGAGAAAGCTGACTGGATATGAACCAGGCAACACCTTGTGGCAGAGGGTGTTGCGGGAGAGGATTCGGTAGGGCCTCTGTCAGGTTTGGGACCCTGATGGAGACCTGGCTACAGGAAAGAAAGTAACGGGACCGTGCCTGCACTGAGAAGCGGCGGTGCCCTAAGGAAGGACTAGAAGAGAGATATATTGTGCTGAGTGAGAAACGAGATCGAAGCAAATAGGAGAATTCCAGTAGGGGTCGTGCCGTGAGATCGAGGCAACATCCTACTGAGGCGTGTAGCCGGTGGCCGGAACGCAGAGGAAGTATACAGACATTTAGCTTCAAGCAATACTTCAAACCTACGGCAGGACAGTTAGTCTCAGGTGGGCTGTCTCACATTTAAACACCTATGCAGTCTTGGGGGGCAACTTGTGGAGAGGGGCGTCTCTAGGGTCCCGGAAGAGCTCCGAGCCTACCCGTCATACAGGTGCCGTTTCAACCAGAACATCGGGAGGGACGGAGGATTAGCAGAACATCATCTAATCGAGTTGTTGACTTAAGAAACAGACACAACAGTTGTGGGGTACTTTCCGTAAGCACAGCAGGGAAGGACTACAACACATAGCGCTAAGAAGGAAGGCACTGATTTCCACCTGCAAAGTGAACTCTGGAGGTGCCCTTGGACCGGCCGGACTTGCGCAGCCTGGTGATCTGTATTCCGGACTGAGGACCCGGAGATCTTCAGTAAAGAGGTAAAGAGACTGCAACCTGGTGTCCTCGTTATTTACCGCGACCTGCACCCCACAACTGCACCGCTACACCACCACTTATTGCACCGGACGTCCCCCACTGACAGACAGGGCCACAGACCGGGTCTAGCCACCGTGACAACTCCAGGACTGAGACTCAGAGGCCCGGTACCGGGTACCCCTCGTCCCTGCGGCGGTGTGGGGGCGCTCCACCTACGCTGTAAATAAATAAGATTACAGATTACACAACACCATCGGGTGCTGTATGTACACAGATTACACGGTACCACCGGGTGCCCTATGTACACAGATTACACGGCACCACCGGGTGCTACATGTATGCAGATTCTGCCCCTAACCCTGATGCCTCTGTCTTCCTCCATCTGTGGTGTCTGTCAGAATTTGCACTTTTTTCTGCATATGACATGAGGACGCAGAGTTAAAGCCTCGCGGTCCTCGTAGTGCCGGATACTCACCTTCCAAAAGTACCTGAGACAAACCGGACAAATCAGGAAACCTGAGGACCAAGATCTCCAGGTGGTTGAGGAATTTCTCACATGCCCGTTTTCCATTTTGAAGTAGGAGGTCGATCAACTCCTCGGTTTTCTCTGCCGGAGAATCTTTTTTACAGAATTCAAGATAATTCTCGAGCGATACAAGGCCCAGGGAGTCAAGTTCAACAAAAAAATCCTCTACGTTTTCCTCAAATATTTCAGCGAATTTCCATTTCAGATGTTTGACAATCCAAGAAGCTTCTCTGAAGGAATTCATGGCGTCCGTGTGTCACCTAATAAAGCATAGAAATCACAGCGTCATCGATTTTGCCATGGAAATCCACATCACAAAACACCACATGAGGATGAGGTTAGAAACCCAACAGCGGGAAATCACAGCAGCCCAGCAATGGCGATCAATAAGAGAAGGCAAGGAGAGGAGCGGGTTCCTTCTCTCGTCCAATCAGCCCCCTGTGAGGTCATTATCGGTGGCCGATGGTTGCCATGACAGCAGGAGGTCACATGATGACGAGCTACGGAAGCCTGCTTAGACTATGCCAGGATCACGGTCTAAGAGGCTTCTGTCAGTGCAGCACTGTCAGGTATAATGCATTACACCAGCGATCAAAGTAAAAAAAAGTTAAAGTCCCATAGAGAGACTAAGTAAAAAAGTAAATAAATTTTTTTTACAAATATTATAATTTAAAGTTTTTGGATTTCTTAAAAAGCACAAAATAAAGAACAAAACAAATTATACCAATAAATGCACATATTTATTTAAAAGCAAAAATAAACAAAAAAAAGCGTACATATTTGGTATCGCCGCATCCAGAACAATTTTTGGTCCAATTTTTTATATTTTCATAAATAAAAGCAAAAAATATTGACAAAAATTTACCACTGACATTAAGTACAATGTATCACGAAAAAACAAACTGGTATACATTAAAGAGTTCCAGAGTCATTACCTGATAAAGTGACTAAGACTAAGTCGTCACTGCTGCAGTGGTCGTTTATGGCATAGTCGTCACTGATCTCCATGTCACCTCCTGTCCTAATGATTGCTGGTCACTGATCTCCATGTCACCTCCTGTCCTAATGATTGCTGGTCACTGATCTCCATGTCACCTCCTGTCCTAATGATTGCTGGTCACTTATCTCCATATTATCTCCTGTCCTAATGATTGCTGGTCACTGATCTCCATGTCACCTCCTGTCCTAATGATTGCTGGTCACTGATCTCCATGTCACCTCCTGTCCTAATGATTGCTGGTCACTGATCTCCATATTACCTCCTGTCCTAATGATTGCTGGTCACTGATCTCCATGTTACCTCCTGTCCTAATGATTGCTGGTCACTGATCTCCATGTCACCTCCTGTCCTAATGATTGCTGGTCACTTATCTCCATATTATCTCCTGTCCTAATGATTGCTGGTCACTGATCTCCATGTTACCTCCTGTCCTAATGATTGCTGGTCACTGATCTCCATGTTCTCTCCTGTCCTAATGATTGCTGGTCACTGATCTCCATATTACCTCCTGTCCTAATGATTGCTGGTCACTGATCTCCATGTTCTCTCCTGTCCTAATGATTGCTGGTCACTGATCTCCATGTTTTCTCCTGTCCTAATGATTGCTGGTCACTGATCTCCATATTACCTCCTGTCCTAATGATTGCTGGTCACTGATCTCCATATTCTCTCCTGTCCTAATGATTGCTGGTCACTGATCTCCATGTTCTCTCCTGTCCTAATGATTGCTGGTCACTGATCTCCATATTCTCTCCTGTCCTAATGATTGCTGGTCACTGATCTCCATGTTCTCTCCTGTCCTAATGATTGCTGGTCACTGATCTCCATGTTCTCTCCTGTCCTAATGATTGCTGGTCACTGATCTCCATGTTACCTCCTGTCCTAATGATTGCTGGTCACTGATCTCCATGTTCTCTCCTGTCCTAATGATTGCTGGTCACTGATCTCCATGTTCTCTCCTGTCCTAATGATTGCTGGTCACTGATCTCCATATTACCTCCTGTCCTAATGATTGCTGGTCACTGATCTCCATGTTACCTCCTGTCCTAATGATTGCTGGTCACTGATCTCCATGTTATCTGCTGTCCTAATGATTGCTGGTCACTGATCTCCATGTTACCTCCTGTCCTAATGATTGCTGGTCACTGATCTCCATGTTACCTCCTGTCCTAATGATTGCTGGTCACTGATCTCCATGTTCTCTCCTGTCTTAATGATTGCTGGTCACTGATCTCCATGTTATCTCCTGTCCTAATGATTGCTGGTCACTGATCTCCATGTTATCTGCTGTCCTAATGATTGCTGGTCACTGATCTCCATGTTACCTCCTGTCCTAGTGATTGCTGGTCACTGATCTCCATGTTACCTCCTGTCCTAATGATTGCTGGTCACTGATCTCCATGTTATCTCCTGTCCTAATGATTGCTGGTCACTGATCTCCATGTTATCTCCTGTCCTAATGATTGCTGGTCACTGATCTCCATGTTACCTTCTGTCCTAATGATTGCTGGTCACTGATCTCCATGTCACCTCCTGTCCTAATGATTGCTGGTCACTGATCTCCATGTTATCTCCTGTCCTAATGATTGCTGGTCACTTATCTCCATATTATCTCCTGTCCTAATGATTGCTGGTCACTGATCTCCATGTCACCTCCTGTCCTAATGATTGCTGGTCACTGATCTCCATGTCACCTCCTGTCCTAATGATTGCTGGTCACTTATCTCCATATTATCTCCTGTCCTAATGATTGCTGGTCACTGATCTCCATGTCACCTCCTGTCCTAATGATTGCTGGTCACTTATCTCCATATTATCTCCTGTCCTAATGATTGCTGGTCCCTGATCTCCATGTTACCTCCTGTCCTAATGATTGCTGGTCACTGATCTCCATGTTCTCTCCTGTCCTAATGATTGCTGGTCACTGATCTCCATATTACCTCCTGTCCTAATGATTGCTGGTCACTGATCTCCATGATCTCTCCTGTCCTAATGATTGCTGGTCACTGATCTCCATATTACCTCCTGTCCTAATGATTGCTGGTCACTGATCTCCATGTTCTCTCCTGTCCTAATGATTGCTGGTCACTGATCTCCATGTTCTCTCCTGTCCTAATGATTGCTGGTCACTGATCTCCATATTACCTCCTGTCCTAATGATTGCTGGTCACTGATCTCCATGTCACCTCCTGTCCTAATGATTGCTGGTCACTTATCTCCATATTATCTCCTGTCCTAATGATTGCTGGTCACTGATCTCCATGTTACCTCCTGTCCTAATGATTGCTGGTCACTGATCTCCATGTTATCTGCTGTCCTAATGATTGCTGGTCACTGATCTCCACGTTATCTCCTGTCCTAATGATTGCTGGTCACTTATCTCCATATTATCTCCTGTCCTAATGATTGCTGGTCACTGATCTCCATGTTACCTCCTGTCCTAATGATTGCTGGTCACTGATCTCCATGTTCTCTCCTGTCCTAATGATTGCTGGTCACTGATCTCCATGTTATCTCCTGTCCTAATGATTGCTGGTCACTTATCTCCATATTATCTCCTGTCCTAATGATTGCTGGTCACTGATCTCCATGTTACCTCCTGTCCTAATGATTGCTGGTCACTGATCTCCATGTTCTCTCCTGTCCTAATGATTGCTGGTCACTTATCTCCATATTATCTCCTGTCCTAATGATTGCTGGTCACTGATCTCCATGTCACCTCCTGTCCTAATGATTGCTGGTCACTTATCTCCATATTATCTCCTGTCCTAATGATTGCTGGTCCCTGATCTCCATGTTACCTCCTGTCCTAATGATTGCTGGTCACTGATCTCCATGTTCTCTCCTGTCCTAATGATTGCTGGTCACTGATCTCCATATTACCTCCTGTCCTAATGATTGCTGGTCACTGATCTCCATGATCTCTCCTGTCCTAATGATTGCTGGTCACTGATCTCCATATTACCTCCTGTCCTAATGATTGCTGGTCACTGATCTCCATGTTCTCTCCTGTCCTAATGATTGCTGGTCACTGATCTCCATGTTCTCTCCTGTCCTAATGATTGCTGGTCACTGATCTCCATATTACCTCCTGTCCTAATGATTGCTGGTCACTGATCTCCATGTCACCTCCTGTCCTAATGATTGCTGGTCACTTATCTCCATATTATCTCCTGTCCTAATGATTGCTGGTCACTGATCTCCATGTTACCTCCTGTCCTAATGATTGCTGGTCACTGATCTCCATGTTATCTGCTGTCCTAATGATTGCTGGTCACTGATCTCCACGTTATCTCCTGTCCTAATGATTGCTGGTCACTTATCTCCATATTATCTCCTGTCCTAATGATTGCTGGTCACTGATCTCCATGTTACCTCCTGTCCTAATGATTGCTGGTCACTGATCTCCATGTTCTCTCCTGTCCTAATGATTGCTGGTCACTGATCTCCATGTTATCTCCTGTCCTAATGATTGCTGGTCACTGATCTCCATGTTACCTCCTGTCCTAATGATTGCTGGTCACTGATCTCCATGTTCTCTCCTGTCCTAATGATTGCTGGTCACTGATCTCCATGCTACCTCCTGTCCTAATGATTGCTGGTCACTGATCTCCATGTTATCTCCTGTCATGATTGCAGGTGGCGTCAGCTCTCACCATATACTGGGTGAACCACTGCAGTAGAGCAGTGCAGGCCTCAGTGGTCAACATTGTACTATTTATAGGGCAGCATGGTGGCTCAGTAGTTAGTACTGTATATGGGGAAACACGGTGGCTCAGTAGTTATCACTGTACTATATATAGGAACACGGTTGTTCAGTGGATAGTACTGTATATAGGGAAACATGGTGGCTCAGTGATTATAACTACGCTATATATAGGGATCTCAGTGGCTGTGTTTAGCACTGTAATATATATATAAAGAGCATGGTGGCTCAGTAGTTAGCACTGTACTGTACATAGGGCTGCACAGTGGCTCATAGGTTACCACTATACTATATATACAGTTGTGCTCAAAAGTTTACACACCCCGGCAGAATATTTGCTTTCTTGGCCTTTTTTCAGAGAATATGAATGATAACACCAAAACTTTTTCTCCACTCATGGTTAGTGGTTGGGTGAAGCCATTTATTGTCAAACTACTGTGTTTTCTCTTTAAATCATAATGACAACCCAAAACATCCAAATGACCCTGATCAAAAGTCCACATACCCCATTTCTTAATACCGTGTATTGCCCCCTCTACCATCAATGACAGCTTGAAGTCTTTTGTGGTAGTTGTGGATGAGGTTCTTTATTTTCTCAGATGGTAAAGCTGCCCACTCTTCTTGGCAAAAAGCCTCCAGTTCCTGTAAATTCCTGGTCTGTCTAGCATGAACTGCGCGTTTGAGATCTCCCCAGAGTGGCTCAATGATATTGAGGTCAGGAGACTGAGACGGACACTCCAGAACCTTCACTTTGTTCTGCTGTAGCCAATGACAGGTCGACTTGGCGTTGTGTTTTCGATCGTTATCATGTTGGAATGTCCAAGTACGTCCCGTGCACAGCTTCCGGGCTGATGAGTACAAATTTGCCTCCAGCATTTGCTGATAATGTGCTGCATTCAACTTTCCTTCAACTTTGACCAACTTTCCTGTGCCTTTGTAGCTCACACATCCCCAAAACATCAGCGATCCACCTCTATGCTTTACAGTAGGAATGGTGTTCCTTTCATCATAGGCCTTGTTGACCTCTCTTCAAATGTAACGTTTATGGTTGTGGCCAAAAAGTTCAATTTTGGTCTCATCACTCCAAATTAACTTGTTCCAGAAGTTTTGAGGTTTGTTTCTGTGCTGATTTGTGTATTGTAGGTGAGATACTTTGTGATATTTGCGCAGTAATGGCTTTCTTCTGGCGACTCGACCATGTAGCCCAGGTGCCACCTTATTGTGCATCTTGTAATAGCCACACCACTAGTTTTCAGAGAGTCCTGTATTTCAGCTGATGTTATTTGTGGCTTTTTCTTTGCATCTTGAAGAATTTTCCTGGCAGTTGTGGACATTTTTGTTGCTCTACCTGACCATGGTTTTGTTTGTACAGAGCCCCCGATTTTCCATTTGTTAATCACAGTGTGAACGCTGCTGACCGGCATTATCAATTCCTTGGATATCTTTTTGTATCCCTTTCCTGTTTTATACAGTTCAACTACCTTTTTCCGTAGATCCGTTGACAATTCTTTTGCTTTCCCCATGACTCACAAACCAGAATCGTCAGTGGCTGGATGAAAGATGCCAGAGTCTGTCTGGATCCCAGAAACTCACTCAGCTTTTATGCACACACACTAATTACATGAAAACAGGTCACAGGTGAGGATGTTACCTTTAGTAGCCATTCAAACCCATTTGTGTCAACTTCTGTGCATGTTATCAGGCCAAAATCACCAGGGGATGTGAACTTTTGATCAGGGTTATTTGGATGTTTTGGGTTGTCATTATGTTTTATAAAGAGGGTAGTTTGACAATAAATGGCTTCACCCAACCACTAACCATGAGTGGAGAAAAAGCTTTGGTGTTATTTATATTCTCTGAAAAAAGGCCAAGAAAGCAAAAATTCTGCCGGGGTATGTAAACTTTTGAGCACAACTGTATATAGGGCAGCAGGGTGGCTCAGTGGTTACCATTATACTATATATAGGGCAGCATGTTGGCTCAGTGGTTAGCACTGTACTATATACAGGGCGGCACAGTGGCTCAGTGGTTAGCACCATACTTTATACAGGGCAGCACGGTGGCTCAGTGGTTACCATTATACTATATATAAGGAAACATGTTGGTTCAGTGGTTAGCACTGTACTATATACAGGGAAGCAGGGTGGTTCAGTCGTTAGCACTGTGCTATATATAGGGCAGCACGGTGGCTCAGTTATTAGCACTGTACTATATACTGGGCAGCATCGTGGCTCATTCGTTAGCACTGTGCTATATATAAGGCATCACAGTGGCTGAGTGGTTAGAAATATACTGTAACCTTACAGTGCAGGGGTCAAATTCCACCAAGGAGGATGTCAGTGAGGAGTCTGTGTGTTTGCAGTGTTTCCTCACACACCGACATCCTGACAAGAGGCACAATGGCGATGATGATGTGGAATTAATGGCGCTATATACAGAAGTAGGAGGAGGGTGGTCCGTACAGCGCAGCAGCTCGCACTCACCTTATACTCAGGGACCTCTGCAGACGAGTGAAGAGCACAGACTGCAGGAAGCGACTATAAGGCTGCCGTCACACTTTCAGTATTTGGTCAGTATTTTACATCAGTATTTGTAGCCAAAACCAGGAGTGGAACAAATAGAGGAAAAGTATCATAGAAACATCTGCACCACTTCTGTATTTATCACCCACTCCTGGTTTTGGCTACAAATACTGATGTAAAATACTGACCAAATACTGATAGTGTGACAGCAGCCTAAGAAGAATGAAGGGAGGCGACTTCACCAGAAACGAAACTTACCGTACATCCCCTGGGAAACATCCTGCAGCTGCTGCTCTCTGGCATCAGCCACAACATATAATATTCAATGATAAGTGTTTGGGCTCATTCACATTCAGACGTCAGGCTGTCACAGACCCATAACCCATTGCAGTCTATGGAGCTGTTCTCATGTCCACGGTTTATCTGTGGACCCAGAGGAGATTCTGATCCACAGATCGATGAATGTCGCCAACACAATCTGTGCCAAACTCAGAAACCCCAGAAGATGTGACGAAAATTCCATTGTGGTTTAAGAAAAGCATAAAAGCATATAAACATATGTACAATATATATTAGCTGGATGGCGTCTTTATATCAAAAACTGTCTGTCATGAATGAGGCGTAGAGGCGTAACGTGCCGGGACAAGCCGCCAGTCCACCGCTCGGGAATTATGGACACCTTCATCCATGATGGAGTAAACGTGACGTCTTATGGGACGGACGATTCACAGAACTCCAGCAGGTTTTTCTTTTGGACACAAAAACTGATGGTAAAAATGGACACTGACCGAAATATGACAAAAATCTGATCGTAAACACTAATGGCGCTCTGACTGTTTTTCGAGTATGAGAAAAATCACTGACGTCAGAATGAGCCCTGAAGGGGAGTCCGTCACCCCCAAACTCAATATGGAGTCATCTATACAGAGATATAGGGGGGAAACCTCTATAAAATCATCCTAGCGTGGGAAATTAAAGTATTTTTCTCTGACACTGTATCACTGACAGGAAGGAGCTCGCATGATTCTATAAGTTAAGTCCCCAATATATATCTGTATAGATCATTTAATATTGATTTTTGGGGCAATGGACCCAGTAATCACTAAACCTCCAGAGATGTAATCTACGGACCAATGACCACCCTAGACCACCATGGAAAATGATCATCAATGTTAACTCCTACAAACAACAGTGTATCACCAGGGATATAACAATCCCGTGTGGATGTGGGGTATCCGCCGTCACCAGAGAATATTTCACCTAGATGTGCTGAAATGCAATGCAGAGCAGAGACCTGCCGGGTTCCTGCACCGTAATACAAGCTGCAGCCAATCAGAGGACGGCAGCTGACAACGAAAGTCACTGGGGGCACATGACAGTAACGTTCTAGGCTGCCTGCCTCTTGGAAGCTGAAGTCAGACATACAGAAAACTATGATGGGGGACATATATATACCAGGATGGGGAACGTACAAAACAAAATGGACACAGAATGTAGGACAATATACCAGGATGGGGAACGTACATAACAGGATGGACACAGGATGGGGGACATATATACCAGGATGGGGAACATATATAACAGGATGAGAAACATATATACCAGGATGGGGAATGTATATAACAGGATGGACACAGGATGAGATACATATATACCAGGATGGGGAACATATATAACAGGATGAGAAACATATATACCAGGATGGGGAATGTATATAACAGGATGGACACAGGATGAGATACATATATACCAGGATGTGGAACGTATATAACAGGATGGACACAGGATGGGGGACATATATACCAGGATGGGGAATGTATATAACAGGATGGGGGACATATATACCAGGATGGGGAACGTATATAACAGGATGGACACAGGATGAGATACATATATACCTGTCATGTCGGACACTGTTCAGACCAGGTGGTCTGACAGACAGCGGTAATTCCGCGTTTGACCACTGTTTGCTCATTGGCGTCGGCTAGTTTTCGTCTGGTTGCTCCGGGGTTAATTTATCTGATCCTCGGATTGGAAGCTGGGCCATGCCCATTTCCTTTAAATGGTTCTCCTGATCTTTGGGCGTCGCCGATTATAGCTTCTGTCTTGTGCGTTGTTATCTCGGCTGGAGTGGAGAGCTGGTTGTTGGAGTATCGTATCTGGTGGTGTATTTACCTTTGTCTTATTTACTCCTTCCTATATTTGTATTTATTTTGCCCTGCACCTTTATAGTGTATTCCTGAGTGACTAAGGCGTGGTGTATATTTTCCTTTATCCTTGTTTGTTATAATTGTGGGTATTGGTGTATTGCATTCACTGGGTGGTGGTTGGTGGTGTTCAGTCTAGGGCTGAATCAGGAGTCAGGGTGAGGGTGGAGGCCTGGACATGCACACCTTCAGTGTAAACTTCAGGTAGAGGGTCAGACAGGGTTTCCCTAGTGTGAGGGAAATTGCAGGGGCCCGGGTTATTAGCTCTCGCCCTCCTTGTCTCCCCGTGACATTATAATCGGCCTAACAAAAAAAAAAAAAGGGGTTCCTTTTTTTTTTTTCTCTTCTCTGTGTTTTGTCATGGATCCCATGACTTCCATAACCTGCCAGTTGGAGGCGCTGTCCCTACAGGTCACTGAGTTGAGGGGAGCAGTGCAGCAACAGGGACTAGCAGTAGCTAATATACAAGCTGGAGCGACAGGAGGAGTTAATGAGCCCAAGTTTCCTTTGCCTGAAAAATTTGCTGGGGAACGCAGTAAATTTGTTTCTTTTCGTGAGGCTTGCAAACTGTATTTCCGTATGCGCCCGATCTCCTCTGGTAATGAGGCTCAACGTGTGGGCCTGGTGTTGTCATTATTAAGCGGGGATCCCCAAGCATGGGCATTTTCGTTGCCGTCTGATTCTGCTGCATTTAACTCAGTGGTGAGTTTCTTTTCTGCTCTAGGACACATTTACGACGATCCAGACAGAATGGCTCTAGCAGAATCTAAGTTACGCACTATTTGCCAGGGGGAGCGTGTTGCAGAGGATTACTGTTCTGAATTTCGCCGCTGGGCAGTTGACACTCAGTGGAATGAGCCAGCATTGCGGAGTCACTTTATTCATGGAGTTTCTAATAGGGTTAAAAAAGCCCTCCTGATGTACGAGACTCCTGCTTCACTAGATTCCGCTATGAGTCTTGTTGTCCGCATTGATCGCCGTTTGCGTCAGGGGAATCATGAGACGACGCCTGTGGGTGAAGGTTTAGGTTCACGTGAGGTTGCTGCAGGTGAGCCCACGGAATCTATGCAAATCGCAGGGGTGTCACATGTTAAGAATCGTACCCCTGTACTCAGGAAGCAGGGAGCCTGTTTTTTCTGCGGTAAAACTGGTCATTTTATTAATATCTGTCCTCAGCTGTTAAAGAAAAACGCAACGGCGGAAAACTTCTGAGCTCAGAGGGTGTGGAGGAGTCCAATCTGAGCTTATGTATATCCTCCATGATGATTTCTCAGTGCATGCTCCCTGCCAAAGTTGTTGTCGCTGGCAGAGAGATACCAATCACTATTTTTGTGGATAGTGGTTCCGCCACAAATCTCATTGATGAGGAGTTTGCACGCACTGCTGGTTTTAAGATTGAAAAACTGCCTCATCCTATCCATGTGGTCACCATCAATTCTGCTCCTCTTCCACAGGGGGAGATTACTGAGTTCGTGGCTGAGGTTAAACTCCACATTGGGGTTCTTCATTTCGAGCAGGTCACATGTAAGTTGCTCAAGAGTCTTCCGGCACAATTGGTTCTGGGTTTTCCATGGTTGTCTACACACAACCAGGTGATTGACTGGAAAACTCAGGACATAATCCAGTGGAGTGATTTCTGTCAGAATTGCCTGGCCACATGTGTGTCTGCTGTGACTTCAAGCGTTCCTGAGTCCCTTCAGGATTATGCGGATGTGTTCTCTTAGAAGGGTTGTTCAGAGTTGCCGCCACACCGCTCCTATGACTGTTCTATCAGGTTTAAACCAGGGGCCAAGTTGCCTAAAGCAAGGATGTTCAACATCTCCGATCCGGAGAGACAAGCGCTCAAGGATTACATTTCTGAAAGTTTGAGCAAAGGGCACATCAGGCCGTCATCCTCGCCGGTGGCAGCAGGGTTCTTCTTCGTGAAGAAGAAAGATGGTGGATTACGCCCGTGTTTGGATTTCAGGGAGTTGAACCAGATTACGGTTCGTGATCCATACCCAATGCCACTGATACCTGTTGTGAATTTGCTTTTTGCTCCCTCTAGTGGTTACTAGTTTTTTGACTCTGGTTTTTCTGTCATTCCTTTTATCCGCACCTGGGTCGTTAGTTAGGGGTGTTGCTATATAAGCTCCCTGGACCTTCAGTTCTATGCCTGGCAACGTAGTTATCAGAGCTAGTCTGCTGTGCTCTTGTCTACTGATCCTGGTTCCAGTTATATCAGCTAAGTCTGCCTTTTGCTTTTTGCTATTTGTTTTGGTTTTGTATTTTTGTCCAGCTTGTTCCTAATCTATATCCTGACCTTTGCTGGAAGCTCTAGGGGGCTGGTGTTCTCCCCCCGGACCGTTAGACGGTTCGGGGGTTCTTGAATTTCCAGTGTGGATTTTGATAGGGTTTTTGTTGACCATATAAGTTACCTTTCTTTATTCTGCTATCAGTAAGCGGGCCTCTCTGTGCTAAACCTGGTTCATTTCTGTGTTTGTCATTTCCTCTTACCTCACCGTCATTATTTGTGGGGGGCTTCTATCCAGCTTTGGGGTCCCCTTCTCTGGAGGCAAGAAAGGTCTTTGTTTTCCTCTACTAGGGGTAGCTAGATTCTCCGGCTGGCGCGTGTCATCTAGAATCAACGTAGGAATGATCCCCGGCTACTTCTAGTGTTGGCGTTAGGAGTAGATATATGGTCAACCCAGTTACCACTGCCCTATGAGCTGGATTTTTGTATTCAGCAGACTTCCACGTTCCTCTGAGACCCTCGCCATTGGGGTCATAACAGTTTGCCAGGCCAGTATTAAATGTTTAATGCATTGCAGAAGAGGGATTATAAGAAAGAAGATTCTGAGTTTTTTTTTTCTCCTTCCCCTTTACCTCAGAGTGGCTATGCTTGCTGCAGACATGAATGTCCAGACCTTGATTACAAGTGTGGACCAGCTGGCTACTCGTGTGCAGGGCATACAAGACTATGTTATCAGAAATCCTAGGTCAGAACCTAAAATACCGATTCCTGAACTGTTTTCCGGAGACAGGTTTAAGTTTAGGAATTTCGTGAATAATTGTAAATTGTTTTTGTCCCTGAGACCCTGTTCATCTGGAGATTCTGCTCAGCAAGTAAAAATTGTGATTTCGTTCTTACGGGGCGACCCTCAGGATTGGGCTTTTTCGCTGGCGCCAGGAGATCCGGCATTGGCTGATCTTGATGCGTTTTTTCTGGCGCTCGGTTTACTTTATGAGGAACCCAATCTTGAGATTCAGGCAGAAAAGGCCTTGCTGGCTATGTCTCAGGGGCAGGACGAGGCTGAAGTGTATTGCCAAAAATTTCGGAAATGGTCCGTGCTGACACATTGGAACGAGTGTGCACTGGCCGCTAATTTTAGAAATGGCCTATCTGAAGCCATTAAGAATGTTATGGTGGGTTTTCCCATTCCCACAGGTCTGAATGACACTATGGCACTGGCTATTCAAATTGACCGGCGGTTGCGGGAGCGCAAAACCGCAAATTCCCTCATGGTGTTGTCTGAACAGACACTTAATTCGGTGCAATGTGATAGAAAAACCGCAAATTCCCTCATGGTGTTGTCTGAACAGACACCTAATTCGGTGCAATGTGATAGAAAAACCGCAAATTCCCTCATGGTGTTGTCTGAACAGACACCTGATTTAATGCAATGTGATAGAATCCTGACTAGAAATGAGCGGAAAATTCATAGACGCCGGAATGGCTTGTGCTACTACTGTGGTGATTCTACACATATTATCTCAGCATGCTCTAAACGTATAGCTAAGGTTGTTAGTCCTGTCACCGTTGGTAATTTGCAACCTAAATTTATTCTGTCTGTAACTTTGATTTGCTCACTGTCATCTTATCCTGTCATGGCGTTTGTAGATTCAGGTGCTGCCCTGAGTCTCATGGATCTCTCATTTGCTAAGCGCTGTGGTTTTACTCTTGAACCATTAGAAAATCCTATTCCTCTTAGGGGTATTGATGCTACACCATTGGCAGCAAATAAACCGCAGTATTGGACACAGGTTACCATGTGCATGACTCCTGAACACCGCGAGGTGATACGTTTCCTGGTTTTACATAAAATGCATGATTTGGTTGTTTTAGGGCTGCCATGGTTACAGACCCATAATCCAGTCCTGGACTGGAAGGCTATGTCAGTCTCAAGTTGGGGCTGTCGTGGTATTCATGGGGATTCCCTGCCTGTGTCTATTGCTTCTTCTACGCCTTCGGAAGTTCCGGAGTATTTGTCTGATTATCAGGATGTCTTCAGTGAGTCTGAGTCCAGTGCACTGCCTCCTCATAGGGACTGTGACTGTGCTATAGATTTGATCCCAGGCAGTAAATTTCCTAAGGGAAGACTGTTTAATCTGTCGGTGCCTGAACATACCGCTATGCGTTCATATATCAAGGAGTCTCTGGAGAAAGGACATATTCGTCCGTCTTCTTCCCCTCTTGGTGCGGGATTCTTTTTTGTGGCAAAAAAGGACGGATCTTTGAGACCTTGTATTGATTATCGGCTTTTAAATAAGATCACTGTCAAATTTCAGTATCCTTTACCGCTGTTGTCTGACTTGTTTGCCCGGATTAAGGGTGCCAAGTGGTTCACCAAGATAGACCTTCGTGGTGCGTACAACCTTGTGCGCATTAAGCAAGGTGATGAATGGAAAACCGCATTCAATACGCCCGAAGGTCATTTTGAGTACTTGGTGATGCCTTTTGGGCTCTCCAATGCGCCTTCAGTTTTTCAGTCCTTAATGCATGACATTTTCCGGAAGTATCTGGATAAATTTTTGATTGTTTATCTGGATGATATTTTGTTTTTTTCTGATAATTGGGATTCACATGTGGAGCAGGTCAGGTTGGTCTTTAAAATTTTGCGTGAAAATTCTTTGTTTGTCAAGGGCTCAAAGTGTCTCTTTGGTGTACAGAAGGTTCCCTTTTTGGGGTTCATTTTTTCCCCTTCTGCTGTGGAGATGGACCCAGTCAAGGTCCGAGCTATTCTTGATTGGACTCAGCCCTCGTCAGTTAAGAGTCTTCAGAAGTTCTTGGGCTTCGCTAACTTCTACCGTCGTTTTATCGCTAATTTTTCTAGCATTGTGAAACCTTTGACGGATATGACCAAGAAGGGCTCCGATGTAGCTAACTGGGCTCCTGCTGCCGTGGAGGCTTTCCAGGAGTTGAAACGCCGGTTTACTTCGGCGCCTGTTTTGTGCCAGCCTGACGTCTCACTTCCCTTTCAGGTTGAGGTGGATGCTTCAGAGATTGGGGCAGGGGCCGTTTTGTCGCAGAGAGGCCCTGGTTGCTCTGTTATGAAACCTTGTGCCTTTTTCTCTAGGAAGTTTTCGCCTGCCGAGCGAAATTATGATGTGGGCAATCGGGAGTTGTTGGCCATGAAATGGGCATTTGAGGAGTGGCGTCATTGGCTCGAGGGTGCTAAGCATCGTGTGGTGGTC
Organism: Ranitomeya variabilis; assembly: GCF_051348905.1. Taxonomy (NCBI): domain Eukaryota; kingdom Metazoa; phylum Chordata; class Amphibia; order Anura; family Dendrobatidae; genus Ranitomeya; species Ranitomeya variabilis. Next base: position 8,927,470 of record NC_135238.1, read on the forward strand.
TTGACTGATCACAAAAATCTGATGTATCTCGAGTCTGCTAAACGCCTTAATCCGAGACAGGCCCGCTGGTCATTGTTTTTCTCCCGCTTTGATTTTGTTGTCTCGTATTTACCAGGTTCAAAGAATGTGAAGGCCGATGCTCTTTCTAGGAGCTTTGTGCCTGATGCTCCTGGAGTCGCTGATCCTGTTGGTATTCTTAAAGATGGAGTTATCTTGTCAGCTATTTCTCCGGATCTGCGACGTGTGTTGCAGAGATTTCAGGCTGATAGGCCTGAGTCTTGTCCACCTGACAGACTGTTTGTCCCGGATAAGTGGACCAGCAGAGTCATTTCCGAGGTTCATTCCTCGGTGTTGGCAGGTCACCCGGGAATTTTTGGCACCAGAGATCTGGTGGCCAGGTCCTTTTGGTGGCCTTCCTTGTCAAGGGATGTGCGGTCATTTGTGCAGTCCTGTGGGACTTGTGCTCGAGCTAAGCCTTGCTGTTCTCGTGCCAGCGGTTTGCTCTTGCCCTTGCCTGTCCCGAAGAGACCTTGGACACATATCTCCATGGATTTCATTTCTGATCTTCCGCTATCTCAGGGCATGTCCGTTATCTGGGTGATATGTGATCGCTTCTCCAAGATGGTCCATTTGGTTCCTTTGCCTAAGCTGCCTTCCTCTTCCGATCTGGTTCCTGTGTTTTTCCAGAACGTGGTTCGTTTGCACGGCATCCCTGAGAATATTGTGTCAGACAGAGGATCCCAGTTCGTTTCCAGGTTCTGGCGATCCTTTTGTAGTAGGATGGGCATTGATTTGTCGTTTTCGTCTGCTTTCCATCCTCAGACTAATGGACAGACGGAGCGAACCAATCAGACTTTGGAGGCTTATTTGAGGTGTTTTGTCTCTGCTGATCAGGACGATTGGGTGACATTCTTGCCGTTGGCTGAGTTTGCCCTTAATAATCGGGCTAGTTCCGCCACCTTGGTTTCGCCTTTTTTCTGCAACTCTGGTTTCCATCCTCGCTTTTCTTCGGGTCATGTGGAGCCTTCTGACTGTCCTGGGGTGGATTCTGTGGTGGATAGGTTGCAGCAGATCTGGAATCATGTGGTGGACAACTTGAAGTTGTCACAGGAGAAGGCTCAGCGCTTTGCCAACCGCCTCCGCGGTGTGGGTCCCCGACTACGCGTTGGGGATTTGGTATGGCTTTCTTCCCGCTTTGTTCCTATGAAGGTCTCCTCTCCCAAATTTAAACCTCGTTTTATTGGGCCTTACAAGATATTGGAAATCCTTAATCCTGTATCTTTTCGTCTGGATCTTCCTGTGTCGTTTGCTATTCACAATGTATTTCATAGGTCCTTGTTGCGGCGGTACATTGTGCCTGTAGTTCCTTCTGCTGAGCCTCCTGCTCCTGTGTTGGTTGAGGGCGAGTTGGAGTACGTGGTGGAGAAGATCTTGGATTCTCGCCTCTCCAGGCGGAGGCTTCAGTACCTGGTCAAGTGGAAGGGCTATGGTCAGGAGGATAATTCCTGGGTGGTCGCCTCTGATGTTCATGCGGCCGATTTAGTTCGTGCCTTTCATGCCGCTCATCCTGATCGCCCTGGTGGTCGTGGTGAGGGTTCGGTGACCCCTCACTAAGGGGGGGGTACTGTTGTGAATTTGCTTTTTGCTCCCTCTAGTGGTTACTAGTTTTTTGACTCTGGTTTTTCTGTCATTCCTTTTATCCGCACCTGGGTCGTTAGTTAGGGGTGTTGCTATATAAGCTCCCTGGACCTTCAGTTCTATGCCTGGCAACGTAGTTATCAGAGCTAGTCTGCTGTGCTCTTGTCTACTGATCCTGGTTCCAGTTATATCAGCTAAGTCTGCCTTTTGCTTTTTGCTATTTGTTTTGGTTTTGTATTTTTGTCCAGCTTGTTCCTAATCTATATCCTGACCTTTGCTGGAAGCTCTAGGGGGCTGGTGTTCTCCCCCCGGACCGTTAGACGGTTCGGGGGTTCTTGAATTTCCAGTGTGGATTTTGATAGGGTTTTTGTTGACCATATAAGTTACCTTTCTTTATTCTGCTATCAGTAAGCGGGCCTCTCTGTGCTAAACCTGGTTCATTTCTGTGTTTGTCATTTCCTCTTACCTCACCGTCATTATTTGTGGGGGGCTTCTATCCAGCTTTGGGGTCCCCTTCTCTGGAGGCAAGAAAGGTCTTTGTTTTCCTCTACTAGGGGTAGCTAGATTCTCCGGCTGGCGCGTGTCATCTAGAATCAACGTAGGAATGATCCCCGGCTACTTCTAGTGTTGGCGTTAGGAGTAGATATATGGTCAACCCAGTTACCACTGCCCTATGAGCTGGATTTTTGTATTCAGCAGACTTCCACGTTCCTCTGAGACCCTCGCCATTGGGGTCATAACAGATACCTGACTTGTTCAACCAGGTGGCAGGTGCTAACTGGTTTACCAAGCTTGACCTCAGGGGGGCATACAACCTCATAAGAGTCCGTCAAGGTGATGAGTGGAAGACGGCTTTTAATACCCCTGAGGGTCATTTTGAAAATTTGGTGATGCCTTTTGGGTTAACTAACGCACCTGCAGTGTTCCAACATTTCATCAATGATGTGTTCTCGCATGTTTTGGGGAAATTCGTTATCGTGTACCTAGATGACATTCTCATATATTCTTGCGACCGTGATGCTCATTTAGATCATGTCAGGCAGGTGTTACAGCTTCTCAGAGAGAATAAGCTGTATGCTAAACTGGAGAAATGTGTATTTTTTGCTCAAGAGTTGCCGTTCTTGGGTTATATTGTGTCTGCTTCTGGGTTTAAAATGGACGCCGCTAAGGTGCAAGCGGTGCTGCATTGGGAACGTCCTGATAACCTGAAAGCACTTCAGCGGTTCCTTGGGTTTTCTAACTACTATAGGAAATTTATCAAGGATTTTTCTATCATTGCTAAACTGCTAACTGACATGACTAAAAAAGGTACCAATTTCTCCGTTTGGCCTGAGGCTGCTGTTCGCGCATTTGAATTTCTCAAGAACAGTTTTGTTTCAGCCCCCATTCTTGTGCAGCCAGACGTATCTAAACCCTTTGTCGTGGAAGTCGATGCGTCTGAGGTTGGTGTGGGGGTGGTACTATCTCAAGGCTCTTCCTTGAGTGGTTTGCGTCCGTGCACCTATTTCTCCAAAAAACTGTCGTCCGCTGAACGTAACTACGATATCGGCAACAGGGAGTTGTTGGCTATTAAGTTGGCCTTTGAGGAATGGCGACACTTCTTGGAGGGGTCGGTACATCAGGTTACTGTTATTACCGACCATAAGAATCTGCTGTATTTGGAGTCTGCCAAGTGTCTGTCTCCCAGGCAGGCTCGCTGGGCATTGTTTTTCACGCGGTTCAACTTTGTTGTCACTTACAGACCAGGGTCTAAAAAGACTAAGGCGGATGATCTGTCCAGGTGTTTTCTGGGGGGAGAACCTCGGGAAGACCCAGTACCCATTCTCCAAACGGGTGTGGTGGTTTCAGCCCTCACTACCGAGGTTGAGGCTGAGATTGCCGAGGCTCAGGAGGAGGTACCATCTGAGCTTCCCATCAACAAATCTTTTGTACCGCTTCATCTCCGCCTAAAGGTGTTGGCGGAGCATCATGATACTGTCCTGGCTGGCCACCCAGGGGTTAGAGGTACTTTGGAGTTGGTGTCACGTCGGTTTTGGTGGCCCAAAATCCGACAGGACGTGGTCTCATATGTGTCAGCTTGCACCACGTGCGCTAGGGCGAAGACGCCCCGCTCCCGTCCTGTTGGCACACTACTTCCTCTGGAGGTACCTAGTAAGCCATGGATGGAAATCTCCATGGATTTCATCACTGATTTGCCTCCCTCAGCTGGGAACACGGTCATTTTCGTTTGTGGATCGGTTTTCAAAAATGTCGCACTTTGTGTCTATGCCTTCTTTACCTAACGCTAAGACTCTTGCTCAGGTGTTTGTGCAGGAGGTGGTCAGGCTTCATGGAGTCCCGTCTGACATCGTGTCAGATAGGGGTACTCAGTTTGTAGCAAAATTTTGGAAAGCATTTTGCTCACGGCTGGGGATCAAGTTGTCTCATTCGTCTGCGTTTCATCCCCAGTCAAATGGTCAGACCGAGCGTATGAACCAAAATTTGGAGCAGTACTTCCGCTGCTTTGTCTCTGATAACCAGGAGGAGTGGTCTACCTTTCTTCCTTTGGCTGAGTTTGCCATCAATAATCACCGCCAGGAGTCGTCTGGGGAGTCTCCGCGTTTTTTTGTGTTTACGGGCTACATCCTCAGTTTTGTACGTTGAGTCAGAGAGGCTCTTCCGGCGTTCCGGAGGAAGACCAGTTAGGAACACAATTGTCATCAGTCTGGAGGAGAGTGAAACAGCGCCTGTTGAGTGTGGGTGCTAGGTACAAACGTGTGGCTGACAGTAGGCGTGTGCCAGGTCCGGACCTGAGTGTGGATGACTAGGTGTGGTTATCCACAAAAAACATAAGACTCAAGATACCATTCCTTAAATTGGGTCCACGGTTTATTGGTCCATTTAGGGTCACCGCCATCATCAACCCAGTAGCGTACCGACTGGACCTCCCTACGGTGTATAAAATACACAACGCGTTCCACAGGTCTCTTCTTAAGAAGGTGGTGGGTTCTGTGGACGCGGCGCCTATGCCACCTCCAGTCTTCGTGGATGGTAACCTAGAATTTGAAGTCTCCAGGGTGGTTGACTCTCATGTGGTGCGCCGCACTTTACAATATTTGGTACACTGGCGTGGTTATGGGCCTGAGGAGAGGTCCTGGGTACCAGCCTCGGACATTCATGCGGATCGGCTGGTCAGGTGTTTTCATCGTCGCCATCCGGACAAGCCGGGTCCTATAAGCCGTGAAGGCCCTGGGGTCCCTCGTAGAAGGCGGGGTACTGTCATGTCGGACACTGTTCAGACCAGGTCGTCTGACAGACAGCGGTAATTCCGCGTTTGACCACTGTTTGCTCATTGGCGTCGGCTAGTTTTCGTCTGGTTGCTCCGGGGTTAATTTATCTGATCCTCGGATTGGAAGCTGGGCCATGCCCATTTCCTTTAAATGGTTCTCCTGATCTTTGGGCGTCGCCGATTATAGCTTCTGTCTTATCCGTAGTTATCTCGCTCCGGAGTGGAGAGCTGGTTGTTAGAGAATCGTTGCTGGTGGTGTATTTTCCTTTGTCTTATTTACTCCTTCCTATATTTGTATTTATTTTGCCCTGCACATTTTAGTGTATTCCTGATTGACTGCGGCGTGGTGTATATTTTCCTTTATCCTTGTTTGTTATAATTGTGGGTATTGGTCTATTTCATTCACTGGGTGGTGGGCCGTGGTGTTCAGTCTAGGGCTGAATCAGGAGTCAGGGTGAGGGTGGAGGCCTGGACATGCACACCTTCAGTGTAAACTTCAGGTAGAGGGTCAGACAGGGTTTCCCTAGTGTGAGGGAAATTGCAGGGGCCCGGGTTATTAGCTCTCGCCCTCCTTGTCTCCCCGTGACAATACCAGGATGGGGAACGTATATAACAGGATGGACACAGGATGGGGGACATATATATCAGGATGAGGAACGTAACAGGATGGACACAGGATGAGATACATATATACCAGGATGGGGAATGTATATAACAGGATGGAAACAGGATGAGATACATATATACCAGGATGGGGAACATATATAACAGGATGGACACAGGATGAGATACATATATACCAGGATGGGGAATGTATATAACAGGATGGACACAGGATGAGGACTTATATACCAGGATGGGGAACGTATATAACAGGATGGTCACAGGATGAGATACATATATACCAGGATGGGGAATGTATATAACAGGATGGACACAGGATGAGATGCATATATACCAGGATGGGGAATGTATATAACAGGATGGACACAGGATGAGATACATAAATACCAGGATGGGGAACGTATATAACAGGATGGACACAGGATGAGATACATAAATACCAGGATGGGGAACGTATATAACAGGATGGACACAGGATGGGGGACATATATACCAGGATGGGGAATGTATATAACAGGATGGACACAGGATGAGATACATATAAACCAGGATGGGGAACGTATATTGTTGTGAATTTGGTTTTTGGGCTCCCCCGGTGGTCACTGGTGGTACTGGACTTATGTGCTTTTCTTTCTCTGTTCACCTGTTTCCATCTGGATATGGGAGTATCCTATTTAGCCTTGCTGCTCAGTCATTCTGGCGCCGGCCATCAATGTAACCAGAGCCTTTCTGTTGCATGTACCTGCTCCAGTCTTCTGATCAGCTAAGTTGGACTATTTAGTCCTTGGTCTATTTTTGCATGTTTTGTCCAGCGTGCAGTTATGTGACTCTCTGCAGCTGGAAGCTCTTGTGGACTGAAATTACCACTCCGGTGTCATGAGTTGACACATGAGTTTAAGGTAATTTCAGGATGGTATTTTCTAGGGTTTTGTAGCTGACCGTGAAGTCCCCTTTTTGTATTTTTCTGCTATCTAGTTAAGTGGGCCTCGCTGTGCTAAATCTGTTTTCATACTACGTGTGTCTTTTCATCTGAATTCACCGTCATTATATGTGGGGGGCTACTTTGCAATTTGGGGTATTCTCTGGAGGCAAGCCAGGTCTGTGTTTCTTCTTCCAGGGGTAGTTAGATCTCCGGCTGGCGCGAGGCATCTAGAGAAAACGCAGGCACGCTCCCCGGCTACTATTAGTTGCGTGAATAGGTTTAGTATCGCGGTCAGCTCCAGTTTCCATCACCCTAGAGCTTGTCCGTTTTTCTTATGCTCCCAACGTTCCCCTGCCATTGGGAACCATGACAGTATGGCCGGCCAAGGGTTAAAACTGTTGGCAGAAGAAAGGAGAGGAAAAGAAGTCTGCAGATTTTTTTTTTTTTTTTTTCCTCTGAGCTTGCTCTATAGTTGACTCAGTTGCATTTCTGCTCTAATTGCAGCCTTTGTCTCTCTCTCTCCTTCTAATCCTTGAATGGCTCTGATCTCACCTGATTAAAATGGATCCTCAGAGTTTGACTACAGGTTTGAATAATCTTGCTACAAAGGTTCAAAATTTACAGGATTTTGTTATTCATGCTCCTATATCTGAACCTAGAATTCCTATACCAGAGTTTTTCTCCGGGGATAGATCTCGTTTTCTGAATTTCAAATATAATTGTAAATTGTTTCTTTCTCTGAGATCTCGCTCCGCTGGAGATCCCGCACAGCAGGTTAGGATTGTAATTTCCTTACTGCGGGGTGACCCTCAAGATTGGGCATTTGCATTGGCACCAGGGGATCCTGCGTTGCTCAATGTGGATGCGTTTTTTCTGGCTTTGGGGTTGCTTTATGAGGAACCTAATTTAGAGATTCAGGCTGAAAAAGCCTTGATGGCCCTATCTCAAGGGCAAGATGAAGCTGACATATACTGCCAAAAATTTCGTAAATGGTCTGTGCTTACTCAGTGGAATGAGTGCGCCCTGGCGGCGAATTTCAGAGAGGGTCTCTCTGATGCCATTAAAGATGTTATGGTGGGGTTTCCTCCGCCTACAGGTCTGAATGAGTCCATGACAATGGCTATTCAGATTGATCGGCGTTTGCGAGAGCGCAAACCTGTGCACCATTTGGCGGTACCTTCTGAGAAGGCGCCAGAGAATATGCAATGTGATAGAATTCTGTCTAGAAGCGAACGGCAGAATTTGAGGCGAAAAAATGGGTTGTGCTTCTATTGTGGTGATTCAACTCATGTTATATCAGCATGCTCTAAACGTACAAAAAAGGTTGATAAATCTATTTCAATTGGCACTTTACAGTCTAAGTTTATTCTGTCTGTGACCTTGATTTGTTCATTATCGTCAATTACCGCGGACGCCTATGTCGACTCTGGCGCCGCTTTGAGTCTTATGGATTGGTCCTTTGCCAGGCGCTGTGGGTTTAATCTAGAGCCTCTGGAAGTTCCTATACCTCTGAAGGGTATTGATTCTACGCCATTGGCTAGTAATAAACCACAATACTGGACACAAGTGACTATGCGTATGAATCCAGACCATCAGGAGACGATTCGCATTCTTGTGTTGTACAATTTACATGATGTTTTGGTGCTCGGATTGCCATGGTTACAATCTCATAACCCAGTCCTTGACTGGAAAGCAATGTCTGTGTTAAGCTGGGGATGTCAGGGGGCTCATGGGGACGTACCTTTGGTTTCCATTTCGTCATCTATTCCCTCTGAGTTTCCGAAATTTTTATCTGATTATCGTGATGTTTTTGAGGAGCCTAAGCTTGGTTCACTACCTCCTCACAGAGATTGCGATTGTACCATAGATCTGATTCCGGGCAGTAAATTTCCTAAGGGTCGTTTGTTTAATCTATCTGTACCTGAACATGCTGCTATGCGAGAATATATTAAGGAGTCCCTGGAAAAGGGACATATTCGTCCTTCTTCATCTCCCTTAGGAGCCGGTTTTTTCTTTGTATCTAAAAAAGATGGCTCTTTGAGGCCGTGTATCGATTATCAACTCTTGAATAAAATTACAGTCAAATATCAGTATCCTCTGCCACTGCTGACTGATTTGTTTGCTCGAATAATCGGGAGCTTTTGGCTATGAAGTGGGCTTTTGAAGAGTGGCGTCATTTGCTTGAGGGGGCCAGACATCAGGTGGTGGTATTGACCGATCACAAGAATTTGATTTATCTTGAGTCTGCCAGGCGCCTGAATCCTAGACAGGCGCGCTGGTCGTTGTTTTTCTCTCGGTTTAATTTTGTGGTCTCATACCTACCAGGTTCTAAAAATGTGAAGGCGGATGCCCTTTCTAGGAGTTTTGAGCCTGATTCCCCTGGTGATTCTGAACCTACAGGTATCCTTAAGGATGGGGTGATATTGTCTGCTGTTTCCCCAGACCTGCGACGGGCTTTGCAGGAGTTTCAGGCGGATAGACCTGATCGTTGCCCGCCTGGTAGACTGTTTGTTCCTGATGATTGGACCAGTAGAGTCATCTCGGAGGTTCATTCTTCTGCGTTGGCAGGTCATCCTGGAATCTTTGGTACCAGGGATTTAGTGGCTAGGTCCTTCTGGTGGCCTTCCCTATCTCGAGATGTACGAGTTTTTGTGCAGTCTTGTGATGTTTGTGCTCGGGCCAAGCCTTGTTGCTCTCGGGCTAGCGGATTGTTGTTATCCTTGCCTATTCCGAAGAGGCCTTGGACTCACATCTCTATGGATTTTATTTCTGATCTTCCTGTTTCTCAGAAAATGTCTGTCATCTGGGTGGTGTGTGACCGTTTTTCAAAGATGGTTCATTTGGTACCCTTGCCTAAGTTGCCTTCCTCATCCGAATTGGTTCCTCTGTTTTTTCAAAATGTGGTTCGCTTGCATGGTATTCCTGAGAATATCGTTTCTGATAGGGGGACCCAGTTCGTGTCTAGATTTTGGCGAGCGTTCTGTGCTAGGATGGGCATTGATTTGTCTTTTTCGTCTGCGTTCCATCCTCAGACTAATGGCCAGACTGAGCGAACTAATCAGACCTTGGAGACTTATTTGAGGTGTTTTGTGTCTGCGGATCAGGATGACTGGGTTGCCTTTTTGCCGTTGGAGGAGTTTGCCCTCAATAATCGGGCTAGTTCTGCCACTTTGGTTTCTCCTTTCTTTTGCAATTCGGGGTTTCATCCTCGTTTTTCTTCTGGTCAGGTGGAGTCTTCGGATTGTCCTGGAGTGGATACTGTGGTGGATAGGTTGCATCGGATTTGGGGACAGGTGGTGGACAATTTGGAGTTGTCCCAGGAGAGGACTCAGCGTTTTGCTAACCGCCGTCGTCGTGTTGGTCCTCGTCTTCGTGTTGGGGACTTGGTGTGGTTGTCTTCTCGTTTTGTCCCTATGAGGGTTTCTTCTCCTAAGTTTAAGCCTCGGTTCATCGGCCCGTATAAGATTTTGGAGATTCTTAACCCTGTGTCCTTTCGTTTGGACCTCCCAGCATCTTTTTCTATCCATAATGCCTTCCATCGGTCATTATTGCGCAGGTATGAGGTACCGGTTGGGCCTTCCGTTGAGCCTCCTGCTCCGGTGTTGGTTGAGGGTGAATTGGAGTACGTTGTGGAGAAGATCTTGGACTCCCGTGTTTCCAGACGGAAACTTCAGTATCTGGTCAAGTGGAAGGGCTACGGTCAGGAGGATAACTCTTGGGTGACAGCCTCTGATGTTCATGCCTCTGATTTGGTCCGTGCCTTTCATAGGGCTCATCCTGATCGCCCTGGTGGTTCTTGTGAGGGTTCGGTGCCCCCTCCTTGAGGGGGGGGGTACTGTTGTGAATTTGGTTTTTGGGCTCCCCCGGTGGTCACTGGTGGTACTGGACTTGTGTGCTTTTCTTTCTCTGTTCACCTGTTTCCATCTGGATATGGGAGTATCCTATTTAGCCTTGCTGCTCAGTCATTCTGGCGCCGGCCATCAATGTAACCAGAGCCTTTCTGTTGCATGTACCTGCTCCAGTCTTCTGATCAGCTAAGTTGGACTATTTAGTCCTTGGTCTATTTTTGCATGTTTTGTCCAGCGTGCAGTTATGTGACTCTCTGCAGCTGGAAGCTCTTGTGGACTGAAATTACCACTCCGGTGTCATGAGTTGACACATGAGTTTAAGGTAATTTCAGGATGGTATTTTCTAGGGTTTTGTAGCTGACCGTGAAGTCCCCTTTTTGTATTTTTCTGCTATCTAGTTAAGTGGGCCTCGCTGTGCTAAATCTGTTTTCATACTACGTGTGTCTTTTCATCTGAATTCACCGTCATTATATGTGGGGGGCTACTTTGCAATTTGGGGTATTCTCTGGAGGCAAGCCAGGTCTGTGTTTCTTCTTCCAGGGGTAGTTAGATCTCCGGCTGGCGCGAGGCGTCTAGAGAAAACGCAGGCACGCTCCCCGGCTACTATTAGTTGCGTGAATAGGTTTAGTATCGCGGTCAGCTCCAGTTTCCATCACCCTAGAGCTTGTCCGTTTTTCTTATGCTTCCAACGTTCCCCTGCCATTGGGAACCATGACAGTATATAACAGGATGGACACAGGATGAGATACATAAATACCAGGATGGGGAACGTATATAACAGGAAGGACACAGGATGAGATACATAAATACCAGGATGGGGAACGTATATAACAGGATGGACACAGGATGAGATACATAAATACCAGGATGGGGAACGTATATAACAGGATGGACACAGGATGAGATACATATATACCAGGATGGGGAACGTATATAACAGGAAGGACACAGGATGAGATACATAAATACCAGGATGGGGAACGTGTATAACAGGATGGACACAGGATGAGATACATATATACCAGGATGGGTAACGTATATAACAGGATGGACACAGGATGGGGGACATATATACCAGGATGGGGAATGTATATAACAGGATGGACAGAGGATGAGATACATATAAACCAGGATGGGGAACGTATATAACAGGATGGACACAGGATGAGATACATATAAACCAGGATGGGGAACGTATATAATAGGATGGACACAGGATGAGATACATAAATACCAGGATGGGGAACGTATATAACAGGAAGGACACAGGATGAGATACATATATACCAGGATGGGAATGTATATAACAGGATGGACACAGGATGAGATGCATATATACCAGGATGGGGAATGTATATAACAGGATGGACACAGGATGAGATACATAAATACCAGGATGGGGAACGAATATAACAGGATGGACAGAGGATGAGATACATAAATACCAGGATGGGTAACGTATATAACAGGATGGACACAGGATGGGGGACATATATACCAGGATGGGGAATGTATATAACAGGATGGACACAGGATGAGATACATATAAACCAGGATGGGGAACGTATATAACAGGATGGACACAGGATGAGATACATAAATACCAGGATGGGGAACGTATATAACAGGAAGGACACAGGATGAGATACATAAATACCAGGATGGAGAACGTATATAACAGGATGGACACAGGATGAGATACATATATACCAGGATGGGGAACATATATAACAGGATGGACAAAGGATGGGGGACATATATACCAGGATGGGGAATATATATAACAGGATGGACACAGGATGAGATACATAAATACCAGGAAGGGGAACGTATATAACAGGATGGACACAGGATGGGGGACATATATACCAGGATGGGGAATGTTTATAACAGGATGGACACAGGATGAGATACATATAAACCAGGATGGGGAACGTATATAACAGGATGGACACAGGATGAGATACATAAATACCAGGATGGGGAACGTATATAACAGGAAGGACACTGTCATGAATCCCAATGGCTAGGGATAGCACAGGACAAGCAAGGTACAAATATATAACGGACGAGCTCTAGGGTGATGGAACCTGGGCTGACCGCTGCCCTACGCCTGACAAACGCAACTAGAGATAGCCAGGGAGCGTGCCTACGTTGGTTCTAGACGCCACGCACCAGCCTAAGAGCTAACTAGTACTGCAGAGAAAATAAAGACCTCACTTGCCTCCAGAGGAACGAACCCCAAAAGGTATAGTTGCCCCCCACATGTATTGACGGTGAAATGAGAGGAAGGCACACACATAGAGATGATATATATAGGTTTAGCAAATAGAGGCCCGCTGTAAACTAGAAAGCAGAACGATACAAAAGGGGTCTGAGCGGTCAGCAAAAAACCCGAATCAAAAAACCATCCTGAGATTACAAGAACCCATGTGCCAACTCATGGCACATGGGGAGAACCTCAGTCCACTAGAGCTACCAGCTAGCATAGAGACATAATAAGCAAGCTGGACAAAAAACCAAACAACTGAAAATCAGCACTTAGCTTATCCTGAAAGATCTGGGAGCAGGTAGGCAGGAACAAAACAGAGCACATCTGAATACATTGATAGCCGGCAAGGAAATGACAGAAAGGCCAGGTAAAATAGGAAACACCCAGCCTCTGATGGACAGGTGGAAACCAAAGGCCGCAACCCACCAAAGTCACCCAGTACCAGCAGTAACCACCAGAGGGAGCCCACAAACAGAATCCACAACAGTACCCCCCCCCCTTAAGGAGGGGTCACCGAACCCTCACGAGAACCCCCAGGGCGATCAGGGTGAGCTCTATGGAAGGCGCGGACCAAATCAGTCGCATGAACATCGGAGGCGACCACCCAGGAATTATCCTCCTGACCATAACCCTTCCACTTAACCAAATACTGGAGTTTGCGTCTGGAAACACGAGAATCCAAGATCTTCTCAACAACATACTCCAATTCTCCCTCCACCAGCACCGGAGCAGGAGGCTCAACCGAAGGAACAACGGGCACCTCATACCTCCGCAACAACGACCGATGGAACACATTATGAATAGCAAACGATGCTGGGAGATCCAAACGAAAAGATACAGGGTTAAGAATCTCCGAGATCCTATAAGGACCGATGAACCGAGGCTTGAACTTAGGAGAAGAGACCTTCATAGGGACAAAACGAGAAGACAACCACACCAAATCCCCAACAAGAAGTCGGGGACCCACGCGGCGACGGCGATTAGCAAACTGCTGAGTCTTCTCCTGAGATAACTTCAAATTGTCCACCACCTGATTCCAAATTTGATGTAGCCTGTCCACCACCACGTCCACTCCAGGACAATCCGAAGACTCCACCTGACCAGAGGAAAAACGAGGATGAAACCCCGAATTACAAAAAAAAGGAGAGACCAACGTGGCAGAACTAGCCCGATTATTAAGAGCAAATTCGGCCAGTGGCAAAAAAGCAACCCAGTCATCTTGGTCAGCAGAAACAAAACACCTCAAATAAGTTTCCAAGGTCTGATTAGTTCGCTCCGTCTGGCCATTCGTCTGAGGATGGAATGCAGACGAGAAAGACAAATCAATGCCCATCTTGGCACAAAATGTCCGCCAAAATCTAGACACAAACTGGGATCCCCTGTCAGAAACGATATTCTCCGGAATCCCATGCAAACGAACCACGTTCTGAAAAAATAAAGGGACCAACTCAGAGGAGGAAGGCAACTTAGGCAAGGGCACCAAATGAACCATCTTAGAAAAGCGGTCACACACAACCCAGATAACGGACATTTTCTGTGAAACCGGGAGATCAGAAATAAAATCCATGGAAATGTGCGTCCAAGGCCTCTTCGGGATGGGCAAGGATAACAACAACCCACTGGCCCGAGAACAGCAAGGCTTAGCTCGAGCACACACTTCACAAGACTGCACAAAGGTACGCACGTCCCTAGACAAGGAAGGCCACCAAAAAGACCTGGCCACCAAGTCTCTAGTACCAAATATTCCAGGATGACCAGCCAACACAGAAGAATGGACCTCGGAGATGACTCTACTGGTCCAATCATCCGGAACAAACAGTCTTTCTGGTGGACAACGATCCGGTTTATCCACCTGAAACTCCTGCAATGCACGTCGCAAGTCTGGGGATACGGCGGACAATATTACCCCATCCCTAAGGATACCAGTAGGCCCAGAATCTCCAGGAGAGTCAGGCACAAAACTCCTGGAAAGAGCATCTGCCTTCACATTCTTTGAACCTGGCAGGTATGAAACCACGAAATTGAAACGAGAAAAAAACAACGACCAACGAGCCTGTCTAGGATTCAAACGCCTGGCAGACTCAAGGTAAATGAGATTCTTGTGATCAGTCAAGACCACCACACGATGTTTAGCACCCTCAAGCCAATGACGCCACTCCTCAAATGCCCACTTCATGGCCAAAAGCTCCCGATTACCCACATCATAATTGCGCTCGGCGGGCGAGAATTTTCTAGAGAAGAATGCACATGGCTTCATCACCGAGCCATCAGAACTTCTCTGTGACAAAACCGCCCCCGCTCCAATCTCGGAAGCATCAACCTCAACCTGAAAAGGAAGTGAAACATCTGGTTGACACAACACAGGAGCAGAAGAAAACCGGCGCTTAAGTTCCTGAAAGGCCCCCACAGCCGCAGGAGACCAATTAGCAACATCAGCACCCTTTTTAGTCAAATCAGTCAAAGGTTTAACAATACTGGAAAAATTTGCAATGAACCGACGATAAAAATTAGCAAACCCCAAGAACTTCTGTAGGCTCTTAACAGATGTAGGTTGTGTCCAGTCACAAATTGCCTGAACCTTGACGGGATCCATCTCAATAGTAGAAGGAGAAAAAATGTACCCCAAAAAAGAAATCTTCTGGACTCCGAAGAGACACTTTGAGCCCTTCACAAACAGAGAATTGGCCCGCAGAACCTGAAACACCTTCCTGACCTGTAGAACATGAGACTCCCAGTCATCAGAAAATACCAAAATATCATCCAAATACACAATCATAAACTTATCCAGATATTCAAGGAAAATATTGTGCATAAAGGACTGAAAGACTGACGGAGCATTGGAGAGTCCAAAAGGCATTACCAAATACTCAAAATGGCCCTCAGGCGTATTAAATGCGGTTTTCCACTCATCACCTTGTTTTATCCGCACCAGATTATACGCACCGCGAAGATCTATCTTAGTGAACCACCTAGCCCCCTTAATGCGAGCAAACAAGTCAGTCAATAATGGCAATGGATACTGATATTTGACTGTAATCTTATTCAGAAGGCGATAATCTATACAAGGCCTCAGGGAACCATCTTTTTTTGCCACGAAAAAAAAACCTGCTCCCAGAGGGGACGAAGATGGACGAATATGTCCCTTTTCCAAGGACTCCTTAATATAATTCCGCATAGCAGTATGCTCTGGCAGTGACAGATTAAATAAACGACCCTTAGGGAACTTACTGCCAGGAATCAATTCTATAGCACAGTCACAATCTCTATGAGGAGGGAGCGAATTGAGCTTAGGCTCCTCAAAAACATCCCTATAGTCAGACAAAAACTCAGGGATCTCAGAAGGAGTAGATGAAGCGATTGAAATCGGAGGTGCATGATCATGAACCCCCTGACATCCCCAGCTTAACACAGACATTGTTTTCCAGTCCAGGACAGGATTATGAGTTTGTAACCATGGCAGACCAAGCACTAGTACATCATGTAAATTATACAGTACAAGGAAGCGAATCACCTCCTGATGAACGGGAGTCATGCGCATGGTCACTTGTGTCCAGTACTGCGGTTTCTTCATAGCCAATGGTGTAGAGTCAATTCCCTTCAGAGGAATAGGAACTTCCAGAGGCTCCAGACTAAAACCGCAGCGTTTAGCAAAAGACCAATCCATAAGACTCAGGGCAGCGCCCGAATCCACATAGGCATCGACGGAAATGGAAGACAGTGAAAAAATCAGAGTCACAGACAAAATGAACTTAGGCTGCAGAGTACCAATGGCAAAAGATTTATCAAACTTTTTTGTGCGTTTAGAGCATGCTGATATAACATGAGCTGAATCACCACAATAAAAACACAATCCATTTTTCCGCCTATAATTTTGCCGTTCACTTCTGGACTGAATTCTATCACATTGCATAGTCTCAGGTGCCTGTTCAGAAGACACCGCCAACTGGTGCACGGGTTTGCGCTCCCGCAAACGCCGATCAATCTGTATGGCCATAGCCATAGACTCATTCAGACCTGTAGGCGTAGGGAACCCCACCATAATATCCTTAATGGCCTCAGAAAGACCATTTCTGAAGTTTGCAGCCAGGGCGCACTCATTCCACTGAGTAAGCACCGACCATTTCCGAAATTTTTGACAATATATTTCCGCTTCATCATGCCCCTGAGAGAGGGCTAACAAAGCCTTTTCAGCCTGAATCTCCAGGTTGGGTTCCTCATAGAGCAATCCCAATGCCAGAAAAAACGCATCCACACTGAGCAATGCAGGATCCCCTGGTGCCAATGCAAATGCCCAATTCTGAGGGTCGCCCCGCAGGAAAGATATTACAATCCTGACCTGTTGAGCAGGGTCTCCAGAGGAGCGAGATTTTAAAGAAAGAAACAATTTACAATTGTTCCTGAAATTCAGGAAGGTAGATCTATCTCCAGAGAAGAACTCTGGAATAGGAATTCTAGGTTCAGACATGGGAGTGTGAACAACAAAATCCTGTATGTTTTGAACTTTTGCCGCGAGATTACTCAGGCTGGAAGCCAAACTCTGGACATCCATGTTAAACAGCTAAGATCAGAGCCATTCAAGGGTTAAGAGGAGGTAAGAAGCAGCTAGACAGCAATTAAGGGCTAGGCAGCAAAACTCTGAAGGGAAAAATTTTTTTTTCCCTTAAACACTTCTTATTCTCCTGCTTCAGCCCAAACAATTAACACTTTGTGGGCCGGCTATACTGTCATGAATCCCAATGGCTAGGGATAGCACAGGACAAGCAAGGTACAAATATATAACGGACGAGCTCTAGGGTGATGGAACCTGGGCTGACCGCTGCCCTACGCCTGACAAACGCAACTAGAGATAGCCAGGGAGCGTGCCTACGTTGGTTCTAGACGCCACGCACCAGCCTAAGAGCTAACTAGTACTGCAGAGAAAATAAAGACCTCACTTGCCTCCAGAGGAACGAACCCCAAAAGGTATAGTTGCCCCCCACATGTATTGACGGTGAAATGAGAGGAAGGCACACACATAGAGATGATATATATAGGTTTAGCAAATAGAGGCCCGCTGTAAACTAGAAAGCAGAACGATACAAAAGGGGTCTGAGCGGTCAGCAAAAAACCCGAATCAAAAAACCATCCTGAGATTACAAGAACCCATGTGCCAACTCATGGCACATGGGGAGAACCTCAGTCCACTAGAGCTACCAGCTAGCATAGAGACATAATAAGCAAGCTGGACAAAAAACCAAACAACTGAAAATCAGCACTTAGCTTATCCTGAAAGATCTGGGAGCAGGTAGGCAGGAACAAAACAGAGCACATCTGAATACATTGATAGCCGGCAAGGAAATGACAGAAAGGCCAGGTAAAATAGGAAACACCCAGCCTCTGATGGACAGGTGGAAACCAAAGGCCGCAACCCACCAAAGTCACCCAGTACCAGCAGTAACCACCAGAGGGAGCCCACAAACAGAATCCACAACAGGACACAGGATGAGATACATAAATACCAGGATGGGGAACATATATAACAGGATGGACACAGGATGAGATACATATATACCAGGATGGGGAACGTATATAACAGGATGGACACAGGATGGGGGTCATATATACCAGGATTGGGAACGTATATAACAGGATGGACACAGGATGAGATACATATATACCAGGATGGGGAACGTATATAACAGGATGGACACAGGATGGGGGACATATATACCAGGATGGGGAACGTATATAACAAGATGGACACAGGATGAGGGACACATATACCAGGATGGGGAACGTATATAACAGGATGGACACAGGATGGGGGACATATATATCAGGATGAGGAACGTAACAGGATGGACACAGGATGAGATACATATATGTTATGACCCCAATGGCAGAGGGTCTCAGAAATAATTTCTAAGTCTGCAAACACAAAAAACCAGCTCATAGGGCAGTGGTAACTGGGCTGACCATATATCTAATCCTAGCACCACAAATAACAGCAGCCGGGGAACGTACCTACGTTGATTCTAGACGTCTCGCGCCAGCCGGAGAACTAACTAACCCTAGAAGGGAAAAGAAAGACCTTTCTTGCCTCCAGAGAAAAGACCCCAAAAGTTGGATACAAGCCCCCAACAAATAATAACGGTGAGGTAAGAGGAAAAGACAAACATAAGAATGAGCTAGGTATTTAGCAAAGAGAGGCCCACTAGCTAATAGCAGAATATAGAAAGATAACTTATATGGTCAGCAAAAACCCTATCAAAAATATCCACACTGGAAATTCAAGAACCCCCGAACCGTCTAACGGCCCGGGGGGAGAACACCAGCCCCCTAGAGCTTCCAGCAAGGTAAGGAATCACATTTAGTACAAGCTGGACAAAAATGAGAGCAAGCAAATAACCCAAAAAACAAAGAAGCAGGACTTAGCTTAATTTTGCATGAACCAGGACCAGCAGATAGGAGCAAACAGAAAGTGTCTGATTACAACGATGCCAGGCACTGGACTAAGGATCCAGGAGGTTTATATAGCAACACCCCTGAACTAACGACCCAGCTGGGTGCAAACTGAGGGAAGAAAATCCCAGAGTCATATCACTAGTAACCACAAGAGGGAGCCAAAAATGTCTAATTCACAACAGTACCCCCCCCTTAAGGAGGGGTCACCGAACCCTCACCAAGACCACCAGGGCGATCAGGATGAGCAGCGTGAAAGGCACGAACTAAATCGGCCGCATGCACATCAGAGGCAACCACCCAGGAATTATCCTCCTGACCATAGCCCTTCCACTTGCACAAATACTGAAGCCTCCGTCTGGAGAGACGAGAATCCAAGATCTTCACCACGTACTCCAACTCGCCCTCAACCAACACCGGAGCAGGAGGCTCAGCAGAAGGAACCACAGGCACAACGTAGCGTCGCAACAAAGACCTATGGAACACGTTGTGAATGGCAAACGAAACCGGAAGATCCAAGCGAAAGGACACTGGATTAAGGATTTCCAATCTCTTGTAAGGACCGATGAAGCGAGGCTTAAATTTAGGAGAGGAGACCTTCATAGGAACAAATCGCAAATGGCAAAACGCTGAGCCTTCTCCTGTGACAATTTTAAGTTGTCCACCACATGATTCCAGATCTGCTGCAACCTATCCACCACAGAATCTACCCCAGGACAGTCAGAAGGCTCCACATGTCCCGAGGAAAATCGAGGATGGAAACCAGAGTTGCAGAAAAATGGCAAAACCAAAGTAGCGGAACTAGCCCGATTATTAAGGGCAAACTCAGCCAACGGCAAGAAGGTCACCCAATCATCCTGATCTGCCGAAACAAAACACCTCAAATAAGCCTCCAGAGTCTGATTAGTTCGCTCCGTTTGTCCATTAGTCTGAGGATGAAAGGCAGACGAGAACGACAAATCAATGCCCATCCTAGCACAAAAGGATCGCCAGAACCTGGAAACAAACTGGGATCCTCTGTCAGACACAATATTCTCAGGAATGCCGTGTAAACGAACCACATTCTGAAGGAACACAGGAACCAGATCAGAAGAGGAAGGCAGCTTAGGCAAAGGCACCAAATGGACCATTTTCGAAAAGCGATCACATACCACCCAGATGACAGACATACCCTGAGACACCGGGAGATCAGAAATGAAATCCATGGAAATGTGTGTCCAAGGCCTCTTCGGGATAGGCAAGGGCAAGAGCAACCCGCTGGCACGAGAACAGCAAGGCTTAGCTCGAGCACAATTCCCACAGGACTGCACAAATGACCGCACATCCCGTGACAAGGAAGGCCACCAAAAGGACCTGGCCACCAGATCTCTGGTGCCAAAAATTCCCGGATGACCTGCCAACACCGAGGAATGAACCTCGGAAATGACTCTGCTGGTCCACTTATCAGGAACAAACAGTCTGTCAGGTGGACAAGAGTCAGGTCTACCAGCCTGAATTCTCTGCAACACGCATCGCAAATCAGGAGAAATGGCTGACAAGATAACTCCCTCTTTAAGAATACCAACTGGTTCTGCGACTCCAGGAGAGTCAGGCACAAAGCTCCTTGAAAGAGCATCAGCCTTCACATTCTTTGAACCTGGTAAATACGAGACCACAAAGTCAAAACGGGAGAAAAACAATGACCAGCAGGCCTGTCTAGGATTCAGGCGTTTAGCAGACTCGAGATACATCAAATTTTTGTGATCAGTCAAGACCACCACACAATGCTTAGCACCCTCGAGCCAATGACGCCACTCCTCAAATGCCCACTTCATGGCCAGCAACTCCCGATTGCCAACATCATAATTCCGCTCAGCAGGCGAAAACTTCCTAGAGAAGAAAGCACATGGTCTCATTACCGAGCGACCAGGGCCTCTCTGTGACAAAACGGCCCCTGCCCCAATCTCAGAAGCATCCACTTCGACCTGAAAGGGAAGTGAGACATCAGGCTGGCACAAAACAGGCGCCGAAGTAAACCAGCGCTTCAACTCTTGGAACTCCTCCACGGCTGCAGGAGCCCAGTTAGCAACATCAGAGCCTTTCTTGGTCATATCCGTCAAAGGTTTAACAACGCTAGAAAAATTAGCGATAAAACGACGGTAGAAGTTAGCAAAACCCAAGAACTTCTGAAGACTCTTAACTGACGTGGGTTGAGTCCACTCATGAATAGCTCGGACCTTGACTGGGTCCATCTCCACAGCAGAAGGGGAAAAAATAAACCCCAAAAAGGGAACCTTCTGTACTCCAAAGAGACACTTTGAGCCTTTAACAAACAAAGCATTCTCACGCAAAACCTGAAACACCATCCTGACCTGCTCCACATGTGAGTCCCAATCTTCAGAGAAAACCAGAATATCATCCAGATAAACAATCATAAATTTATCCAGATACTTCCGGAAAATATCATGCATAAAGGACTGAAACACTGAGGGAGCATTAGAGAGCCCAAAAGGCATCACCAAGTACTCAAAATGACCTTCGGGCGTATTAAATGCAGTCTTCCATTCATCTCCTAACTTAATGCGTACAACGTTGTACGCACCACGAAGATCTATCTTGGTGAACCACTTGGCACCTTTAATCCGGGCAAACAAGTCCGACAACAGAGGCAAAGGATACTGAAATTTAACAGTGATTTTATTCAGAAGCCGATAGTCAATACAAGGTCTCAAAGATCCGTCCTTCTTGGCCACAAAAAAGAATCCCGCACCAAGAGGGGAAGAGGATGGACGGATATGCCCCTTCTCCAGAGACTCCTTGATATACGAACGCATTGCGGCATGCTCAGGTACAGACAGATTAAATAATCTTCCCTTAGGAAATTTACTACCTGGAATCAAATCTATGGCGCAGTCACAGTCCCTATGAGGAAGCAGAGCACTGGATCTGGACTCGCTGAATACATCCTGATAATCAGACAAATACTCAGGAACTTCCGAAGGAGTAGAGGAAGCAATAGACACCGGCGGGGAATCAGCATGAATTCCCTGACAGCCCCAACTTGACACAGACATTGCCTTCCAATCCAAGACTGGATTGTGGGTCTGTAACCATGGCAGACCCAAAACGACCAAATCATGCATTTTATGCAGAACAAGAAAACAAATCACCTCCCGATGTTCAGGAGTCATGCACATGGTCACCTGCGTCCAAAACTGCGGTTTATTTTCTGCCAATGGCGTAGCATCAATACCTCTAAGAGGAATAGGATTTACCAACGGTTCAAGAACAAAACCACAGCGCTTGGCAAATGACAGATCCATAAGACTCAGGGCAGCACCTGAATCCACAAACGCCATAACAGGGTAAGAAGACAATGAGCAAATTAAAGTCACAGACAAAATAAATTTAGGTTGCAAATTACCAATGGCGACAGGACTAACAACCCTTGTTAGGCGTTTAGAGCATGCTGATATAACATGTGTAGAATCACCACAGTAAAAACACAACCCATTCTGACGTCTATGATTTTTCCGCTCATTTCTAGTCTGAATTCTATCACATTGCATTAAATCAGGTGTTTGTTCAGACAACACCACCAGAGGATTAGCGGTTTTGCGCTCTCGCAAACGCCGGTCAATTTGAATAGCCAGCGCCATAGAATCATTCAGACTTGTAGGAATGGGGAAACCCACCATCACATTCTTAATGGCTTCAGAAAGGCCATTTCTGAAATTTGCGGCCAGAGCACACTCATTCCACTGAGTAAGCACGGACCATTTCTGAAATTTTTGGCAATACACTTCAGCTTCATCCTGGCCCTGAGAAATAGCCAGCAAGGCTTTTTCTGCCTGAATTTCAAGATTGGGTTCCTCGTAAAGCAATCCGAGCGCCAGAAAAAACGCATCAATATTTGCCAATGCCGGATCTCCTGGCGCTAGCGAGAAAGCCCAATCCTGAGGGTCGCCCCGTAAAAAAGAAATAACAATTTTAACTTGCTGAGCTGAATCACCAGATGAACGGGGTCTCAGAGAAAGAAACAATTTACAATTATTCTTGAAATTCCTAAACCTAAAACGGTCTCCAGAAAACAATTCCGGAATAGGTATTTTAGGTTCAGACATAGGACTACTGGTAACAAAATCTTGTATGCCCTGCACACGAGCTGCCAGCTGGTCTACACTTGTAATCAAGGTCTGGACATTCATGTCTGCAGCAAGCACAAGCCACTCAAAGGTAAAGGGGAGGAAGAGAGGAAAGAAAAAAAAAAAAAACTCAGAATTTCCTCTTATTATCCCACTTCTGCAATGCATTAAACATTCAATGTTGGCCTGGCATTACTGTTATGACCCCAATGGCAGAGGGTCTCAGAAATAATTTCTAAGTCTGCAAACACAAAAAACCAGCTCATAGGGCAGTGGTAACTGGGCTGACCATATATCTAATCCTAGCACCACAAATAACAGCAGCCGGGGAACGTACCTACGTTGATTCTAGACGTCTCGCGCCAGCCGGAGAACTAACTAACCCTAGAAGGGAAAAGAAAGACCTTTCTTGCCTCCAGAGAAAAGACCCCAAAAGTTGGATACAAGCCCCCAACAAATAATAACGGTGAGGTAAGAGGAAAAGACAAACATAAGAATGAGCTAGGTATTTAGCAAAGAGAGGCCCACTAGCTAATAGCAGAATATAGAAAGATAACTTATATGGTCAGCAAAAACCCTATCAAAAATATCCACACTGGAAATTCAAGAACCCCCGAACCGTCTAACGGCCCGGGGGGAGAACACCAGCCCCCTAGAGCTTCCAGCAAGGTAAGGAATCACATTTAGTACAAGCTGGACAAAAATGAGAGCAAGCAAATAACCCAAAAAACAAAGAAGCAGGACTTAGCTTAATTTTGCACGAACCAGGACCAGCAGATAGGAGCAAACAGAAAGTGTCTGATTACAACGATGCCAGGCACTGGACTAAGGATCCAGGAGGTTTATATAGCAACACCCCTGAACTAACGACCCAGCTGGGTGCAAACTGAGGGAAGAAAATCCCAGAGTCATATCACTAGTAACCACAAGAGGGAGCCAAAAAGTCTAATTCACAACACATATATACCAGGATGGGGAATGTATATAACAGGATGGACACAGGATGAGATACATATATACCAGGATGGGGAATGTATATAACAGGATGGACACAGGAGGAGATACATATATACCAGGATGTGGAACATATATAACAGGATGGACACAGGATGAGGGACATATATACCAGGATGGGGAACGTGTATAACAGGATGGACACAGGATGGGGGACATATATACCAGGATGGGGAATGTATATAACAGGATGGGGGACATATATACCAGGATGGGGAACGTGTATAACAGGATGGACACAGGATTGGGGACATATATATCAGGATGAGGAACGTAACAGGATGGACACAGGATGAGATACATATATACCAGGATGGGGAATGTATATAACAGGATGGACACAGGATGAGATACATATATACCAGGATGGGGAATGTATATAACAGGATGGACACAGGATGAGATACATATATACCAGGATGGGGAATGTATATAACAGGATGGACACAGGATGAGATACATATATACCAGGATGGGGAACGTATATAACAGGATGGACACAGGATGAGGGACATATATACCAGGATGGGGAACGTATATAACAGGATGGACACAGGATGGGGGACATATATATATCAGGATGAGGAACGTAACAGGATGGACACAGGATGAGATGCATATATACCAGGATGGGGAATGTATATAACAGGATGGACACAGGATGAGATACATAAATACCAGGATGGGGAACGTATATAAGAGGATGGACACAGGATGGGGGACATATATACCAGGATGGGGAATGTATATAACAGGATGGACACAGGATGAGATACATATATACCAGGATGGGGAACATATATAACAGGATGGACACAGGATGAGGGACATATATACCAGGATGGGGAACGTATATAACAGGATGGACACAGGATGGGGGACATATATATCAGGATGAGGAACGTAACAGGATGGACACAGGATGAGATACATATATACCAGGATGGGGAATGTATATAACAGGATGGACACAGGATGAGATACATATATACCAGGATGGGAAACATATATAACAGTGTGAAGGAACAAATTAAGAAAGATTCTCCATTTTGTGCTTTTCGACTCCATTTTGCTGTTCTAAGATAAATTTTGTTAGAAGGCTAAAGTTTACAGCTGTTATGAGACCTTGATTGTTGCAATCTGAACAGAACATGAGACTGAGGGTGTATTGTTCTATGAGACTTTGACGTACAGACTGTTCCTGCATTATGTTAAGAATTGTGAGCGTGTTCTTATGCTGATTGGTTGAAGTATAATTTCTATGACTATGAAAAGTCATACACAATAAATGGGGGCCCAAAGATCTGCTTGATCCCCCCCCAAACAGAGACACACATCTCCGTCTGGTCATTTTCAGTTGCCGGCAACGCCCTGTAGATTAATTTGGAAATCACTGAGTTAACCGTGAAGGATCATTTTAGATCCTCCCTCAACAGTTGGTGCCCAAAACGTGGGGCCCCAAACAGGAACACCTCTGACCCCCAGAGGACAACAAGACAAAGGACCCTCGGACCAGACACAGGCACTGGAAAATTGGGACTGATCATCCCCCACAACAACCACGGTAAGTTGGCAGTTATACTGTTCAGACTGACCGTTTGGTGTGGTTTTCCAGTGTTTGTTGCTGCAAAGAGGATCTGAGGTTTGTCCCCGATGGTGGGGTGATTCTTGGGTGGAATCATATAGAGGTGTAGTTCCGTTGGGAGCCCAGTGCTCTAACCGTACCTCATAAGGGATGGACACCCCGGATTGACCAGTGATGTAATTCTCTTTATAGTCAAAATATCCTGAATGCCTGATCACTGTTAGAATCAGGCGCGGTGAGGTGATCGAAGATGGGTAGGATGCGTAACTCAGGAATATATAGATATATATGTATATGTCCAGGGGTATCCGGAGGGAACGTCTGAGATGCCCTCCTCCTTTCACTGAGTACTGCGATTTTGGGTTGCCCCAGAGGGGTACAGGTAAACCCAGTGGAACAAACTAATACGGCCGCTCTGGTTTTGTGCACGACAAAGTAAGGATATTTAGCTCTAAAGGAGAATCAGTTTCCGTGGAACAAAAAGAAGACTTTGAATTCGTGTGATGAATCTGATATTGTTAGCCCAAAGATGGGGAAATATTCTCAATCATCGGTTTTCTAAGGTGTTCTGGCATGTGAATTTTGTGATGAAGGTTTTGTAGAAATTAATTAAGTCTGAGAACTGCTGTATTCTGTTTCTGTGTGAAATTTCTAAGATACCTGATGGGAGTGGTCAAACAGCTGCGCTATTGCTTTCTTCTTTCTGTGCTGAGGAATGCTGCGATTTTCTTATCTCTGCTGTGTCTCTGGTATGGATGGGGCACGTAGCTGCGTTCTCTTTGTATTTTCTGTCCTTGGTGTAGTACGCACTGGGAGATTTGTGTTTTGTTTAAAGCAACAATATTGTTTTGTAGTACAAAGAAATCTTGTAAGTTGAAGTTGGAAGTTGAAAGTGAAATATGGTCCCTCCCCAGGAAATTAAGCCTCTACTCCCGACTGTAAGCCCTATGCCCCTTAACCCTAATGCACCAATATATCCTGGACTGCCGAGAAGTTCTATGGGCGTCTTATGGTAGTATTTAAAGATCTGGGATTCTCATTGTAACAAAAAGCCCATATACACCTTTTTGCAGTAGCTTTAATGTCCGGCCTTAAATCTGAATTGAAAGAGGCAATAATGTCAGTCAGACCCGATATCGAGACTTCCATTCCAGATGATGCATTGAAAATAGTAAAAAGTTTTCAAAAGAACTTAGCCCGTTCTGCATCAGCAGGAAAGGCAAAGGTTAAACCAGTAGCCACAGCGATTTCAGCACCAACCCCAGCCCCCCCCCCCCCCCCCCACAGCTACAAGGACACAGCTGGTTCCTTATCAGTGGCACACACAACAGACTTCAGCTCCAGCCCTCCCACCCTACACAAATTCAGTTCTCCAATATCCCTTTTAACCCTATGTCTGGGAATCTCCCTCCCAAGCCCCGCCATGTCAATTCTCAGACCAAGAGCTTGTTTTAATTAGAGTAGATGGCAGACCTAATAAATATACTCTTACAAAACCCATCCCTGTGGGACCCTTCCCTGAAGTTACTGCTCAGTTCGTAATCTCTCCTATATGTCCGGTAAATTTACTGGGGGCAGATTTATTACCACAGTTCCGCTCCAGAATTCAATTCCAAGATGATGGTCAGATGGTCCTCACGTTATATAACACCTATGCAGATGAACATAATGAGATGTGTATCTTACATGCCCTTCCCACGGTTATGATGGCCCTGATAGGCCCAGATCCACCCCCAATAATGCCTGTGGAACCAGTAAAACTGTTTCTCAAACCTGGTGTCCCTTTTCCCAAAGTCCATCAATACCCTTTGAAACATGATCAGGAGTGGGGCCTCAAGGGGCAAATACAAATGTTACTCGATAATGGTGCCCTGGTTCCCTGTGTTTCCCCATGTAACACGCCCTTGTTTCCCATTAAGAAAAATACTCCACCTGGCCAACACCTTGTGTAAAGGTTGGTACAAGATCTACGGGCAGTTAATGCAGCTACTGTTCTGGAAACTCCGGTGCCTAATCCATATACTCTTTTGTCCCAGATACCTCAGGATGCTGCTTGGTTCACAGTTATCGACCTCGCCAATGCCTTCTTCAGCATTCCATTACACCCAGATTGCCAGTTTCTGTTTGCATTCACTTACCAGGGATGACAATTGACGTGGACAGTTATGCCACAAGGGGCCCAAAACAGTCTCAATCAGTTTGCAAAAAAATATGGGCGAGTGTATTTTACCCCTATGTCACGCTGTTTCAGTATGTGGCTGATCTTTTGTTGTGTGCATGAACAGAGCAGGAAGCCATTGTTGCCACTGTTAGCCTCCTCAAGTATCTGGCAGATCTGAACTGTCGGGTTTCGGCCTCGAAACTTCGGTTCTGCCTTGGTCAAGTGATATTTTTAGGTCACTGTCTCCTTCAGGGTGCCAGACACTTCACAGAAGAAAGAAAAATAGCCGTCAGCGCCCTTCCTTTTCCAAAAGATGAGACTGAACTCCAGCGTTTTCTTGGACTATGTACTTATTGTCGTTAGTGAATACCGGACACATCCCGCATAATGCAACCTCTCTACAATGCCCTGAAAGACGGTTCAAGATATGCTGATGAGTTTGGCAGATTCCACACCGGATACGCTGTTACTACGGAAGACACTGTAGTGCACGGAGCTGCACTCCCTCCCTCACTGTCAGCACAAGAAGCAGAACTTCAGGCTCTGTCTACTGCATGTGTTCTGGCCAAAGACAGGCGGGCTAATATATACACGGACTCACAGTATGCATTTGGTATTGCTCATGATTTTGGAACCCTATGGGCCAGTCGAGGGTTTATTACTACCACCGGGACTCCCGTGAAGAATGCTGAAGCTGTTAAAACCCTCATGGACTCAATCAAATTACCTACCCAGGTGGCCATTATCAAGGTCAAGGCGCACGGTACTAGGAACAGTCCACAGACTGTTGGTAACACCTTTGCGGATATGCAAGCAAAAGCTGCTGCTCTCCTACCCATTGAAATGATCATACCAACTATGGTGACCACACGCTATCAGCGTAAACAAATACAAGAAACACTGACTCTACAGGAACCCGATGATCCACGCCAGACTGAAGTTTTCTGTCGGACCCCACGAGATCGCTTAATGACGATGGCCCACACATCGAGAAAAATCCAGGCCCTAGCCCTGGTACAAAAATTTTACTGGGCTCCAGGTATTTCTACAGTCCTGACAGCACTCAAACGTGCATGTAACATCTGTCAGACCTGCAATCCCGGTCAACTTCAACGTGCACCCCCGAAGTATCTTGCTAAGCCCGACTATCTGTTCCAAAGGCTCCAGGTGGACCATATATATCACGTTGCCTAAGTCTGGAAGGTATGAATATTGTCTGGTGGTTGTTGACATGTTCTCCAGTTGGCTGAAAGTATTCCCCGTTACCAACATGACTGCAAAGACTACAGCGAAGAAACTGGTGATGGAAGTCATATGCAGATATGGTGTTCCAGAAGTTGTCAAAAGTGACCAAGACCCGGCCTTTTCTTCTCATGTGTATCATGAGGTTTTGACAAGGTTTGGATCCACTGTAGCCCTCCATACTCCGCACCATCCACAATTCAGTGGGAAAGTTGAGAGGCTGAACGGCACACTGAAGGGACAATAGACCAAAATAATGCAGGAGACTATGGCTCCATGGCCAGAGCTCCTACCCATTGTACTGTACCACATTCGTACTACCCCCATTGCAAAACATGGCCTGTCCCCATATGAGATATTGTTTGGTGCTAGGCCCTCAGTTGCAATTTTCCAGTCTCAGCAGTTATCAGAAGAAACTGACCGTGCTGTTCAATATGTTATTCAGCTTAGTAAAAATTTTGCTAACACCTATGTTTTAGTTTTTTTCTTCCCTTCCAGATTCAGCAGAAACCGACACTTGTCACAACTTAAAGTCTGGTGGTTTTGTTGTCATGAAAAGCCATGTCAGAAAATACGAACTAGAACCCTTGTATGACTGTCCCTACCAAGTCCTCAGTATCACTCCTATGTCAGTAAAGCTGGAAGGAAGGCCGACGTGGATCAACGTATCGCACTGCAAGCTGGTCAAACAGACTAGTAGCAAATAAGGGGACATAATGTTTTGGTTTTTCGTATTGCCATATAATAACATTGGTAACCGCATGGGACAGCCTAAATTCCCCAACATCCTTGAATAATAAGTTTGTACAATATTATGAAAGATTAGTAGTACAGATGGGTATAGCCAATAAAATTGTCAGTTCTATTTCCATTTACCCTATGATTACACAAATGTGGGATAAATTGCTTAGGGCCATAGATTTTCTAGATGATCAAATTTGGGCTATATTGGATATACTTAATACTACTGTTGTTGTCCAAAACCAATTTATTATAGTCACCAAGCAATATACTGTAGTAATGGATTACTTAACAGCAGCACAGGGTGGTATGTGTCAGGTTATTGGACCCGCCTGCTGTCATTATACAGATCCCAATAGCACTATGAAGTTAAAGTTAGAGGATATTCAAAGACTCAGAGATTAATATGATAAAGACAATGACCGTAATAAGGACAGTTGGTGGGCAGACACCTTCTCCTTTCTTAATCCAGCCAATTGGTTTGAGGGACCTGGGGGCTGGATAGCTGGAATCTTGCAAAGTTTGTTACACATCGCTGCCTTTATCCTTGTCATGTATGTAATACTAAAACTTGTTCTTTGGTGTATTTCTGTATGTATTAGGAAACTCTGCACTAAGACAACTAATGATGAAACCAAAAGCGTTGCCACCCCTGCTCTTCTCTACACCGATTTTACAAAGTTACCTGATGAAGATGTTGAAGCCAAGCGCATGGCTATCTTAAAAAGATCCCCACCACTGTTATCAATAATTGTTATTCGTAAATTTTAGTATACAGGGGGGACGGGTACGCCGCAACAGCCATGGCTGGTAACTTGGCACCAGCCATGTGAAGACCAGTACCCCTCAAGTTTATAGCTTGGGATAGTACCTCTGATGCTGGACATTAATTAACAAAATTTATCTAGGGGGGAATGTGAAGGAAGAAATTAAGAAAGATTCTCCATTTTGTGCTTTTCGACTCCATTTTGCTGTTATAATATAAATTTTGTTACTAGGCTAAAGTTTACAGCTGTTATGAGACCTTGATTGTTGCAATCTGATCCTCCCTCAACAACAGGATGGACACAGTATGAGATACATATATACCAGGATGGGGAACGTATATAACAGGATGGACACAGGATGAGGGACATATATACCAGGATGGGGAAAGTATATAACAAGATGGACACAGGATGAGATACATATATACCAGGATGGGGAATGTATATAACAGGATGGACACAGGATGAGGGACATATATACCAGGATGAGGAACGTATATAACAGGATGGACACAGGATGGGGACATATATACCAGGATGAGGAACGTATATAACAGGATGGACACAGGATGAGGGACATATATACCAGGATGAGGAACGTATATAGCAGGATGGACACAGAATGAGATACATATATACCAGGATGGGGAACGTATATAACAGGATGGACACAGAATGAGATACATATATACCAGGATGGGGAACGTATATAACAGGATGGACACAGGGTGAGATACATATATACCAGGATGGGGAATGTATATAACAGGATGGACACAGGATGAGGGACATATATACCAGGATGAGGAACGTATATAACAGGATGGACACAGAATGAGATACATATATACCAGGATGGGGAACGTATATAACAGGATGGACACAGGATGAGGATGTATATACCAGAATTGAATATATGATCCTGCTCTACTCACTCACTTCTCCTGGTGAAGCAGCAGAGCACCTGTAGTAAGAGAGCTGGTGCTGCCCCTACAAGCACCCCCAACCTCCTGGATCCGCTACCCTGTTCCATCCTGACTTTGTGAGTGACTGACAGTGACCCTGCTTTGTTGTAATGTCTCTGCACCTTTGTGTGTTACATTTTATCTTTTTCACTAAATAATCTAAAAAAAAAGACTACTCCCCTTCTCCCTTGATCGCCCCTCAGTGACACTTTTTGCCCCTCTGGCTCATCGGTAATTCAGTTATCTCGTTGTATTTCATTTTTTATTTTTGTTTTATTTATTTTGTTATAAAACTAAAAGAATGACATTAGTAAAGTAAAATTTACATGGATTTTCTGACCTGAGTCTTGAATTCTTATAGATTCCTTAGGGTGCCACTTTGTTGTAATAACGCCCTCCAATTCTTTTTCCTGACATTTTTAGCCCCCATCTTTCTGTGCTCTTCACCACTGCTGAACACCCTTTTTTGTCCTGCAGAGACAGTTTCCTGCCGTCAGTCTAAGGGTACTGTCACACAGTGCAATTACGAACGCTACGACGGTACGATTCGTGACGTTCTAGCGATATCGTTACGATATCGCAGTGTCTGACACGCAGCAGCGATCAGGGACCCTGCTGAGAATCGTACGTCGTAGCAGATCGTTTGGAACTTTCTTTCGTCGCTGGATCTCCCGCTGTCATCGCTGGATCGTTGTGTGTGACAGCGATCCAGCGATGCGTTCGCTTGTAACCAGGGTAAACATCGGGTAACTAAGCGCAGGGCCGCGCTTAGTAACCCGATGTTTACCGTGGTTACCAGCGTAAAAGTAAAAAAAAACAAACCGTACATACTCACCATCTGATGTCCGTCAGGTCCCTTGCAGTCTGCTTCCCGCTCTGACTGTGAGCGCCGGCCGGAAAGTGAGAGCAGATCACAGCGGTGACGTCACCGCTGCGCTCTGCTCTCACTGTACGGCTGCACTCAGTCAGAGAGGGAAGCAGACTGCAAGGGACCTGACGGACATCAGATGGTGAGTATGTACGGTTTTTTTTTTTTTACTTTTACGCTGGTAACCAGGGTAAACATCGGGTTACTAAGCGCGGCCCTGCGCTTAGTAACCCGATGTTTACCCTGGTTACCAGCGAACCTCGGCATCGCTCCAGCGCCGTGATTGCAAAGTGTGACCGCAGTCTACGACGCTGGAGCGATACTCATACTACGCTGCGACGTCACGGATCGTGCCGTCGTAGCGACGAAAATTGCACGGTGTGACAGTACCCTAAGGGTCTGTGCACATGTTAAGTATTTGGTACAGCAATTTCTGCATCTCTAATTCAAAATTATGCTTTTACTTACATTTTTAGCACTTATAGGGACTTGAACATGTAATGGTTTGATCTGATAGGACAATCACAGTCTCCTATGGTGCTCAGCCTGTGGCTCTAGAAGAAGGCAAGAGCTAGCTGCACAGAAATATGTGTGGGCTGTTGTCCATTGTGTGGGGAAAGTGAGGACCCAGGATAGCAGCACAGCAAGTGAGTGCTGACAGCTCCGCAGCTCAGTGTGAGAGGAGAAGACAATCCTGTAGCTGAAGCACGTCTGTAGATCATACTGATTACCAAGAAATGTACACAGCCGCATGGTCTCCCTCAAAGGAGCATCTTGCATACATTCCCTGTCCAGAATCCCAGAGAGTCTGTCAGACATATCCTCCTTCTTCAACTCTCGCTTCCTAAAACTCAATGTAGAGAAAACCGAACTCATCATCTTTCCCCCATCTCGCATATCCCCCCCTACCTGATCTATCTATTATAGTAAACGGCATCACGCTCTCTCCTGCACCTGAAATCCGCTGCCTTGGGGTAACTCTCGACTCTGCCCTGTCCTTCAAACCTCACGTCCAAGCTCTTGCCACCTCCTGTCGCCTCCAACTCAAAAATATTGCCAGAATCCGTCCTTTCCTCAGCCCACAATCTACCAAAACTCTTGTGCATGCCCTCATCATCTCCCGCCTCGATTACTGCAACACCCTCCTCTGTGGCCTCCCCGCTAACTCTCTTGGACCTCTCCAGTCTGTCCTCAACTCTGCTGTCCGGCTAATCCACCTCTCTCCTCACTACTCCCCTGCTTCCCCCCTCTGCAAATCTCTTCACTGGCTCCCAATTCCCCAACAAATCCAGTTCAAACTACTAACATTGATCTACAAAGCCATCCACAACCTGTCCCCTCCCTATATCTCTGAACTAATCTCCCAATATCTCCCCTCACGTAATCTCCGATCCTCCCAAGACCTCCTACTCTCCTCCAAACTTATTCGTTCCTCACACAACCGCCTCCAAAATTTCTCCCAAATATCCCCCATCCTCTGGAATTCCATGCCTCAACACGTCCGATTATCCACCACCCTCGGATCCTTCAGACGGAACCTGAAAACCCATCTCTTCAGGAAAGCCTACAGCCTGCAATAACCATTCTGCCGCCTCACCAACCACCCGAGCTGCCGCCACGTCACCAACCACCTAAGCTGCCGCCACGTCACCAACCACCCAAGCTGCCGCCACGTCACCAACCACCCGAGCTGCCGCGTCGCCACCATCCACCCAAGCTGCCACGTCGCCACCGCCAGAGCTGCTGCCTCACCAACCACCCGAGCTGCTGCCTCACCAACCACCCGAGCTGCAGCACACCGACCTCCTGTCTCTTCCCCATTATCCCGAAGAATGTAAGTCCACTCCCCTCTGTACCAGTCTGTCACTGTAAATTTGTTTACTGTTAACGATATCTATAACCCTGTATGTAGCCCCTTTTCACATGTACAGCACCATGGAATTAATGGTGCTATATAAATAATAATAATAAATTCCCTGTGTCCCTGCCATCTGGACCTTGCAGCATAAAGCTGAATCCTGGTGACCCCAGACCTACTACATCAAGGAGTGTGTAGCTACTCCTTGTACTTGATTTTCTATTATTGATCAGTTTATAACAGAACTACTTGCTACAGGAACAAAGCAGTTCGATAGCGTAGAGAGGGAGCAGAAGGGACTTTCTTTTTAAGGAATATTAGAAGAGAGAGATTAGATTATTACGTTAAATAGAAATTTGGCATTAAAGATGTTCCTTTTGGACCTTCAAAATGTGAAATAAAGAACATAATACTGCATGGATGAGTATTCTAGTCTTGAAGTATTTTTCTACACTTCTTGTACATTTTACATGCCATCATACTGCAACAATAGCAGTGTTAAACTGTATGGATGAGTCATTGAATCCATAACAACATTTTTAACGAACAGCCCCCGGGTACAGTGGACAGCCCCGGGCTACAGCGGACAGACCTGGGTACAGCCGACTGCCCCCAGGTACAGCCAACAGCCTCCGGGTACAGCAGACAGTCCCCCTCGGGTACAGCGGACAGCTCCGGGATACAGCGGACAGTCCCGCATACAGCAGACAGCCCCCGGGTACAACATATAGTCCCGGATACAGCAGACAGCCCCCAGGTACAGCGGTCAGTCCCGATACAGAGGACAGCCCCTGGATACAGCAGACAGCCCCCGGATACAGCAGACAGCCCTCGGATACAGCAGACAGTCCCAGATTTGGGTCTAGGCCCTGTAATCTCGGGTGTCTGCTGCATGTCCCTCACTGCCCCTCTGACAACTCCTGCAAGGGGAGAAAGAAATTATACATGGGCGTGGATTGGGGGTGTGACCAGGGGCGTGGCCTAAATTTGCAGCAACGCGCTATGTGCGCCACATGATCTGTCCCTCTTTCTGTTCTTTAAAAGTTAGGAGGCATGTCATCAGCATTTACACTTCTCCATCCCTTACCGCACGTCTTACGCATTTTGTAATTGCTAGGTCTCTTGAAACCAAGTTTATATTTATTACAAGAAAAAAATTGGTCATCTGCAGCAATCAAAGCATTTTTTGAGTTTATTCCACTGTAATGTAACAGAAAGAATGCAAAAGTGTATGGATGACAATCAAATTCAATCCAGAAAAATGTTTCCATGCTTTGTATCAGGTTTAGAGATCACAGAAATGTTCACAGACCACGCACACACTGTATGTCTAAGAAATGGAAACCTAAAAATTTTTAGGCTATGTGCACATGCTGCGGATTTTGCTGCAGATTGGCCGCCGTGGATTTGCAGCAGTTCCATGAGTTTACAGTACCATGTAAACCCATGGAAAACAAAATCCGCAGTTCACATGCTGCGGAAAAAAAAGTGTGGAAACGCAGCGGTTTATTTTCCACAGCATGTCAATTCTTTGTGCAGACTCCGCAGCGGTTTACATCTGTTCCAAAATAGGAATCCGCAGGTGTGAAACCGCAGGGGAAATCCGTACAAAAAACGAGGAAAAACTTCAGTTTTCCTGCGGATTTACCAAAATCAGTCTTGAAAAATCTGCACACCTTTCCGCAGTGTGTGCAGATAGCCATAAAAGTTTTCTCTCACTTTTAGTGACCATAAAAATGTACTCCACACCACGGTATAATGTATGGCTGAGAAAGGTAGCCCAAGAAAATTTTTCAACTGTTTTTGGGTGTGATATAGAACACAGAAAAGGACCTCAAAGCACATAATACTTGATGGATCAAAATACAATCAATTTTTTCAGCAGCAAAAAAAGCTGCAGCTATATATTTGCCAACAGACTGCACAGGCCTAATCCCTGTCTACAGACTGGATTCTGTCACTCTCCCTGCTCCTGCGACTCTCTCCCCCTCCCTAGGCAAAATGCAGATTGTATGTGATACAGACAATTACCGCTTAGAGGGGCTGTTAGTATGACGGCTCAGCTTCAGCACCAGTATCTACACTGCAGGACTCTGATTCATTATATTGTGCACACACAGCCTGGACAAGCCCTCTCTCCCTCCAATGGGAAGTGTCACAGACCTGTGCGATGGTGTCAGTGTGCTGAGCCGGCCGGCGCCTGTTCTTTTATAACCCCTGATGATGTCAGATGGCCAGCCAATCACAGTAATGCCACAACCAAGATGGCTACAACAATACAGTGACTCACAGGCAATCCCTGGATGCTTACTGGCTGTGTAACAGGCAGCAAAGATGGGGGATGGGGAGTCGAGTTCGCTCATTGATACTCGTCATTTGTAACCCAAGCCGCGAGTGATGGGATAGTAGAAATCAGGGCTCTGTACTTTTCCTCTTAGGACTACGCTCCCATGATGAGTGTGTGCTGTGTTTGTCTGCAGAATATTTACAGCTAAGTGGATGGGATTTATGCAGTTCTGCAGAGTAAATTGACCTGCGAAGCGAGTGTGAAATCTGCAACCTGTCAACTTCTCTTGCAGTAAATACGTTTTTTATAGTCTGGAATGAGATGAGGGAAATCCGCAGGTAAAAAACACATCTGGGCTTTTAGTTGGTTTCCTGTTGTGAACTCTGTTTTCTGGCTCCCTCTTGTGGTCACTGGTGGTATGGTGTGACTTTTGCTTTGGGCTCCCCCTGGTGGCTTTGTTTGTTATCCTGCTGGTCTCTGGCTATCAGCTGGTTCGTTATCCTCTGGGAGGTTCCTATATAGCTCTGTTTTACTTCCACTTGTTGCCGGCTGTCGATGTAATCAGTGCTACTCAGATTCCTTCTGACTACCTCGCTCCCAGTCCATCCAGGACAAGCTAAGTTTTGTTTGCTCATTTTTTGATCAGCAGTGTTTATCATGTTTTCTTGTCCAGCTTGCTAAAATGTGATTCCCTCGCTTGCTGGATGCTCTAGTGGACTGAGTTTCTCCCCACACACCATTAGTTGGTGCGAGGGTTCTTGAAATCTCAGGATGGTTATTTTGTAAGGGTTTTTTATTGATCGCATAGACCCCTGCTCTATTTTCTGCTTTCTAGTACTAGTGGGCCTCTTTTGCTGAATCTGATTTCATCCCTACGTATGTGCCTTCTTCTTACTTCACCGTTAATATTTGTTGGGGGCTTCTATATCTTTGGGGATTATTTCTCTGGAGGCAAGCGAGGTCTTTCGTTCTCTTTAGGGGTAGCTAGTTCCTCAGGGTGGCTCGAGACGTCTAGGAATTTTTTAGGCACGTTCGCTGGCTACCTCTAGTTGTGTTGGATAGGTTCAGATTTGCGATCAGTCCAGTTACCATCTCCCTAGAGCTTGTCCTTAGTTTATTCACTTGCTGGTCTATTCGTGATCCTCAGCCACTAAGGATCATAACAGTACAGCCGGCCCTTAAAGTGTTAATTGCATGGCAGAAGCAGGAGAAAAGAAGCCTTGAGAATTTTTTTTTTTTTTTTGCTGCTGTGTGTCTAGCTGCTGTGTGTCTAGCTTCTCTCCTCCTCTTAATCTTGGTGTGGCTCTGAATTCAGCTGCTGATATGGATATTCAGAGTTTGGCCTCCAGTGTAGATCATCTTGCTGCAAGGGTACAAAGTATTCAGGATTTTGTTGTTCACAGTCCTATGTCAGAGCCTAGAATACCTATTCTGGAGTTGTTTTCTGGAGATAGATCTAGGTTCCTGAATTTTAGGAACAATTGTAAGTTGTTTCTTTCTTTGAAACCTCGTTCCTCTGGTGATGCCGTTCAGCAAGTTAAGATTATCATTTCCTTTTTGCGTGGTGACCCTCAAGATTGGGCCTTCGCATTGGCGCCAGGGGATCCTGCATTGCTTAGTGTAGATGTGTTTTTTCTAGCCCTTGGATTGCTCTATGAGGAACCTAATCTTGAGAACCAGGCTGAAAAAACGTTATTGGCCCTCTCGCAGGGGCAAGATGAAGCAGAGGTGTACTGCCAGAAATTTCGTAAATGGTCGGTGCTTACTCAGTGGAATGAGTGTGCCCTGGCTGCAAATTTCAGAGAAGGTCTTTCTGAAGCCATTAAGAATGTCATGGTGGGGTTCCCTACGCCTGCAGGTCTGAATGAGTCAATGACTCTGGCCATTCAGATTGATCGGCGTTTGCGGGAGCGCAAACCTGTGCACCATTTGGCGGTGTCTTCTGAACAGACACCTGAGTCTATGCAATGTGATAGAATTCTGACCAGAAGTGAACGGCAAAATTATAGACGGCAAAATGGGTTGTGCTTTTACTGTGGTGACTCAGCTCATGTTATCTCAGCATGCTCTAAGCGCACAAAAAAGATTGATAAATCTGTCACCATCGGTACTTTACAGCCTAAGTTTATTTTGTCTGTTACCCTGATTTGTTCCCTGTCATCTTACCCGGTTATGGCTTTTGTGGATTCAGGTGCTGCCCTGAGTCTGATGGATTGGTCGTTTGCCAGGCGCTGTGGTTTTGATTTGGAGCCTTTGGAATTCCCTATTCCACTAAGGGGAATTGATTCTACACCATTGGCTACGAATAGACCTCAGTACTGGACACAAGTGACCATGTGCATGACTCCTGTTCATCAGGAGGTGATTCGCTTTCTTG
The DNA here is from genome assembly GCF_051348905.1 of Ranitomeya variabilis. Classification (NCBI taxonomy): domain Eukaryota; kingdom Metazoa; phylum Chordata; class Amphibia; order Anura; family Dendrobatidae; genus Ranitomeya; species Ranitomeya variabilis. The sequence goes on from NC_135238.1 coordinate 8,966,472, forward strand.
TATTGCATAATTTGCATGATGTTGTCGTGTTGGGTCTGCCATAGTTGCAGACTCATAATCCAGTCCTGGATTGGAAAGCTATGTCGGTGTCAAGTTGGGGTTGTCAGGGAATTCATGGTGACGCTCCTGTGGTGTCAATTGCTTCGTCCACTCCTTCTGAAGTCCCTACGTTTTTGTCAGACTACCAGGATGTATTTGAGGAGCCCAAACTCAATTCTCTACCTCCTCATAGGGACTGTGATTGTGCTATAAATTTGATTCCTGGTAGTAAGTTTCCTAAGGGACGACTTTTCAATTTATCTGTGCCGGAGCATGCTGCCATGCGGAGTTATATAAAGGAGTCTTTAGAGAAGGGACATATTCGCCCGTCCTCATCCCCTCTTGGTGCAGGATTCTTTTTTGTGGCTAAAAAGGATGGTTCCCTGAGACCCTGTATTGATTATCGCCTTTTGAATAAAATCACGGTCAAATTTCAGTATCCTTTGCCATTGTTAACTGATTTGTTTGCTCGCATTAGGGGGTCTAGTTGGTTCACCAAAATAGATCTTCGTGGTGCGTATAACCTTGTGCGTATAAAACAGGGTGATGAATGGAAAACTGCATTTAATACGCCTGAAGGCCATTTTGAGTACTTGGTGATGCCTTTTGGACTTTCTAATGCTCCTTCAGTCTTTCAGTCCTTTATGCATGATATCTTCCGTGAATATCTGGATAAGTTTATGATTGTGTATCTGGATGATATTCTGTTTTTTTCGGATGATTGGGAGTCTCATGTTAAGCAGGTCAGGATGGTCTTTCAGGTCCTGCGTGACAATGCTTTATTTGTGAAGGGCTCAAAATGTCTTTTTGGAGTCCAGAAGATTTCTTTTTTGGGTTTCATTTTTTCTCCTTCTACTATTGAGATGGACCCAGTCAAGGTTCAGGCTATTCATGACTGGACGCAGCCTACATCTGTTAAGAGTCTTCAGAAGTTCTTGGGTTTTGCTAATTTTTACCGTCGCTTCATAGCTAATTTTTCTGGCGTTGTTAAGCCTTTGACGGATTTGACCAAGAAGGGTTCTGATGTGACTAATTGGTCTTCTGCAGCTGTGGAGGCCTTTCGGGAGCTGAAGCGTCGGTTTTCTTCGGTTCCGGTCTTATGTCAGCCAGATGTCTCACTTCCCTTCCAGGTGGAGGTTGATGCTTCCGAGATTGGAGCGGGGGCTGTTTTGTCGCAGAGAAGCCCCGATGGCGCTGTGATGAAGCCATGTGCTTTCTTTTCAAGAAAGTTTTCGCCTGCCGAGCAGAATTATGATGTCGGTAATCGGGAGCTGTTGGCTATGAAGTGGGCATTTGAGGAGTGTGTTATGACCCCAATGGCGAGGGTCTCAGAGGAACGTGGAAGTCTGCAGAATACAAAAATCCAGCTCATAGGGCAGTGGTAACTGGGTTGACCATATATCTACTCCTAACGCCAACACTAGAAGTAGCCGGGGATCATTCCTACGTTGATTCTAGATGACACGCGCCAGCCGGAGAATCTAGCTACCCCTAGTAGAGGAAAACAAAGACCTTTCTTGCCTCCAGAGAAGGGGACCCCAAAGCTGGATAGAAGCCCCCCACAAATAATGACGGTGAGGTAAGAGGAAATGACAAACACAGAAATGAACCAGGTTTAGCACAGAGAGGCCCGCTTACTGATAGCAGAATAAAGAAAGGTAACTTATATGGTCAACAAAAACCCTATCAAAATCCACACTGGAAATTCAAGAACCCCCGAACCGTCTAACGGTCCGGGGGGAGAACACCAGCCCCCCTAGAGCTTCCAGCAAAGGTCAGGATATAGATTTGGAACAAGCTGGACAAAAATACAAAACCAAAACAAATAGCAAAAAGCAAAAGGCAGACTTAGCTGATATAACTGGAACCAGGATCAGTAGACAAGAGCACAGCAGACTAGCTCTGATAACTACGTTGCCAGGCATTGAACTGAAGGTCCAGGGAGCTTATATAGCAACACCCCTAACTAACGACCCAGGTGCGGATAAAAGGAATGACAGAAAAACCAGAGTCAAAAAACTAGTAACCACTAGAGGGAGCAAAAAGCAAATTCACAACAGTACCCCCCCCCTTAGTGAGGGGTCACCGAACCCTCACCACGACCACCAGGGCGATCAGGATGAGCGGCATGAAAGGCACGAACTAAATCGGCCGCATGAACATCAGAGGCGACCACCCAGGAATTATCCTCCTGACCATAGCCCTTCCACTTGACCAGGTACTGAAGCCTCCGCCTGGAGAGGCGAGAATCCAAGATCTTCTCCACCACGTACTCCAACTCGCCCTCAACCAACACCGGAGCAGGAGGCTCAGCAGAAGGAACTACAGGCACAATGTACCGCCGCAACAAGGACCTATGAAATACATTGTGAATAGCAAACGACACAGGAAGATCCAGACGAAAAGATACAGGATTAAGGATTTCCAATATCTTGTAAGGCCCAATAAAACGAGGTTTAAATTTGGGAGAGGAGACCTTCATAGGAACAAAGCGGGAAGAAAGCCATACCAAATCCCCAACGCGTAGTCGGGGACCCACACCGCGGCGGCGGTTGGCAAAGCGCTGAGCCTTCTCCTGTGACAACTTCAAGTTGTCCACCACATGATTCCAGATCTGCTGCAACCTATCCACCACAGAATCCACCCCAGGACAGTCAGAAGGCTCCACATGACCCGAAGAAAAGCGAGGATGGAAACCAGAGTTGCAGAAAAAAGGCGAAACCAAGGTGGCGGAACTAGCCCGATTATTAAGGGCAAACTCAGCCAACGGCAAGAATGTAACCCAATCGTCCTGATCAGCAGAGACAAAACACCTCAAATAAGCCTCCAAAGTCTGATTGGTTCGCTCCGTCTGTCCATTAGTCTGAGGATGGAAAGCAGACGAAAACGACAAATCAATGCCCATCCTACTACAAAAGGATCGCCAGAACCTGGAAACGAACTGGGATCCTCTGTCTGACACAATATTCTCAGGGATGCCGTGCAAACGAACCACGTTCTGGAAAAACACAGGAACCAGATCGGAAGAGGAAGGCAGCTTAGGCAAAGGAACCAAATGGACCATCTTGGAGAAGCGATCACATATCACCCAGATAACGGACATGCCCAGAGATAGCGGAAGATCAGAAATGAAATCCATGGAGATATGTGTCCAAGGTCTCTTCGGGACAGGCAAGGGCAAGAGCAAACCGCTGGCACGAGAACAGCAAGGCTTAGCTCGAGCACAAGTCCCACAGGACTGCACAAATGACCGCACATCCCTTGACAAGGAAGGCCACCAAAAGGACCTGGCCACCAGATCTCTGGTGCCAAAAATTCCCGGGTGACCTGCCAACACCGAGGAATGAACCTCGGAAATGACTCTGCTGGTCCATTTAGCAGGCACAAACAATCTGTCAGGTGGACAAGAGTCAGGCCTATCAGCCTGAAATCTCTGCAACACACGTCGCAGATCCGGAGAAATAGCTGACAAGATAACTCCATCTTTAAGAATACCAACAGGATCAGCGACTCCAGGAGCATCAGGCACAAAGCTCCTGGAAAGCCTCCACGGCAGCAGGAGCCCAGTTAGCTACATCGGAGCCCTTCTTGGTCATATCCGTCAAAGGTTTCACAATGCTAGAAAAATTAGCGATAAAACGACGGTAGAAGTTAGCGAAGCCCAAGAACTTCTGAAGACTCTTAACTGACGAGGGCTGAGTCCAATCAAGAATAGCTCGGACCTTGACTGGGTCCATCTCCACAGCAGAAGGGGAAAAAATGAACCCCAAAAAGGGAACCTTCTGTACACCAAAGAGACACTTTCAGCCCTTGACAAACAAAGAATTTTCACGCAAAATTTTAAAGACCAACCTGACCTGCTCCACATGCGAATCCCAATTATCAGAAAAAAACAAAATATCATCCAGATAAACAATCAAAAATTTATCCAGATACTTCCGGAAAATGTCATGCATAAAGGACTGAAAAACTGAAGGCGCATTGGAGAGCCCAAAAGGCATCACCAAGTACTCAAAATGACCTTCGGGCGTATTGAATGCGGTTTTCCATTCATCACCTTGCTTAATGCGCACAAGGTTGTACGCACCACGAAGGTCTATCTTGGTGAACCACTTGGCACCCTTAATCCGGGCAAACAAGTCAGACAACAGCGGTAAAGGATACTGAAATTTGACAGTGATCTTATTTAAAAGCCGATAATCAATACAAGGTCTCAAAGATCCGTCCTTTTTTGCCACAAAAAAGAATCCCGCACCAAGAGGGGAAGAAGACGGACGAATATGTCCTTTCTCCAAAGACTCCTTGATATATGAACGCATAGCGGTATGTTCAGGTACCGACAGATTAAACAGTCTTCCCTTAGGAAATTTACTGCCTGGGATCAAATCTATAGCACAGTCACAGTCCCTATGAGGAGGCAGTGCACTGGACTCAGACTCACTGAAGACATCCTGATAATCAGACAAATACTCCGGAACTTCCGAAGGCGTAGAAGAAGCAATAGACACAGGCAGGGAATCCCCATGAATACCACGACAGCCCCAACTTGAGACTGACATAGCCTTCCAGTCCAGGACTGGATTATGGGTCTGTAACCATGGCAGCCCTAAAACAACCAAATCATGCATTTTATGTAAAACCAGGAAACGTATCACCTCGCGGTGTTCAGGAGTCATGCACATGGTAACCTGTGTCCAATACTGCGGTTTATTTGCTGCCAATGGTGTAGCATCAATACCCCTAAGAGGAATAGGATTTTCTAATGGTTCAAGAGTAAAACCACAGCGCTTAGCAAATGAGAGATCCATGAGACTCAGGGCAGCACCTGAATCTACAAACGCCATGACAGGATAAGATGACAGTGAGCAAATCAAAGTTACAGACAGAATAAATTTAGGTTGCAAATTACCAACGGTGACAGGACTAACAACCTTAGCTATACGTTTAGAGCATGCTGAGATAATATGTGTAGAATCACCACAGTAGTAGCACAAGCCATTCCGGCGTCTATGAATTTTCCGCTCATTTCTAGTCAGGATTCTATCACATTGCATTAAATCAGGTGTCTGTTCAGACAACACCATGAGGGAATTTGCGGTTTTTCTATCACATTGCACCGAATTAGGTGTCTGTTCAGACAACACCATGAGGGAATTTGCGGTTTTGCGCTCCCGCAACCGCCGGTCAATTTGAATAGCCAGTGCCATAGTATCATTCAGACCTGTGGGAATGGGAAAACCCACCATAACATTCTTAATGGCTTCAGAAAGGCCATTTCTAAAATTAGCGGCCAGTGCACACTCGTTCCAATGTGTCAGCACGGACCATTTCCGAAATTTTTGGCAATACACTTCAGCCTCGTCCTGCCCCTGAGACATAGCCAGCAAGGCCTTTTCTGCCTGAATCTCAAGATTGGGTTCCTCATAAAGTAAACCGAGCGCCAGAAAAAACGCATCAAGATCAGCCAATGCCGGATCTCCTGGCGCCAGCGAAAAAGCCCAATCCTGAGGGTCGCCCCGTAAGAACGAAATAACAATTTTTACTTGCTGAGCAGAATCTCCAGATGAACAGGGTCTCAGGGACAAAAACAATTTACAATTATTCACGAAATTCCTAAACTTAAACCTGTCTCCGGAAAACAGTTCAGGAATCGGTATTTTAGGTTCTGACCTAGGATTTCTGATAACATAGTCTTGTATGCCCTGCACACGAGTAGCCAGCTGGTCCACACTTGTAATCAAGGTCTGGACATTCATGTCTGCAGCAAGCATAGCCACTCTGAGGTAAAGGGGAAGAAGAAAAAAAAAAACTCAGAATCTTCTTTCTTATAATCCCTCTTCTGCAATGCATTAAACATTTAATACTGGCCTGGCAAACTGTTATGACCCCAATGGCGAGGGTCTCAGAGGAACGTGGAAGTCTGCAGAATACAAAAATCCAGCTCATAGGGCAGTGGTAACTGGGTTGACCATATATCTACTCCTAACGCCAACACTAGAAGTAGCCGGGGATCATTCCTACGTTGATTCTAGATGACACGCGCCAGCCGGAGAATCTAGCTACCCCTAGTAGAGGAAAACAAAGACCTTTCTTGCCTCCAGAGAAGGGGACCCCAAAGCTGGATAGAAGCCCCCCACAAATAATGACGGTGAGGTAAGAGGAAATGACAAACACAGAAATGAACCAGGTTTAGCACAGAGAGGCCCGCTTACTGATAGCAGAATAAAGAAAGGTAACTTATATGGTCAACAAAAACCCTATCAAAATCCACACTGGAAATTCAAGAACCCCCGAACCGTCTAACGGTCCGGGGGGAGAACACCAGCCCCCCTAGAGCTTCCAGCAAAGGTCAGGATATAGATTTGGAACAAGCTGGACAAAAATACAAAACCAAAACAAATAGCAAAAAGCAAAAGGCAGACTTAGCTGATATAACTGGAACCAGGATCAGTAGACAAGAGCACAGCAGACTAGCTCTGATAACTACGTTGCCAGGCATTGAACTGAAGGTCCAGGGAGCTTATATAGCAACACCCCTAACTAACGACCCAGGTGCAGGTAAAAGGAATGACAGAAAAACCAGAGTCAAAAAACTAGTAACCACTAGAGGGAGCAAAAAGCAAATTCACAACAGGAGTGGCGACATTGGCTCGAGGGAGCTAAACATCGTGTGGTGGTCTTGACTGATCACAAGAATTTTATTTATCTCGAGTCGGCCAAGCGGCTGAATCCCAGACAGGCTCGTTGGTCGTTGTTTTTCTCTCGTTTTGATTTCATGGTCTCGTACCTGCCGGGTTCGAAGAATGTGAAGGCTGATGCTCTTTCTAGGAGTTTTGTGCCTGACTCTCCTGGAGATTCAGAGCCGGCTGGTATCCTTAGAGAAGGGGTGATTTTGTCTGCCATCTCCCCAGATTTGCGACGTGTGCTGCAAGAGTTTCAGGCGGATAGACCTGACCGCTGTCCACCGGAGAGACTGTTTGTCCTGGATAGATGGACCAACAGAGTCATCTCCAAGGTTCATTCTTCGGTGTTGGCGGGCCATCCTGGAATATTTGGTACCAGAGACTTGGTGGCCAGGTCTTTTTGGTGGCCTTCCTTGTCGCGGGATGTGCGTTCCTTTGTGCAGTCTTGTGGAATTTGTGCTCGGGCTAAGCCTTGCTGTTCTCGTGCCAGTGGTTTGCTGTTACCTTTGCCTGTCCCGAAGAGGCCTTGGACGCACATTTCCATGGATTTTATTTCAGATCTCCCTGTCTCTCAGAGAATGTCTGTCATCTGGGTGGTGTGTGATCGTTTTTCTAAGATGGTCCATTTGGTGCCCTTGCCTAAGTTGCCTTCCTCCTCCGAGTTGGTTCCACTGTTTTTTCAAAATGTGGTTCGTTTGCACGGGATTCCTGAGAACATTGTTTCTGACAGAGGATCCCAGTTTGTGTCTAGATTTTGGCGGACCTTTTGTGCTAAATTGGGCATTGATTTGTCTTTTTCGTCGGCCTTCCATCCTCAGACGAATGGCCAAACCAATCAGACCTTGGAGACTTATTTAAGATGTTTTGTTTCTGCTGATCAGGACGACTGGGTTACTTTTTTGCCGTTGGCCGAGTTTGCCCTTAATAATCGGGCTAGTTCTGCTACTTTGGTTTCTCCTTTTTTTTGTAATTCGGGGTTTCATCCTCGTTTTTCCTCAGGTCAGGTGGAGCCTTCTGACTGTCCTGGAGTGGATGTTGTGGTGGATAGGTTGCATCAGATTTGGAATCATGTGGTGGACAATTTGAAGTTGTCACAAGAGAAGGCTCAGCTCTTTGCCAACCGCCGTCGCTGTGTGGGTCCCCGACTTTGCGTTGGGGACTTGGTGTGGTTGTCTTCTCGCTTCGTTCCTATGAAGGTCTCCTCTCCTAAGTTCAAGCCTCGGTTTATCGGTCCTTATAAGATTCTGGAAGTCCTTGGCCCTGTGTCATTCCGTCTGGACCTCCCGGCATCATTTGCTATTCATAATGTGTTCCATCGCTCGTTGTTGCGGAGGTATGTGGTACCTGTGGTTCCTCCGGTTGAGCCTCCTGCCCCGGTGCTGGTTGAGGGAGAATTGGAGTACGTGGTGGAGAAGATCTTGGATTCTCGTGTTTCTAGACGGAGGCTCCAGTATTTGGTCAAGTGGAAGGGCTATGGTCAGGAGGATAATTCTTGGGTTGTCGCCTCTGATGTTCATGCGGCCGATTTGGTTCGTGCCTTCCATGTGGCTCATCCTGATCGCCCTGGGGGTTTTCATGAGGGTTCGGTGACCCCTCCTTAAGGGGGGGTACTGTTGTGAACTCTGTTTTCTGGCTCCCTCTTGTGGTCACTGGTGGTATGGTGTGACTTTTGCTTTGGGCTCCCCCTGGTGGCTTTGTTTGTTATCCTGCTGGTCTCTGGCTATCAGCTGGTTCGTTATCCTCTGGGAGGTTCCTATATAGCTCTGTTTTACTTCCACTTGTTGCCGGCTGTCGATGTAATCAGTGCTACTCAGATTCCTTCTGACTACCTCGCTCCCAGTCCATCCAGGACAAGCTAAGTTTTGTTTGCTCATTTTTTGATCAGCAGTGTTTATCATGTTTTCTTGTCCAGCTTGCTAAAATGTGATTCCCTCGCTTGCTGGATGCTCTAGTGGACTGAGTTTCTCCCCACACACCATTAGTTGGTGCGTGGGTTCTTGAAATCTCAGGATGGTTATTTTGTAAGGGTTTTTTATTGATCGCATAGACCCCTGCTCTATTTTCTGCTTTCTAGTACTAGTGGGCCTCTTTTGCTGAATCTGATTTCATCCCTACGTATGTGCCTTCTTCTTCTTCACCGTTAATGTTTGTTGGGGGCTTCTATATCTTTGGGGATTATTTCTCTGGAGGCAAGCGAGGTCTTTCGTTCTCTTTAGGGGTAGCTAGTTCCTCAGGCTGGCTCGAGACGTCTAGGAATTTTTTAGGCACGTTCGCTGGCTACCTCTAGTTGTGTTGGATAGGTTCAGATTTGCGATCAGTCCAGTTACCATCTCCCTAGAGCTTGTCCTTAGTTTATTCACTTGCTGGTCTATTCGTGATCTTCAGCCACTAAGGATCATAACAGTTTCCCCAGTGGAGACGCACTAATAATGCACCTAATCCACACACGCAGGGCCGGCCCGAACGTATAGGCAAACTAGGCGGCCGCCTAGGGCGCCGACCCTAAGGGGGCGCCAGAGAAAAAATAGAAAAAATTATAAAAAATCTTTTCAAAAGGCAAAAAGTTTTAGGGATGGAAAGAAAAGTGAACATAAATTTTTTTACCATAAATTTAAAAGAAAAACCGTTGAGCTTAAATTTACGCACGGAAAGGAGGCGCTAAACTACGGACGTGAGTCGTTTGTATCGTCTGCTGACAGGTGTTTGATCTCGCGCGTTTATTTTGCTCCTAAGCTTTCAAATGTTGGCAAAGCAAAGCAAACAACCAAAAATGCACACTTAGCACACACTACACTAAGGGGGCGCCCGAGAGAAAAAAATACGCATACTTAACCCTCCGTCAGGAACAATGGATCTACTGCCAAGAACAGTAGGGGGGCAACAAAATAGTTTCGCCTAGGGTGCCGTAATCTCTCGGGCCGGCCCTGCGCACACGACTTTATATACAGTGGGGCAAAAAAGTATTTAGTCAGTCAGCAATAGTGCAAGTTCCACCACTTAAAAAGATGAGAGGCGTCTGTAATTTACATCATAGGTAGACCTCAACTATGGGAGACAAACTGAGAAAAAAAAATCCAGAAAATCACATTGTCTGTTTTTTTAACATTTAATTTGCATTTTATGGTGGAAAATAAGTATTTGGTCAGAAACAAACAATCAAGATTTCTGGCTCTCACAGACCTGTAACTTCTTCTTTAACCCCTTAAGCCCCGAGGGTGGTTTGCACGTTAATGACCGGGCCAATTTTTACAATTCTGACCACTGTCCCTTTATGAGGCTATAACTCTGGAACGCTTTGACGGATCTTGGCGATTCTGACATTGTTTTCTCGTGACATATTGTACTTCATGTTAGTGGTAAAATTTATTCGATATAACTTGCGTTTATTTGTGAAAAAAATGGAAATTTGGCGAAAATTTTGAAAATTTCGCAATTTTCCAACTTTTAATTTTTATGCCCTTAAATCACAGACATATGTCACACAAAATACTTAATAAGTAACATTTCCCACACGTCTACTTTACATCAGTACAATATTGGAACCAAAATTTTTTTTTGTGACGGAGTTATAAGGGTTAAAAGTTGACCAGCAATTTCTCATTTTTACAACACCATTTTTTTTTAGGGACCACATCTCATTTGAAGTCATTTTGAGGGGTCTATATGATAGAAAATACCCAAGTGTGACACCATTCTAAAAACTGCACCCCTCAAGGTGCTCAAAACCACATTCAAGAAGTTTATTAACCCTTCAGGTGTTTCACAGGAATTTTTGGAATGTTTAAATAAAAATGAACATTTAACTTTTTTTCACACAAAATTTATTTCAGCTCCAATTTGTTTTATTTTACCAAGGGTAACAGGAGAACATGGACCCCCAAAGTTGTTGTACAATTTGTCCTGAGTACGCTGATACCCCATATGTGGGGGTAAACCACTGTTTGGGCGCATGGCAGAGCTCGGAAGGAAAGGAGCGCCATTTGACTTTTCAATGCAAAATTGACTGGAATTGAGATGGGACGCCATGTTGCGTTTGGAGAGCCCCTGATGTGCCTAAACACTGAAACCCCCTACAAGTGACACCATTTTGGAAAGTAGACCCCCTAAGGAACTTATCTAGATGTGTGGTGAGCACTTTGACCCACCAAGTGCTTCACAGAAGTTTATAATGCAGAGCCGTAAAAATAAAAAATCATATTTTTTCACAAAAATGATCTTTTCGCCCCCAATTGTTATTTTCCCAAGGGTAAGAGAAGAAATTGGACCCCAAAAAATGTTGTGCAATTTGTCCTGAGTACGCTGATACCCCATATGTGGGGGTAAACCATTGTTTGGGCGCATGGCAGAGCTTGGAAGGGAAGGAGCGCCATTTGACTTTTCAATGCAAAATTGACTGGAATTGAGATGGGACGCCATGTTGCGTTTGGAGAGCCCCTGATGTGCCTAAACATTGAAACTCCCTACAAGTGACACCATTTTGGAAAGTAGACCCCCTAAGGAACTTATCTAGATGTGTGGTGAGCACTTTGACCCACCAAGTGCTTCACAGAAGTTTATAATGCAGAGCCGTAAAAATAAAAAATCATATTTTTTCACAAAAATGATCTTTTCGCCCCCAATTTTTTATTTTCCCAAGGGTAAGAGAAGAAATTGGACCCCAAAAAATGTTGTGCAATTTGTCCTGAGTACGCTGATACCCCTTATGTGGGTGTAAACCATTGTTTGGGCGCATGGCAGAGCTTGGAAGGGAAGGAGCACCATTTGACTTTTCAATGCAAAATTGACTGGAATTGAGATGGGACGCCATGTTGCGTTTGGAGAGCCCCTGATGTGCCTAAACATTGAAACCCCCCACAAGTGACACCATTTTGGAAAGTAGACCCCCTAAGGAACTTATCTAGATGTGTTTTGAGAACTTTGAACCCCTAAGTGTTTCACTAAAGTGTATAGCGCAAAGCCGTGAAAATAAAAATTCTTTTTTTTTTTTCACAAAAATGATTTTTTAGCCCCCAGTTTTGTATTTTCACAAGGGTATCAAGATAAATTAGACCCCAAAAGTTGTTGTCCAATTTGTCCTGAGTACGCTGATACCCCATATGTGGGGGGGAACCACTGTTTGGGCGCATGACAGAGCTCGGAAGGGAAGGAGCGCCATTTGGAATGCAGCCTTAAATGGATTGGTCTGCAGGCGTCACGTTGCATTTGCAGAGCCCCTGATGTACCCAAACAGTACAAACCCCCCACAAGTGACCCCATATTGGAAACTAGACCTCCCAAGGAACTTATATAGATGTGTTGTGAGAACTTTGAACCCCCAAGTGTTTCACTATAGTTTATAACGCAGAGCCGTGAAAATAAAACATCTTTTTTTTCCCACAAAAATGATTTTTAGCCCCCCAAATTTTTATTTTCCCAAGGATAACAAGAGAACTTGGACCCCAGAAGTTGTTGTTCAATTTGTCCCGAGTACGCTGATACCCCATATGTTGGGGTAAACCCCTTTTTGGGCGCACGGGAGAGCTCGGAAGGGAAGGAGCACTGTTTTACTTTTTCAACGCAGAATTGGCTGGAATTGAGATTGGACGCCATGTCCCGTTTGGAGAGCCCCTGATGTGCCTGGACAGTGGAAACCCCCCAATTATAACTGAATCCCTAATCCAAACACACCCCTAACCCTAATCCCAACGGTAACCCTAACCACACCCCTAGCCCTGACACACCCATAATTCTAATCCCAACCCTAATCCAAACCGTAAATGTAATCCAAACCCTAACCCTAACTTTAGCCCCAACCCTAACCCTAACTTTACCTCCAACCCTAGCCCTAACCCTACCCCTAACCCTAAACGTGACTGAAATACGTGGCACTGAAATACGTGGCACTGAAATACGTGGCACTGAAATACGTGGCACTGAAATACGTGGCACTGAAACACGTGGCACTGAAACACGTGGCACTGAAACAGGTGGCACTGAAATACGTGGCACTGAAATACGTGATACGTGGCACTGAAATACGTGGCACTGAAATACGTGGTACTTAAATACGTGGCACTAAAATATGTGGCACTAAAATATGTGGCACTGAAATATGTGATACGTGGCACTGAAATACGTGACACTTAAATACGTGGCACTGAAACACGTGGCACTGAAATACGTGATACGTGGCACTGAAATACGTGGCACTGAAATACGTGGCACTGAAATACGTGGCACTGAAATACGTGGCACTGAAATACGTGGCACTATGACTGTCAGAAAATGTTCATTAAACGGTTAGGGGTGAGGTTAGGGGTAGAGTTAGGGTTAGGGTTTGGATCCCTTTATCACCTTGATGGTGGTGGGTGGCTTTTCAGTGTGTTTTCTGTTTTTTTTTTCGATAAAAACGCATGCGTTTTTAACGCAAACGCATGTGCTTAAAAACGCAAGAAAATACTGCAGGCTGTATTTCTGAAAATGAACACATGCAGAAAAAAAACGCATGCGTTTGAAAACGCGATCAAACGCGTACAAAAAAACGCATGCGTTTTCAATGTTAAATATAGGGAAAAACGCATGTGTTTTTTTGTGCAAAAAACGCTGCAGACAAAAACGCAAGTGTGAAACCAGCGACGCTTTTTATAGCAAAATAGTTTTTGCGTCTCCACATTTTGAGACCTATAATTTTTCCACATTTTGCTCCACAGAGTCATGTGAGGTGTTGTTTTTTGCGGGACGAGTTGACGTTTTTATTGGTAACATTTTCGGACACGTGACCGTTTTTGATCACTTTTTATTCCGATTTTTGTGAGGCAGAATGACCAAAAACCTGCTATTCATGAATTTCTTTTGGGAGAGGCGTTTATACCGTTCCGCGTTTGGTAAAATTGATAAAGCAGTTTTATTCGACGGGTCAGTACGATTACAGCGATACCTCATTTATATCATTTTTTTATGTTTTGGCGCTTTTATACGATAAAAACTATTTTATAGAAAAAATAATTATTTTGGTATCGCTCTATTCTCAGGACTATAACTTTTTTATTTTTTTGCTGATGATGCTATATGGCGGCTCGTTTTTTGCGGGACAAGATGACGTTTTCAACGGTACCATGGTTATTTATATCTGTCTTTTTGATCGCGTGTTATTCCTCTTTTTGTTCGGCGGTATGGTAATAAAGCGTTGTTTTTTGCCTCGTTTTTTTTTTTTTTCTCTTACGGTGTTTACTGAAGGGGTTAACTAGTGGGGCACTTTTATAGGTGGGGTCGTTACGGACGCGGCAATACTAAATATGTGTACTTTTATTGTTTTGTTTTTTTTATTTAGATAAAGAAATGTATTTATGGGAATAATATATATATTTTTTTTTATTATTTATTTAGGATTTTTTTTTTTTTTTTTTTACACATGTGGAAAATTTTTTTTTTTACTTTTTTACTTTGTCCCAGGGTGGGACATCACAGATCATTGATCTGGCAGTGTGCACAGCACTCTGTCAGATCTGCGATCTGCTGTGCAGGGCTGCAGGCTTACCAAGTGTCTGCTCTGAGCAGACACTCGGTAAGCCACCTCCTTCCCTGCAGGACCCGGATGCCGCGGCCATCTTGGATCCGGGACCTGCAGGGAGGAAGAAGGTAGGAGACCCTCGGAGCAACGCGATCACATCGCGTTGCTCCGGGGGTCTCAGGGAAGCCCGCAGGGAGCCCCCTCCCTGCGCGATGCTTCCCTATACCGCCGGTACACTGCGATCATGTTTGATCGCGGTGTGCCGGGGGTTAATGTGCCGGGGGCGGTCCGTGACCGCTCCTGGCACATAGTGCCGGATGTCAGCTGCGATAGGCAGCTGACACCCGGCCGCGATCGGCCGCGCTCCCCCCCGTGAGCGCGGCCGATCGCTATGACGTACTATCCCGTCGGTGGGAATTAAGGCCCACCCCACCTTGACGGGATAGTACGTCAGATGGGATTAAGGGGTTAAGAGTCTCCTCTTTCCTCCACTCATTACCTGTAGTAATGGCACCTGTTTAAACTTGTTATCAGTATAAAAAGACACCTGTGCACACCCTCAAACAGTCTGACTCCAAACTCCACTATGGTGAAGACCAAAGAGCTGTCAAAGGACACCAGAAACAAAACTGTAGCCCTGCACCAGGCTGGGAAGACTGAATCTGCAATAGCCAACCAGCTTGGAGTGAAGAAATCAACAGTGGGAGCAATAATTAGAAAATGGAAGACATACAAGACCACTGATAATCTCCCTCGATCTGGGGCTCCACGCAAAATCCCACCCCGTGGGGTCAGAATGATCACAAGAACGGTGAGCAAAAATCCCAGAACCACGCGGGGGGACCTAGTGAATGAACTGCAGAGAGCTGGGACCAATGTAACAAGGCCTACCATAAGTAACACACTACGCCACCATGGACTCAGATCCTGCAGTGCCAGACGTGTCCCACTGCTTAAGCCAGTACATGTCCGGGCCCGTCTGAAGTTTGCTAGAGAGCATTTGGATGATCCAGAGGAGTTTTGGGAGAATGTCCTATGGTCTGATGAAACCAAACTGGAACTGTTTGGTAGAAACACAACTTGTCGTGTTTGGAGGAAAAAGAATACTGAGTTGCATCCATCAAACACCATACCTACTGTAAAGCATGGTGGTGGAAACATCATGCTTTGGGGCTGTTTCTCTGCAAAGGGGCCAGGACGACTGATCCGGGTACATGAAAGAATGAATGGGGCCATGTATCGTGAGATTTTGAGTGCAAACCTCCTTCCATCACCAAGGGCATTGAAGATGAAACGTGGCTGGGTCTTTCAACATGACAATGATCCAAAGCACACCGCCAGGGCAACGAAGGAGTGGCTTCGTAAGAAGCATTTCAAGGTCCTGGAGTGGCCTAGCCAGTCTCCAGATCTCAACCCTATAGAAAACCTTTGGAGGGAGTTGAAAGTCCGTGTTGCCAAGCGAAAAGCCAAAAACATCACTGCTCTAGAGGAGATCTGCATGGAGGAATGGGCCAACATACCAACAACAGTGTGTGGCAGCCTTGTGAAGACTTACGGAAAACGTTTGACCTCTGTCATTGCCAACAAAGGATATATTACAAAGTATTGAGATGAAATTTTGTTTCTGACCAAATACTTATTTTCCACCATAAAATGCAAATAAAATGATAAAAAAACAGACAATGTGATTTTCTGGATTTTTTTTTCTCAGTTTGTCTCCCATAGTTGAGGTCTACCTATGATGTAAATTACAGACGCCTCTCATCTTTTTAAGTGGTGGAACTTGCGCTATTGCTGACTGACTAAATACTTTTTTGCCCCACTGTATAAAGTTTTATCAAGGTTAAGTAACAGGAAGTATCCAAAACAAAACCATTGTATAAGGGTATGTTTCCACGTTCAGGATTGCATCAGTCTTTGGTCAGGATTTTATGCAAGTAAAATCCTGACCAAAACTGCACCTGAGGTCACTGGCAGGTCACCTGC
This sequence comes from Ranitomeya variabilis, assembly GCF_051348905.1. Classification (NCBI taxonomy): domain Eukaryota; kingdom Metazoa; phylum Chordata; class Amphibia; order Anura; family Dendrobatidae; genus Ranitomeya; species Ranitomeya variabilis. Next base: position 8,982,669 of record NC_135238.1, read on the forward strand.
GGTGTGCCTGCGTGTTTTGCTCATAGTAGCAACATGCTGCGTTTTGAAAAAACGCACAACGCATGCGTTTTCGCGGCAAAAACGCATGCGTTTTTTAACGCATAGTGGAGTCTGGATTTCATAAAATCCCATCCACTATGCTGTAACATCTGGACGCTGCGTTTTTGACGCTGCAGAAAAACGCAGCGTCAAAAACGCAGCGTTTCCTGAACGTGGAAACATACCCTAAGAATCACGACAAACTAAAATGAGACAAAAATGCAAATAACAAAATGTAACTAATTGGTGTAAAAATGCGACAAAATCTGAAAACTCAAAAACGCACCAAATGCTCATGGTGTGAACGTAGTCTAACTTTCACTGAAAAATAAATCATGTAAACCTGCACGAAAAATTGTCCTAAACAATATCAAAGTCTGTGGGTGATTCCAGAGTCAGACTTCTGATGAGTGTATGTACAGCGGCGTGAATGGACAGCAGACGACCAGATAATGACCGGTGTGCACACAGCGATGTGTAAAAGGTGCAGCGTGCACATAGCGATGTAAAAGGCGCAGCGTGCGCCAGGATGGCCCGTCCAGTGCACGTTAGTAATGGCGGCTCCTGCGCCCCTCCACTGAGGACGAGCACATGAAGCTGTCACAGTCGGACATGGCCACAATTTACAGATGTGACTGCCCGAGGTTTAGTTCGTCCTGTAAGATAACGGCATTTACAATAAACATATAAACAGCTGAAGCAGAATGGCAGGACTGACTCACCCGACCCAGCAGAGCTGCAGCAGCCTCCTCCGCGCCGGCTGCAGGGATCTGTGAGGATATAGTGACTATATACTGTATATATATATAAGGGTGGGGGGAGCGCCCGATAAAGGGAATGATTTCTCGGAAAGCCGATTTATTTTCACTTTCTGTTTTATTCAAATCCTGTTATTTATTCATTTTGAGCTCTGGCCATTAACCCTTTCTAACTGGAAGGAGATACGGTGCACAGCCAGTAAAGCAGAAGCAGGACTGATGCGGCCCCCAGGACTGACGCGGCCCCCACAGTGTATACCTGGAAAGCGCGGCCTGTAGTGACCAGGAGAACTGAGAGGAAGAGGGTATTACTGACATACACCATGCAGCAATGCTGCCATACTGTGCACATACATAATAAGAACATAATGCATACATATCAAATGTATTCATACTATAAGCATGTACTCATGGCCAAAACTGTTGGCACCACTGGATTTGTTCCAGAAACAAAACAAAAAAAAATGCAAATTGGACTTAATTTCACACAAAACCCCACAAACTGACCAGACAAAATTGTTGCCACTTTTACAAAAATATAGTAAACAACTTTGTTTCCAGCATGTGATGCGCGTTCAGACTCAACTATGGCAAGTAACAGGTGTGGGCAACATGAAAATCGCACCTGAAACCAGATAAAAAGGGAAGAAGTTGACTCAATCTGTGCACTGTGCTTCTGTGTGTGTCACACTAAGCATGGAGAACAGACAAATGAGAATTATTGGAGGAATGGAATTTTAATAAATTACAAAACTGGCTGTTTGACTCTCACAGGTACAGATACAGGGCACAACTAAGCTTAAGGACACACACATACACCACACTTCCAGCAGACTAGTGAATGCAGCTCTGGAGTATAATACAGGATGTAACTCAGGATCAGTAATGTAATGTATGTACACAGTGACTGCACCAGCAGAATAGTGAGTGCAGCTCTGGGGTATAATACAGGAGGTAACTCAGGATCAGTAATGTAATGTATGTACACAGTGACTGCAGCAGCAGAATAGTGAGTGCAGCTCTGGAGTATAATACGGGATGTAACTCAGGATCAGTAATGTAATGTATGTACACAGTGACCGCACCAGCAGAATAGTGAGTGCAGCTCTGGAGTATAATACAGGATGTAACTCAGGATCAGTAATGTAATGTATGTACACAGTGACTGCACCAGCAGAATACTGAGCGCAGCTCTGGGGTATAATACGGGATGTAACTCAGGATCAGTAATGTAATGTATGTACACAGTGACTGCACCAGCAGAATAGTGAGTGCAGCTCTGGGGTATAATACAGGATGTAACTCAGGATCAGTAATGTAATGTATGTACACAGTGACTGCACCAGTAGAATAGTGAGTGCAGCTCTGGGGTATAATACAGGAGGTAACTCAGGATCAGTAATGTAATGTATGTACACAGTGACTGCACCAGCAGAATAGTGAGTGCAGCTCTGGGGTATAATACAGGAGGTAACTCAGGATCAGTAATGTAATGTATGTACACAGTGACCGCACCAGCAGAATAGTGAGTGCAGCTCTGGAGTATAATACAGGATGTAACTCAGGATCAGTAATGTAATGTACACAGTGACCGCTCCAGCAGAATAGTGAGTGCAGCTCTGGAGTATAATACGGGATGTAACTCAGGATCAGTAATGTAATGTATGTACACAGTGACCGCACCAGCAGAATAGTGAGTGCAGCTCTGGAGTATAATACAGGATGTAACTCAGGATCAGTAATGTAATGTATGTACACAGTGACTGCACCAGCAGAATAGTGAGTGCAGCTCTGGAGTATAATACAGGAGGTAACTCAGGATCAGTAATGTAATGTATGTACACAGTGACTGCACCAGCAGAATAGTGAGTGCAGCTCTGGGGTATAATACAGGAGGTAACTCAGGATTAGTAATGTAATGTATGTCCACAGTGACTGCACCAGCAGAATACTGAGTGCAGCTCTGGGGTATAATACAGGAGGTAACTCAGGATCAGTAATGTAATGTATGTACACAGTGACTGCACCAGCAGAATAGTGAGTGCAGCTCTGGGGTATAATACAGGAGGTAACTCAGGATCAGTAATGTAATGTATGTACACAGTGACTGCACCAGCAGAACAGTGAGTGCAGCTCTGGGGTATAATGCAGGAGGTAACTCAGGATGTCAGGACTCGCCTGACTAAAGCTGCTCATTTTGTTCCGTGCACCGGCCTCCCATAAGCTAAAGATACAGTGAACTTGGTTATACAGAATGTCTTTCGGTTGCATGGGGTCCCGGATGAGATCATCCCTGACCGTGGAGTACAGTTCACTTCAAGATTCTGGAAGGGGTTTTGCTCTGCACTCAATATTAATGTCTGTCTCTCTTCTGCTTGCCATCCCCAGACTAATGGTCAGACAGAGCGTACCAACCAGACGCTGGAACAATATCTAAGATGCTATGTCAGCCATCTCCAGGATGATTGGTTGGAGTTGTTGCCGTTAGCCGAATTTTCATATAATAATTCTCAGAGCGCCTCCACTAAGTTCACTCCTTTCTTTGCCAATCTGGGTTATCATCCGTGTATTTTACCTAGGTCTCCAATTAATTCTCCGGTTCCGGCAGTGGAGGAAAGGCTGACTGCGATGAGACAAAATCTGGAGGTTCTGAAGGAATCCCTGACCACAGCTCAAGAACGTTATAAGAGATCGGCTGATAGATTCCGTAAACCTGCACCCATGTTCAACGTAGGAGATTCCGTGTGGTTAGCAACTAAGAATCTGAAGTTAAACGTTCCTTCACAAAAACTTGGGCAGAAATTCATTGGTCCTTTCAAGATCAACGGTATTGTGAGCTCTGTGTCCTGCCGGCTGAAGCTGCCTAGGACTATGAAGGTACACCCAGTTTTTCATGTATCTTTACTAAAGCCTGTATCTCCTAATACCTTCCAGGGACGTGTTGTGCCACCTCCGCAGCCTGTGGTGATTGATGGGCAAGAACAATTTGTGGTGGAGGAAATTATTGATTCCAGGATTCGCAGGAATCGGCTCCAATATCTGATAAGATGGCAGGGATATCCCCCTGAGAAAGACTCTTGGGAACCTGTGGAAAACATCAATGCCCAACAGAAGATCTCTCGTTTTCATCAAAGATTCCCCGAGAAAACAGGTCCAGGATCATCCTGAGGCCGCTTCTAAGGAGGGAGTAATGTCAGGACTCTGAACATTTTGATTACCTTTTGTGCATTACTGCCCTTTTCCAAGATGGCGTCTTTGGTCTCATGTGCACTGTGTCTTCCTGCTATATAACTCCACCCCAGCCTTTAGTCTGTGCTAGAGTATTCTGCCTTGCATCCAGCTCCACCCTGGCGACTCCCTGGCTTTGCACCTGCACCTGCTCCTGTGAACCTGTGTGGTGATCCTGCTACTCTGCTCTGAGTTCCTGCTGCATACACCAGTTTCCAGTAATCCTCCTTCATCTGCTGCTTGTGTTTCCATCTGCATTTGCTGGACATGTAAGCTGTTGCTGCTCTGCTTAAACCTGAGACTTTTAACCAGGCCTCCCCTGGTTGTGCTAAGATATTATTTGAACTGCCTTATAAGCATATCTATCTGTGTTTGGACTACCAAGGACTTATTCATGTCAAGTATCCTCAAGAATAATTATGCTTCATAGACTTTCTGCGTGATTGCATTTTCCTCTGAAGTTTCCTATAGACTGCTAAGCTGCGTTTAATATCTACACCAAGTGTTGTGGACTTGAGTTTCTCTCTGCACCTGTTTGAATCACCGTGTGATAATATAGACTTTACCACTTATAAAACTGTGTCCTGTAGTTGTCTTGCTCCATGCAAAGAGTCTCCTGAGTTATCCCTTAATCATTACAGGATATTCTAGCCTCAAAAAAGGAGACTGCTGGAACAATGACTGCAGAAAGCAGACTAGAGCAGGTGTTCTCCATAATTAGATCACTGCAGAAAGATGTGGAAGGTCTGCAAAAGAAGTTTGGAAGCTCTGAACACAATCAACAAGTGTTTGGACAAACTTTGCAGGACTTAAGCACCCGCATGGCAGCCCAGGAAAACAAACTTGCTGGCATAGAGTCCCAGTATGGACGGGCTTTTCAGGACATAAGCATGCAAATGGCTGCACAAGCGACTTTTCCATCTGGGCAACCGCCACCAGCTAGCCCACCTAAGTTGCCCCATTCAGATTTAATGGTGATCGCGACAAATTTTGTGGCTTTGTGAATCAATGTATGCTATACTTTGATGTGCATGCTGACCTTTTTCCTAATTATAGATCCAAAGTATTGTGTGTAATAATGCTACTGACCTCACGAGCGCTCGCCTGGGAGAATCTGATCATTGAGTCTCGTGACCCGCGGTTAAATGATTTGGATGATTTTTTGGCCGCTATGGCATTAATGTTTGATGACCCTAATTGCCGTGCAACCGCTGAATCTGCTTTGTTGTCTTTACGCCAGGCTAAACGTTCTGTTATTGAGTATGCTACTGAATTCAGGAGATTAGCGGTAGATACTAATTGGGACAGTTATGCACAATTACCTATTTTTAAAAGGGGTCTGTCTAGGATTGTAAAGGATGAATTAGCTCGTTCTGAATCACAAGAGCTAGAAACATTTATACAGCATTGTGTGCACATAGACATTCGCCTTACTGAGCGTAGGCAGGAGAAGTTTGCTGCATATAACCGTATTTCTAACTTTTCCCTTCCTTCTAAAGAGCCTGCAGGTAAAACATCTCGGGAGGTGGAGGAGGTGCCTATGCAAATTGATTCTGTTCAGAGACGCGAGAGTAATGAGCGCCAGGAGCATCGCCTTCGAGAAAGTCTATGTTTCTACTGTGGCCAGTCTGACCACTTTCTAATCAACTGTCCCAAGTGTCCCAAGCGGCCTAACAAGGTGCTAGCAGCAATAGGGGAGTATGACAACCATGATGATGAATCTGACATCTCTGAATGTAGCCTGCCTTTAAATGCTGTATTCCATTCACTTTCTATGACTTCACCCCCCAAGGAGCTGAAGGAAAAGATCTCTCACTGTTCTCTCCCTATTAAGATCCTGTGTTCAGGACAGTGGATTTCCAAAGCAGCTATGATTGACTCTGGTGCAGGTGGCAATTTTATGGATATCACATTTGCCAAGGAACATGGTATTGGAATTCAGCAAAGAGCCTCTCCAATTACCATGGAAACAGTGGATGGGTCACCTTTAATCTCCGGGCCTGTGGATCAGGACACCGCACCCCTTGAGATTTTGTTGGAGCCTAATCATCAAGAGCAACTCTCTTTCTTGTTAATTTCTTCTCCTCATTTTCCTGTGATTTTAGGCATCCCTTGGCTGCGTTCTCAGAATCCAACTATCAACTGGGAGACCAAGGAGATTATCTTTCCAACAAGGAGCAACTCAGCATTAACTGAAGCTGTCCCTGAGTCCACGGCTACGGAACCACATGTACAGGTATTTACTTTACCTTCAGCATATAAAGAGTTCTCTGGCATCTGTGACAAGAAGAATGCAGACCAACTTCCTCCACACAGGCATTATGACTGTCCCATTGAGTTGCTTCCTGGGGCAGCTATTCCTTTTGGTAACATATATCCTTTGGCGGCACCTGAGCTTCAAGCCTTAAAGGAGTATATTGATGAAAATCTGGCCAAAGGCTTCATACGTCCTTCTTCCTCACCAGCAGGGGCACCTATATTTTTTTGTAAAGAAGGATGGGTCCCTGAGACCCTGTGTGGACTATTGAGAGCTCAATAAGGTAACCATACGGAATCGTTACCCTTTGCCTCTGATTCCCGAATTACTGGAAAGAGTCTGCCATGCTAAGGTGTTCTCTAAACTGGATCTTCGTGGGGCTTATAATTTGGTGCGTATTCGTCCAGGGGATGAGTGGAAGACAGCATTCCGATGCAGGTATGGACACTTTGAATATCTTGTGATGCCCTTCGGGCTTTGTAATGCCCCTGCAACGTTTCAACACCTTGCTAATGACATTTTCACAGATTTGTTGGACCAGTTTGTGGTGATCTATTTGGACGATATTCTAATCTTTTCTGCCTCTCTACAGGAACATGAAGAACATGTCAAAGCTGTTTTAAGACGTCTGAAAGAGAACCATCTGTATATCAAGCCAGAGAAATGCAAGTTCCATCGTTCTGAGATACAGTTCTTAGGTTATATCATCTCTCCCCAGGGGCTGAACATGGAATCTGGTAAGATTCAGGCTATCCTTGACTGGCCGGTACCCAAGAACGTTAAGGAGGTGCAACGTTTTATTGGTTTTGCAAATTTCTACAGATGTTTAATTCGAAATTTTTCTGATACTGTCTGTCCCATTACTTCCTTGACAAAGAAGGAAAAGCCCTTTAAGTGGTCATCACAGGCTCAAGAAGCTTTTGATCGGCTTAAGATCTGTTTCACCTCAGCACCGCTGTTGATACACCCAGATCCAACACTTTCTTTCATTGTGGAGGTGGACGCTTCTGATAATGCCTTGGGAGCTATTCTCTCCCAAAGAACTGGAGAGAACGGTCTGCTACATCCTTGTGCTTTCTTTTCCCATAGACTAACCTCAGCAGAGAAGAATTATGATGTGGGAGACAAGGAATTGCTGGCTATTATTGCGGCTTTCAAGGAATGGAGGCATCATCTGCAAGGAGCTGCACAGCAGATCATAGTGCTAACTGACCATCGCAATCTAGAGTTCCTTAGATCCGCTAGATGTCTTTCTCCTCGTCAGGCTCGTTGGAACTTACTTTTAAATCAATTTAATTTTGTTATCTCGTACCGTCCATGTTCTCGTAATGGGAAGGCTGATGCTTTATCCCGAATCCATGCTGCGGATTCCGTACCTGGAGCCCCGTCCAAGACCATTCTATCTGATGCCAATTTCATCAGAGTTATCCACGATCAGGACTTGTGGAAGAAGTGCAGGGAGGCTTAAGGTACCGTCACACTAAACGATATCGCTAGCAATCCGTGACGTTGCAGCGTCCTGGCTAGCAATATCGTTGTGTTTGACACGCAGCAGCGATCTGGATCCTGCTGTGATATTGCTGGTCGTTGATTAAAGTTCAGAACTTTATTTGGTCGTCAGATCGCCGTGTATCGTTGTGTTTGACAGCAAAAGCAACGATGCCAGCGATGTTTTACAATGGTAACCAGGGTAAATATCGGGTTACTAAGCGCAGGGCCGCGCTTAGTAACCCGATGTTTACCCTGGTTACCAGTGTAAAATGTAAAAAAACAAACACTACATACTCACCCTCTGATGTCTGTCACACGTCCCTCGCCGTCCTCTTCCTGCACTGACTGAGAACCGGCCGTAAGTGAAAGCACAGCACAGCGGTGACGTCACCGCTCTGCTGTTAGGGCCGGCGCTCAGTCAGTGCAGGAAGCGGACGCCGGGGGACGCGAAGGTGAGTATGTACTGTTTGTTATTTTACATTGGTAACCAGGGTAAACATCGGGTTACTAAGCGCGGCCCTGCGCTTAGCAACCCGATGTTTACCCTGGTTACCCAGGGACCTCGGCATCGTTGGTCGCTGGAGAGCGGTCTGTGTGACAGCTCTCCAGCAACCAAACAGCGATGCTGCAGCGATCGGCATCGTTGTCTGTATCGCTGCAGCGTCGCTTAGTGTGACGGTACCTTTATGACGGTGATGTATTTCTGGCCAACCCACCTGTTGATATTAATCTTGTCTTTAAGGGTGGCATGTGGTTCAGAGATCGACGTATCTACGTCCGAGGCCGGCCGTCTGCAGATCAAGTTGGTACATGACTCGAAGTTGGCTGGTCACAGGGGGGTACAGAAGACACAAGAGTTCCTAAACCAATTTTTCTGGTGGCCAACTTGCCTGAAGGATACTAAGGACTATGTTCTCTCTTGCGAGGTATGTGCTCGTTACAAGACTCCTCATGTGGTACCTTCGGGTCTCCTGCAACAATTACCTGTTCCGTCCCGACCTTGGGGGTCTATATCAATGGACTTTATTGTGGAGCTGCCTACATCGGGGGGCGTGAATACGATCATGGTAGTAGTTGATCGCCTGACTAAAGCCGCTCATTTTATTCCGTGCACCGGCCTCCCCTCAGCTAAGGATACAGTGAACTTGGTTATTCAGAATGTCGTCCGGCTGCATGGGGTTCCGGATGAGATCATCTCTGGCCGTGGAGTACAGTTCACTTCAAGATTCTGGAAGGGGTTTTGCTCTGCACTCAATATTAATGTCTGTCTCTCTTCCGCTTACCATCCCCAGACAAATGGTCAGACTGAGCGTACCAACCAGACGCTGGAACAATATCTAAGATGCTATGTCAGCCATCTCCAGGATGATTGGTTGGAGTTTCTGCCGTTAGCTGAATTTTCATATAACAATTCTCAGAGCGCCTCCACTAAGTTCACTCCTTTCTTTGCCAATCTGGGTTATCATCCATGTATCTTACCTAGGTCTCCGATTAATTCTCCGGTTCCAGCAGTCGAGGAAAGGCTGACTAAGATGAGACAAAATCTGGAGGTCCTGAAGGAATCCCTGACCACGGCTCAAGAACGTTATAAGAGATCGGCTGATAGATTCCGTAAACCTGCACCCATGTTCAAGGTAGGAGATTCCGTGTGGTTAGCAACTAAGAATCTGAAGTTAAACGTTCCTTCACAAAAACTTGGGCAGAAATTCATTGGTCCTTTCAAGATCAACGGTATGGTGAGCTCTGTGGCCTGCCGGCTGAAGCTGCCTAGGACTATGAAGGTACACCCAGTTTTTCATGCATCTTTACTAAAGCCTGTATCTCCTAATACCTTCCAGGGGCGTGTTGTGCCACCTCCGCAGCCTGTGGTGATTGATGGGCAAGAACAATTTGTGGTGGAGGAAATTATTGATTCCAGGATTCGCAGGAATCGGCTCCAATATCTGATAAGATGGCAGGGATATCCCCCTGAGGAAGACTCTTGGGAACCTGTGGAAAACATCAATGCCCAACAGAAGATCTCTCGTTTTCATCAAAGATTCCCTGAGAAACCAGGTCCAGGATCGTCCTGAGGCCGCTTCTAAGGAGGGAGTAATGTCAGGACTCTGAACATTTTGATTACCTTTTGTGCATTACTGCCCTTTTCCAAGATGGCGTCTTTGGTCTCATGTGCACTTGTCTTCCTGCTATAAAACTCCACCCCAGCCTTCAGTCTGTGCTATAGTATTCTGCCTTGCATCCAGCTCCACCCTAGCTTTGCACCTGCTCCTGTGAACTTGTGTGGAGATCCTGCTACTCAGCTCTGAGTTTCTGCTGCATACATCGGTTCCCAGTAATCCTCCATCTGGCTGCTTGTGTTTGTTTCCATCTGCATTTGCTGTACATGTAAGCTGTTGCTGCTCTGCTTAACCCCTTTACCCCCGAGGGTGGTTTGCACGTTAATGACCGGGCCAATTTTTACAATTCTGACCACTGTCCATTTATGAGGTTATAACTTTGGAACCCTTCAACGGATCCCGGTGATTCTGACACTGTTTTGTCGTGACATATTGTACTTCATGATAGTGGTAAATTTCTTTGATATTACCTGCGTTTATTTGTGTAAAAAAATGGAAATTTGGCGAAAATTTTGAAAATTTCGCAATTTTCCAACTTTTAATTTTTATGCCCTTAAATCACAGAGATACGTCACGCAAAATACATAATAAGTAACATTTCCCACATGTCTACTTTATATCAGCACAATTTTGGAACCAAATTTTTTTTTTGTTAGGGAGTTATAAGGGTTAAAAGTTGACCAGAAATTTCTCATTTTTACAACACCATTTTTTTTAGGGACCACATCTCATTTGAAGTCATTTTGAGGGGTCTATATGATAGAAAATACCCAAGTGTGACACCATTCTAAAAACTGCACCCCTCAAGGTGCTCAAAACCACATTCAAGAAGTTTATTAACCCTTCAGGTGTTTCACAGGAATTTTTGGAATGTTTAAATAAAAATGAACATTTAACTTTTTTTCACACACAATTTATTTCAGCTTTAATTTGTTTTATTTTACCAAGGGTAACAGGAGAAAATGGACCACAAAAGTTGTTGTATAATTTGTCCTGAGTACGCTGATACCCCATATGTGGGGGTAAACCACTGTTTGGGCGCATGGCAGAGCTCGGAAGGAAAGGAGCGCCATTTTACTTTTCATTGCAAAATTGACTGGAATTGAGATGGGATGCCATGTTGCGTTTGGAGAGCCCCTGATGTGCCTAAACAGTGGAAACCTCCCACAAGTGACACCATTTTGGAAAGTAGACCCCCTAAGGAACTTATCTAGATGTGTGGTGAGCACTTTGACCCACCAAGTGCTTCACAGAAGTTTATAATGCAGAGCCGTAAAAATAAAAAATCATATTTTTTCACAAAAATGATCGTTTCGCCCCCAATTTTTTTTTTCCCAAGGGTAAGAGAAGAAATTGGACCCCAAAAATTGTTGTGCAATTTGTCCTGAGTACGCTGATACCCCATATGTGGGTGTAAAGTACTGTTTGGGCGCGTGACAGAGCTCGGAAGGGAAGGAGCGCCATTTTACTTTTCAATGTAAAATTGACTGGAATTAAGATGGGACGCCATGTTGCGTTTGTAGAGCCCCTGATGTGCCTAAACATTGAATCCCCCCACAAGTGACACTATTTTGGAAAGTAGACCCCTTAAGGAACTTATCTAGATGTGTGGTGAGCACTTTGACCCAACAAGTGCTTCACAGAAGTTTATAATGCAGAGCCGTAAAAATAAAAAATCAAATTTTTTCACAAAAATGATCGTTTCGCCCCCAATTTTTTATTTTCCCAAGGGTAAGAGAAGAAATTGGACCCCAAAAATTGTTGTGCAATTTGTCCTGAGTACGCTGATACCCCATATGTGGGTGTAAACTACTGTTTGGGCGCGTGACAGAGCTCGGAAGGGAAGGAGCGCCATTTGACTTTTCAATACAAAATTGACTGGAATTGAGATGGGACACCATGTCGCGTTTGGAGAGCCCCTGATGTGCCTAAACATTAAAACCCCCACAAGTGACACCATTTTGGAAAGTAGACCCCCTAAGGAACTTATCTAGATGTGCTTTGAGAGCTTTGAACCCCCAAGTGTTTCACTACAGTTTATAACGCAGAGCCGTGAAAATATATATATTTTTTTCACAAAAATGATTTTTTTAGCCCCCAGTTTTGTATTTTCACAAGAGTAACAGGAGAAATTGGACCCCAAATGTTGTTGTACAATTTGTCCTGAGTACGCTGATACCCCATATGTGGGGGGAACCACTGTTTGGGCGCATGGCAGAGCTCGGAAGGGAAGGAGCGCCATTTGGAATGCAGACTTAGATGGATTGGTCTGCAGGCGTCACGTTGCATTTGCAGAGCCCCTGATGTACCCAAACAGTAGAAACCCCCAAGTGACCCCATATTGGAAACTAGACCTCCCAAGGAACTTATCTAGATGTGTTGTGAGAACTTTTAACCCCCAAGTGTTTCACTACAGTTTATATCGCAGAGCCGTGAAAATAAAAATTCTTTTTTTTTTTTTCACAAAAATGATTTTTTAGCCCCCAGTTTTGTATTTTCCCAAGGGTAACAGGAGAAATTGGACCCCAAAAGTTGTTGTCCAATTTGTCCTGAGTACGCTGATACCCCGTATGTGGGGGGGAACCACTGTTTGGGCGCATGGCAGAGCTCGGAAGGGAAGGAGCGCCATTTGGAATGCAGACTTAGATGGATTGGTCTGCAGGCATCACGTTGCATTTGCAGAGCCCCTGATGAAGCCAAACAGTAGAAACCCCCCACAAGTGACCCCATATTGGAAACTAGACCTCCCAAGGAACTTATCTAGATGTGTTGTGAGAACTTTGAACCTTCAAGTGTTTCACTACAGTTTACAACGCAGAGCCGTGAAAATAAAAAATCTCTTTTTTTTCCCACAAAAATGATTTTTAGCCCCCCAAATTTTTATTTTCCCAAGGATAACAAGAGAACTTGGACAACAAAAGTTGTTGTCCAATTTGTCCCGAGTACGCTGATACCCCATATGTTGGGGTAAACCCCTGTTTGGGCGCACGGGAGAGCTCGGAAGGGAAGGAGCACTGTTTTACTTTTTCAACGCAGAATTGGCTGGAATTGAGATCGGAGGCCATGTCGCGTTTGGAGAGCCCCTGATGTGCCTGAACAGTGGAAATCCCCCAATTGTAACTTAAACCCTAATCCAAACACACCCCTAACCCTAATCCCAATGGTAACCCTAACCACACCGCTTACCCTGACACACCCCTAACTCTAATCCCAACCCTAATCCCAACCGTAAATGTAATCCAAACCCTAGCCCTAACTTTAGCCCCAACCCTAACCCTAACTTTAGCCCCAACCCTAACCCTAACTTTAGCCCCAACCCCCAATAGCGGATTTTTATGATTGGCAGCTGTCACACACTAAAAGACGCTTTTTATAGCAAAAAAGTTTTTGCATCTCCACATTTTGAGACCTATAATTTTTCCATATTTGAGTCCACAGAGTCATGTGAGGTCTTGTTTTTTGTGGGACGAGTTGACATTTTTATTGGTAACATTTTCGGACACGTGACAGTTTTTGATCGCTTTTTATTCCGATTTTTGTGAGGCAGAATGACCAAAAACCAGCTATTCATGAATTTCTTTTGGGAGAGGCATTTATACCGTTCCGCGTTTGGTAAAATTGATAAAGCAGTTTTATTCTTCGGGTCAGTACAATTACAGCGATACCTCATTTATATCATTTTTTTATGTTTTGGCGCTTTTATACGATAAAAGCTTTTTTATATAAAAAAATATTTTGGCATCGCTTTATTCTGAGGACTATAACTTTTTTATTTTTTTGCTTATGATGCTGTATGGCAGCTCGTTTTTTGCGGGACAAGATGACGTTTTCAGCGGTACCATGGTTATTTATATCCGTTTTTTGATCGCGTGTTATTCCACTTTTTGTTTGGCGGTATGATAATAAAGCGTTGTTTTTGGCTCGTTTTTTTTTTTCTTACTGTGTTCACTGAAGGGATTAACTAGTGGGAGTTTTATAGGTTGGGTCGCTACGGACGCGGTGATACTAAATATGTGCACTTTTATTGTTTTTTTTATTTAGATAAAGAAATGTATTTATGGGAATATATATATTTTTTTTATTTAGGAATTTTTTTTAATTATTTTTTTTTTACACATGTGGAATTTTTTTTTTTTTTACTTCTTTACTTTGTCCCGGGGGGGGGGACATCACAGATCGCTGATCTGACAGTTTGCACAGCACTCTGTCAGATCAGCGATCTGACTTACAGTGCTGCAGGCTTACCAGCGCCTGCTCTGGACCCGAAAGTAGTCCCTGCAGGATCCGGATGCAGCCCCGCGGCCATTTTGGATCCGGGGCCTGCAGGGATAGGAGGTAAGAGACGCTCGGAGCAACGCGATCACATCGCGTTGCTCCGGGGGTCTTAGGGAAGCCCGCAGGGAGCCCCTCCCTGCGCGATGCTTCCCTATACTGCCGGAACACTGCGATCATGTTTGATCGCAGTGTGCCGGGGGGTTAATGTGCCGGGGGCGGTCCGTGAGCGCGGCCGATCGCGCTGGACATACTATCCCGTCGGTGGTCATACAGGCCCACCTCGACGGGATAGTACGTCCGATGTCAGAAAGGGGTTAAACCTGAGACTTTTAACCAGGCCTCCCTGGTTGTGCTAAGATATTATTTGAACTGCATATCTATCTGTGTTTGGACTACCAAGAACTTATTCGTGTCAAGTATCCTCAAGAGTAATTGTACTTCATAGACTTTCTGCGTGATTGCATTTTCCTCTGAAGTTTCCTATAGACTGTTAAGCTGCGTTTATATTTACACCAAGTGTTGTGGACTTGAGTTTCTCTCTGCACCTGTTTGAATCACCGTGTGATAATATAAACTTTACCACTTATAAAACTGTGTCCTGTAGTTGTCTTGTTCCATGCAAAGAGTCTCCTGAGTTATCCCCTATAATCATTACACAGGATCAGTAATGTAATGTATATACAGAGTGACTGCACCAGCAGAATAGTGAGTGCAGCTCTGGGGTATAATACAGGAGGTAACTTAGGATCAGTAATGTAATGTATGTACACAGTGACTGCACCAGCAGAATACTGAGTGCAGCTCTGGGGTATAATACAGGAGGTAACTTAGGATCAGTAATGTAATGTATGTACACAGTGACTGCACCAGCAGAATACTGAGTGCAGCTCTGGGGTATAATACAGGATGTAACTCAGGATCAGTAATGTTATATATGTACACAGTGACTGCAACAGCAGAATAGTGAGTGCAGCTCTGGGAAATAATACAGGATGTAACTCAGGATCAGTAGTGTAATGTATGTACACATTGACTGCACCAGCAGAATAGTGAGTGCAGCTCTGGGGTATAATACAGGATGTAACTCAGGATCAGTAATATAATGTATGTACACAGTGACTGCACCAGCAGAATAGTGAGTGCAGCTCTGGGATATAATACAGGATGTAACTCAGGATCAGTAGTGTAATGTATGTACACAGTGACTGCACCAGCAGAATAGTGAGTGCAGCTCTGGAGTATAATACAGGATGTAACTCAGGATCAGTAATGTAATGTATATACACAGTGACTGCACCAGCAGAATAGTGAGTGCAGCTCTGGGATATAATACAGGATGTAACTCAGGATCAGTAGTGTAATGTATGTACACAGTGACTGCACCAGCAGAATAATGAGTGCAGCTCTGGGTTATAATACAGGATGTAACTCAGGATCAGTAATGTAATGTATGTACACAGTGACTGCACCAGCAGAATAGTGAGTGCAGCTCTGGGGTATAATACAGGATGTAACTCAGGATCAGTAATGTAATGTATGTACACAGTGACTGCACCAGCAGAATAGTGAGTGCAGCTCTGGGGTATAATACAGGATGTAACTCAGGATCAGTAATGTATGTACACAGTGACTGCACCAGCAGAATAGTGAGTGCAGCTCTGGGGTATAATACAGGATGTAACTCAGGATATGTAATGTATGTACACAGTGACTGCACCAGCAGAATAGTGAGTGCAGCTCTGGGGTATAATACAGGATGTGACTCAGGATCAGTAATGTAATGTATGTACACAGTGAATGCACCAGCAGAATAGTGAGTGCAGCTCTGGAGTATAATAAAGGATGTAACTCAGGATCTGTAATGTAATGTATGTACACAGTGACTGCACCAGCAGAATAGTGAGTGCAGCTCTGGGGTATAATACAGGATGTAACTCAGGATCAGTAATGTAATGTATGTACACAGTGACTGCACCAGAATAGTGAGTGCAGCTCTGGGGTATAATACAGGAGGTAACTCAGGATCAGTAATGTAATGTATGTACACAGTGACTGCACCAGCAGAATAGTGAGTGCAGCTCTGGAGTATAATACAGGATGTAACTCAGGATCAGTAATGTAATGTATGTACACAGTGACTGCACCAGAATAGTGAGTGCAGCTCTGGAGTATAATACAGGATGTAACTCAGGATCAGTAATGTAATGTATGTACACAGTGACTGCACCAGAATAGTGAGTGCAGCTCTGGAGTATAATACAGGAGGTAACTCAGGATCAGTAATGTAATGTATGTACACAGTGACTGCACCAGAATAGTGAGTGCAGCTCTGGGGTATAATACAGGAGGTAACTCAGGATCAGTAATGTAAAGTATGTACACAGTGACTGCACCAGCAGAATAGTGAGTGCAGCTCTGGAGTATAATACAGGATGTAACTCAGGATCAGTAATGTAATGTATGTACACAGTGACTGCACCAGCAGAATAGTGAGTGCAGCTCTGGGGTATAATACAGGATGTAACTCAGGATCAGTAATGTAATGTATGTACACAGTGACTGCACCAGCAGAACAGTGAGTGCAGCTCTGGGGTATAATACAGGATGTAACTCAGGATCAGTAATGTAATGTATGTACACAGTGACTGCACCAGCAGAATAGTTTACATGGCAGGACCGGTTTTGGTTTGGTGGGATTTTGCCCATGTCGGTCATTGTCTATATATACTGTACGTCCATTACTTGATTCTTATTTGCAATAGTTCATTTATTTGCAGTTCACAAAACAAAGTACAGAATATTTAAGGCTTTATTATCGGACAGGTCTCACACATCTGGTCCATTTCCAGCTTGTCCTATCAATGTAAAGGAGGTGACAGCACGTAATCTTATAGTGGTTAAGGTCCAATAGGTTGTACCCCTAGCGATCAGTAATATCACTTTATAAGACAGGAATACCCCAGTAATATGAATGGTGAGGTGGATTGGACTTGGATTAAAACATCAGTATGATAAAGCTTATCCCGAGGGCACGGAGCATGGACTGCTGTCACATGGACACAAAAGTCATGGTCTTTAGGCCTATAACATTGTTATAGCTGAACGCTGTATTATAATGAGGTCCATCATCCAACCTCATGAGAAACTGCACCATCTACAAGCATTAGATATAGATCTATGGTGTCCTTCATGTTTTTCTTTCATGGCGCAGAACTTATTTTACACGGAATGATTCCTTCAAGCTTTCAAGAGCTTGACCCTTGCTTATGTCATACCAGTCTTTGGGAAGAGTTGCAGGCTTTGCATTATATTCCTTTGCAAACTTGGCATTAAACTCCTTAAAGATGAATTTCCAGTAGTCGGAGGCGCTGATGCTGGGGTCTGGTTGGATCATCCAGTCTGGGTACAAGTCCTGATAATCTTTATAGGGATGGAACTTCCAATCAGTGTCAGAGTTCCGGAATGACTTCTCAGTGACAACATCTGTAGAACATAGTGAGAAACATAGGATATTAGTGTCCACCGATCTGTATCTGCCCAGGCCCTGAGGACGGTGGACAGTGGCAAAGTGCTCTGTGTGCTCAGCACATCCAGCTTCACAGGGGACTTTACAGAATGGACACTGGTTCCCACATCCAATCACTTTCTTAAACAGTTCTTCTTCTGGTTTTAGGACAACTACATCCAGAACAGACTCAATGGTTGACCATCTCATTTCTGATATAATATCCGCTCCAAGGTCAGAAAGGAAAAACTCAACATCAGCAGCGAACTGAGTAACGGGCACAGAATTGTGAAAAATAATCACCTTGACATCTTTTTGTGATATGACCAAGTCCTTGTTCAGCATTTTACAAATATTTCTTAGGAATTCTGAGATATCTGCACTTTTCTGTAGTTGGGAGTCTTTAAGAATTTCTCGTAATTTCTGAAGAATGGACAAGACTATGTTTGACTGCAATGATTGCAAACCTTCTGGGTCTTCATATTTCTCTTTAATGAACTCTAAGATACATTCCTTGACAAAGCGCTCATAGTTATTGATATACTTCACGTATTGCTCAAAAGAATGTTCCTCGAGAAGCTTACAGAGAATCCGCATCTGAAAGAAAGTGCGAATCATGTATTTCATGTTGTCTTCCCCACTCAGCATCTCGTTGACTATCTCCTGTCCAAGACGATGGTTCACGTAGTCCACAATGGCTGGTTTCAGGCATAGGTCACAGAAGCGTTTCGCTCTTGTTGTACATTCATCCTTTTCCTCGAATACTGCTTTGAAAACTGAAAGATATTCAGATTTTAATGTTTCTAAGCACAAGTATGGGTCATTTAAGGTTAAGAAATTATCGTGCATCTTTTGAAATTCTGGAGCTGCTCTGCCTAAAAGTAAAAGTTTGAGGTCAAGCTCAAAATGGTCTGTGGTGTGCAGGTTCTTCACATCGGTCTGTTGGAGCTTATCATTGACCATTTTAAGTAATTCTAAACAAAACATATCATGGTAATTCTCGTTCATCTTCACGCATTGATCGACAAATCTTGAGCCTTTGTCGGCCAGGCGTTCTGCTAGCTGCTTTGATTTAAAACTGTAGTCGTCTTTGTAGAAGTCTTTAAAACTTCTAACTTTGTACATGATTTTGTCGTGACATTTTTCGTACCATTTTAGATCGATGTGTTCATCACGCACCTCAAAAGTTACATGTGCAAATTCAAGAAGCGTCTGGATGTTCAGCAGTTTCTCATTGATGGCACCTGACTTGTGACTCATCTCCTTCAGGAGTTGCTGGAGCATGATGTGGTCAATGTCTTGTCTTGCTATGGATTTGACCTGAAGGCTTTTTATTGTGTCATTCCACATGGCATCAAATTCTCCTTCAAGCTTTTCATCATCCATTTTCTGAGTCCTGTCCCTGCACAGGCATATAAGAGTTGTCACTTTCTCTTCCATTTGTGATATGTAACTATCCTTCAAACCTTCTATCTTATGCTTTGTCTTTTGGATATGAATGGCTTCTTTGCATTTGTTGACTATTTCTTCTTTAAGTCCCTTTCTAAGACTTTTTACACTTTTCATAAAGTCTTCTCTGTATTTTTCTACCAGGTGTGCATTTTCAAGTTCAGCATCAAAATAAGTATTGAGTAAATTGTGCATCTTCTTCTCCTCTTTGCTTAGCATTTCTGATGTCGATTCTATTATATGAGTCAATGTTTCCATTGATAGATTTTCGGCTTGTTCGTTCTTTATTGATATCAGCACCTCGGTTATCCAGTTGTAGATCTCTTTTCGGAAGTTCCACTCCAGCTGTGAATATTTTACGGACACCTGGTCGTAAGCGTCAGCAATCAGACTGTTCCGAAAGCTAAAGATAAATTTTTCATATTTTACTGCATTCCATAAACTTTTTAACCACTGAAGAAAAACTGGGATAGTCCGTGGCTTCTGCACTTTATTTCTCAGGAACTCAATCAAACATTTTTTAAGTGAAAGAACTCCCTCGCTGTACCCAGAGTTTATAGGAGCCATGGGTGGAATGCCATACCACAGGCCAGAAATGTACCATGTGTGTTCATCAGGATTGTAATTCATTATGTCATTAAAAGTAGTTATCCCTTCCAATTTTTCCATTTTTGCTGCAGCTTTTGTCATGTGATTCAGGTTCTCCAACATTTTTTTCCTGTCTCTCATTCCCAAAGTATGAGCAGACACATCACTCACGTTCTGATGAACAAAGTGACAGTTTGGTTTTTCTCCTATTTTGCTCATACGGAGAAATGCATGGACCACAATCTGTAAAATATCTTTCATTTCTGAAAAGTTTTCCATGGATATGTTAATGATGGTGATGTCACTCAACCCAACCACCAATGTGGCCAATTCATTGTCATGTTCATAACTGTTTTCCAGTGAAGCCAATTCAGGAGCTTTCAACCCTTCAGTGTCAATCACCAGAATAAATTCACAGCCTAGTTCTTCCTGGAAGTTCTCCTTCACTTTAATCAGAGTCATGAAGGCTCCTCGTGTGCATCGACCACTGGCCACAGGGAACTGTAGACCAAACATGGTGTTCAGGAGAGTGGACTTCCCCGTACTCTGCACTCCCAGCACAGTGATCACTCTCATCCTGCATTGTCCTCCGGTCTTCTTATCCAGCTCGGTCAGGACATCAGTTATCCACTGTAAGGGAATGTTGGAGGCATCTCCATCAATCAGCTCCAATGGAAACCCATCCAACATGAGATCAGCAGCTAATCTGGGGAGGTCACTGAATTTTTGTCCTAGATGTTTATGATTAAGTTTAAAAAACTGAGACTCATGCATCTGCCCGACTTCACGTAAGAAATGCTCTAACCCTAGTGAGCCATCAGACATCTTTTGATCTATTTCCTTCAGAACTAACACATTGGTGGAATTTTTTAAATACTCAGTTTGTAACTCTTTTAGATTTGATCGAGCAATATTATCGAGAAATATCTTTAACCACTTCAAAAAATATTTTTTTTCAGGATGAGGCAAGTCAGTAAGTGCCGACAAAAACGTCCTCATGTCTGCCTGAAGTTCTTGCTGGCTTTGTTGTTTACGCAAGTCTATAATTTGTCTGTTTAGCTCCGACTTATAAGTCTCCCCACTTTCATCAACCTGTTTCCTCATCCTACAGAGTTCTTTTTCATTTTTAGTAATCTTCTTCCACAGATTCCCCTGCAGGGTCATAGTTTGTTTCTTATACTGTGACACGTCCGTGATTTGACTGATGATCCTACTGGCTAGAGCCTTGGCTCTTTGGCATTCTTCCGCATTTTCATCTACATAGATTTCAAACTCATTAGCAATTTTCCCAACTTCCTCTAATGTCATGGATTGAGGAGAAGCATTGATCAAACTTCTTATAAAGCCTTGTATCTCTTTTACAATTTTGGCTTCATTTGTCCCTGAATCTTTCACCAAGATGTTTTTACTGGTCAAGTTTAGAGATCTTATTAACTTGTGTAGATATTTTTCTTTCTCCTCATTGTAATGTTTGTCATCAGCTAGAGAGATAATAAAGTAGATGTTTGGATTGCCTGGTGCAAAGCTCTCCAATATTTTACAATGTTTTTCTTGGAGATCTTCCGAGAAAATAAAAACAGCAGAAGAGACTTTGGTCAATAAACTGAACTGCTTCTGATTAAATTCTAGGTCTCCACGTAAATTCATGATACTTATGGGTTCAAGAAAAACGTTAGAGTTTTGACTCCCACCAGGAAAATGCCAGAAGAGCTCCAGAAGTCCTTCCGAGATTGTTCTATGATGATAACCACATTCCATGTCCTGGTGCACGAAGAAATCATGATGAGTGTAGGATGGACTGAGAACATTGTTGAGGATTCTGGATTTTGAGAGAGTACAATTTCCTAATCTGACAAACGAAAAGATCGGCATGGAAATATTCACCAGGTTGTCTTCTCTGAAGCCTTTAGTGCTTAGTAATGATGTTGGTCTCCACTTCTTTACAATTTCTCTCAAGGGCCATAGTGAAAGGGTACATGGATTGTTCTTATCTGCAGGGAGCACAAGAGGAACCGCAAATTGACACATGGACATTTTTGAGAAGATAAATTGTTGTAGAAAGCTATCAGAAGAACGAAGAAGAGCACAAATGACATCAAGGGGATGGAGAGAATTTGAGGAATTTCTAGATGACATCTGGTTTAAAAACAGATCATCTTCTGCACATAAACCACTTATGTTGGTATCTTCATTCTCATCTATCATGGTATTTCGTGCAGTTTCATCCAGTGCTATAAGTTTTTTGAGAAACTTCCATGGCAGTGAAGTTTCATCATTCCCGATCTCTTTCTCGATACACATCACATGTTCCAGACTGATTTTGGAGCCTTGGAACTCCTCCAGATGAAGCTTGGACAGTAGCCATTCCATTGGAATTTCTTGGCTAAAAAAAAAAAAAAAGAAGAAATCTTAGACTGAAATTTTCATTTCTATCGTCTACTGGATTTATACTAATAAAGAATCCTAGTCATACAAACTAAGAAGTCAAAGTTCTACATTACAAGGGTTGATGCTCTCAAATGAATGTATGTATGAATAGGTAAATTATGAGCGGCCTTGTCAGTCATTGTTTGTAATGTAAACTGGATTTGCTGGGGAATTGGAAGCCAGGAGGATTCAGCAGGCAACAGAGTAAAGGATGGACTGGAGAGGAGCAAGAGTGTTAATCGGGAGGTCACAGAGGCAGTAGTCGAGGCTGGAGGAGATGCGGACATGTACTGACATTTTTATTGATTTGGAGTTGAGAAAAGAGTAAATTCTGAAAATATTTTTGGAGTTGGAGGAAGCAGGAGCTGGTAAGAACTTGGATGCTTGGTTTGAAGGACAAGGCCAGAGAGGTGGATCTAAGCGTCATCAGTGTATAGGTGGTACTGGAAGCCGTTGGACTTAGTTGTCCCAGGAAAAAGGTATAAATGGAGAATAGTAGGGGCACTAGGACAGAGCCGTGAGGAACACTGACAGAAAGAGGGCAGGATGAAGAGGTAGAATGGCAGATGGTAAATGTGCGGTTAGTGAGGTATGTGGAGATCCAGAAGACAAGGTCCATTAGAGCCACTACAATCAATATAGCCCCACCAAGAAACTAAAGCCCCTACAACATCCACTGACACTGCAGTTATTCAGACTGCAGCCCCTATAAATACTAGAACTACTAAAGCCAAAACAGGCCGTACAGTCACCATGATCCCTACAGCCACCATAATCCATACAGTCAACACGATCCTTTAAGGCACCATGCTCCCTACTTCCATGATCCTTACAGCTATTCTGCAATCTACAGTCAACACGATTCCTACAGTCACCATGATCCCTAAATTTACCATGATCCTTATAGTCACTATGATCCCTACATTTACCATGATCCACATAGTCACCATGATCCCTACAGTCACCATGATCCCTAGTCACCATGATCCTTACAGTCACCATGATCCCTACAGTCACCATGATCCCTAGTCCCCATGATCCTTACAGTCACCATGATCCCTACAGTCACCATGATCCTTAGTCACCATGATCTCTACAGTCACCATGATCCCTACAGTCACCATGATCCCTAGTCACCATGATCCTTACAGTCACCATGATCCCTACAGTCACCATGATCCTTAGTCACCATGATCCTTACAGTCACCATGATCCCTACAGTCACCATGATCCTTACAGTCACCATGATCCCTACAGTCACCATGATCCTTACAGTCACCATGATCCCTACAGCCACCATAATCCATACAGTCAACACGATCCTTTAAGGCACCATGCTCCCTACTTCCATGATCCTTACAGCTACCATGCAATCTACAGTCAACACGATTCCTACAGTCACCATGATCCTTATAGTCACCATGATCCCTAGTCACCATGATCCCTACATTTACCATAATCCTTATAGTCACCATCATCCCTACAGTCACCATGATCCTTATAGTAACCATGATCCTTAGTCACCATGATCCTTACAATCACCATGATCCTTACAGTCACCATGATCCTTATAGTCACCATGATCACTACAGTCACCACGATCCTTATAGTCACCATGATCCCTACATTTACCATGATCCCTACAATCACCATGATCCCTACAGTCACCATAATCCCTAGCCACCACGATCCTTATAGTCACCATATCCCTACAGTCACCATGATCCCTACAGTCACCATGATCCCTAGCCACCATGATCCCTACAGTCACCATGATCCTTACAGTCACCATGATCCTTACAGTCACCATGATCCCTACACCCGCTACAACACTCATCTCTGGATCCAAATAAAGGTACCTTCACACGAAACGACTTTACAACGAGAATGACAACGATCTGTGACGTTGCAGCGTCCTGGATAGCGATATCGTTGTGTTTGACACGCAGCAGCGATCTGGATCCCGCTGTGATGTCGCTGGTCGTTGAATAAAGTTCAGAACTTTATTTGGTCGTCAGACCGGCGTTTATCGTCAGGTTTAACACCAAAAGCAACGATACCAGCGATGTTTTACGCTGGTAACCAGGGTAAATATCGGGTTACTAAGCGCAGAGCTGCGCTTAGTAACCCGATGTTTACCCTGGTTACCAGCATAAATGTAAAAATAACAAACAGTACATACTCACCTGCGCGTCCCCTGCCGGCCGCTTCCTGCTCTGACTGAGCGCCGGCCGTAAAGTGAAAGCACAGCACAGCGGTGACGTCACCGCTGTGCTGTTAGGGCCGGAGCTCAGTCAGTGCAGGAAGCGGACGCCGGGGGACGCGCAGGTGAGTATGTACTGTTTGTTTTTTTTACATTTACGCTGGTAACCAGGGTAAACATCGGGTTACTAAGCGCGGCTCTGCGCTTAGCAACCCGATGTTTACCCTGGTTACCCGGGGACCTCGGCATCGTTGGTCGCTGGAGAGCGGTCTGTGTGACAGCTCCCTAGCGACCAAACAGCGACGCTGCAGCGATCGGCATCGTTGTCGCTATCGCTGCAGCGTCGCTTCGTGTGAAGGTACCTTAAAGAAAAAAGCAAAATTAATTGACAAATTACAAAAATTGTGACAAGAAATAATTTGCAAAGTGACAACATTATCTCTGGATCCAACCAGTAGGTTTCACTTTTAGTTTCTGAATATAACTGGTTTACACTGGTTTTCACTGGTTAAGCTGGATTTATTTACCTTTGTAGAGGGCTGCAGATTATTGCTCCTTTCTGAATGCGGCTGTCATGTTCTGCAGATTTCATATATTCTGAATCCACCAACAACCTGAGCGGCTTCCTACAATGAAGAACAGTTTGCTGAACTGCGAAAGTGACAAATAGCCTCAATGTAAACTCAGGAGCAACTGAACCGTACGGCTGCAATGTGCCCAGTACCGTGGCCCTAACAGGCCCCAAATCTCAGTCTGATTAACATACAATAATAGATAAAAACAAATTACTATGTAGAGAGAACAGGTCAGCTGTTCAGACACAGTACGTTTTAATATTATATTTTGCAATGTTCCTCAGTTATTCCTCCTGAAAAATTATCTATGAACTGTTGCAATATCTATGGCTATCCCTCTCACATACAGATAATTCTGCTTCACGTCACTTGTCTTATCTATTGCCTTCTTTCTCTCTGTGCTGTGTTGTATATATATATGTGATTTATCAGAATTTACTTTAGTCTTTGCCTGATGAAGAGACCTGAGTAATCTCGAAAGCTGCAATTTGTTACCATCTTTTCAGTTAGCCATTAAAAGGTATCAACCACTGAGAACTCTCAATTCTAAACATTTTTCTATCTACTGGCTAACATGGTACCGAGATATATATCTTTCCTGTATCAATAAGTGAGAAGCATTCAGTGACTATTTAGCTTGTAGCCCTACATTCACTACAGTGTCAGATTGTGTAAGACTCCACCTTATTGACAAGCAGGGAGCTCCCCCTAGTGGTGACTGCAGAAAGGATGTTATCATGTATCTCTGTATACAGGGAGCTCCCCCTAGTGGTGGCTGCAGACAGGATCTTATCATGTATCTCTGTATACAGGGAGCTCCCCCTAGTGGTGGCTGCAGACAGGATCTTATCATGTATCTCTGTATACAGGGAGCTCCCCCTAGTGGTGACTGCAGACAGGATCTTATCATGTATCTCTGTATACAGGGAGCTCCCCCTAGTGGTGGCTGCAGACAGGATCTTATCATGTATCTCTGTATACAGGGAGCTCCCCCTAGTGGTGGCTGCAGACAGGATCTTATCATGTATCTCCGTATACAGGGAGCTCCCCCTAGTGGTGGCTGCAGACAGGATCTTATCATGTATCTCTGTATACAGGGAGCTCCCCCTAGTGGTGGCCGCAGACAGGATCTTACCATGTATCTCTGTATACAGGGAGCTCCCCCTAGTGGTGGCTGCAGACAGGATCTTATCATGTATCCCTGTATACAGGGAGCTCCCCCTAGTGGTGACTGCAGACAGGATCTTATCATGTATCTCTGTATACAGGGAGCTCCCCCTAGTGGTGGCTGCAGACAGGACCTTATCATGTATCTCTGTATACAGGGAGCTCCCCCTAGTGGTGGCTGCAGACAGGATCTTATCATGTATCTCTGTATACAGGGAGCCCCCCCTAGTGGTGGCTGCAGACAGGATCTTATCATGTATCTCTGTATACAGGGAGCTCCCCCTAGTGGTGACTGCAGACAGGATCTTATCATGTATCTCTGTATACAGGGAGCTCCCCCTAGTGGTGACTGCAGACAGGATCTTATCATGTATCTCTGTATACAGGGAGCTCCCCCTAGTGGTGACTGCAGACAGGATCTTATCATGTATCTCTGTATACAGGGAGCTCCCCCTAGTGGTGACTGCAGACAGGATCTTATCATGTATCTCTGTATACAGGGAGCTCCCCCTAGTGGTGACTGCAGACAGGATCTTATCATGTATCTCTGTATACAGGGAGCTCCCCCTAGTGGTGACTGAAGACAGAATCTTATCATGTATCTCTGTATACAGAGATCTCCCTCTAGTGGTGGCTGCAGACAGGATCTTATCATGTATCTCTGTATACAGGGAGCTCCCCCTAGTGGTGACTGCAGACAGGATCTTATCATGTATCTCTGTATACAGGGAGCTCCCCCTAGTGGTGGCTGCAGACAGGATCTTATCATGTATGTCTGTATACAGGGAGCTCCCCCTAGTGGTGGCTGCAGACAGGATCTTATCATGTATCTCTGTATACAGGGAGCTCCCCCTAGTGGTGGCTGCAGACAGGATCTTATCATGTATCTCTGTATACAGGGAGCCCCCCCTAGTGGTGGCTGCAGACAGGATCTTATCATGTATCTCTGTATACAGGGAGCTCCCCCTAGTGGTGGCTGCAGACAGGATCTTATCATGTATCTCTGTATACAGGGAGCTCCCCCTAGTGGTGACTGCAGACAGGATCTTATCATGTATCTCTGTATACAGGGAGCTCCCCCTAGTGGTGACTGCAGACAGGATCTTATCATGTATCTCTGTATACAGGGAGCTCCCCCTAGTGGTGACTGAAGACAGAATCTTATCATGTATCTCTGTATACAGAGATCTCCCTCTAGTGGTGGCTGCAGACAGGATCTTATCATGTATCTCTGTATACAGGGAGCTCCCCCTAGTGGTGACTGCAGACAGGATCTTATCATGTATCTCTGTATACAGGGAGCTCCCCCTAGTGGTGGCTGCAGACAGGATCTTATCATGTATGTCTGTATACAGGTAGCTCCCCCTAGTGGTGGCTGCAGACAGGATCTTATCATGTATCTCTGTATACAGGGAGCTCCCCCTAGTGGTGACTACAGACAGGATCTTATCATGTATCTCTGTATACAGGGAGCTCCCCCTAGTGGTGGCTGCAGACAGGATCTTATCATGTATCTCTATATACAGGGAGCTCCCCCTAGTGGTGGCTGCAGACAGGATCTTATCATGTATCTCTGTATACAGGGAGCTCCCCCTAGTGGTGGCTGCAGACAGGATCTTATCATGTATCTCTATATACAGGGAGCTCATCCTAGTGGTGGCTGCAGACAGGATCTTATCCTGTATCTCTGTATACAGGGAGCTCCCCCTAGTGGTGGCTGCAGACAGGATCTTATCATGTATCTCTGTATACAGGGAGCTCCCCCTAGTGGTGGCTGCAGACAGGATCTTATCATGTATCTCTGTATACAGGGAGCTCCCCCTAGTGGTGACTGCAGACAGGATCTTATCATGTATCTCTGTATACAGGGAGCTCCCCCTAGTGGTGACTGCAGACAGGATCTTATCATGTATCTCTCTATACAGGGAGCTCCCCCTAGTGGTGGCTGCAGACAGGATCTTATCATGTATCTCTCTATACAGGGAGCTCCCCCTAGTGGTGGCTGCAGACAGGATCTTATCATGTATCTCTCTATACAGGGAGCTCCCCCTAGTGGTGGCTGCAGACAGGATCTTATCATGTATCTCTGTATACAGGGAGCTCCCCCTAGTGGTGGCTGCAGACAGGATCTTATCATGTATCTCTATATACAGGGAGCTCCCCCTAGTGGTGGCTGCAGACAGGATCTTATCATGTATCTCTGTATACAGGGAGCTCCCCCTAGTGGTGGCTGCAGACAGGATCTTATCATGTATCTCTATATACAGGGAGCTCATCCTAGTGGTGGCTGCAGACAGGATCTTATCCTGTATCTCTGTATACAGGGAGCTCCCCCTAGTGGTGGCTGCAGACAGGATCTTATCATGTATCTCTGTATACAGGGAGCTCCCCCTAGTGGTGGCTGCAGACAGGATCTTATCATGTATCTCTGTATACAGGGAGCTCCCCCTAGTGGTGGCTGCAGACAGGATCTTATCATGTATCTCTGTATACAGGGAGCTCCCCCTAGTGGTGACTGCAGACAGGATCTTATCATGTATCTCTGTATACAGGGAGCTCCCCCTAGTGGTGACTGCAGACAGGATCTTATCATGTATCTCTCTATACAGGGAGCTCCCCCTAGTGGTGGCTGCAGACAGGATCTTATCATGTATCTCTCTATACAGGGAGCTCCCCCTAGTGGTGGCTGCAGACAGGATCTTATCATGTATCTCTGTATACAGGGAGCTCCCCCTAGTGGTGACTGCAGACAGGATCTTATCATGTATCTCTGTATACAGGGAGCTCCCCCTAGTGGTGACTGCAGACAGGATCTTATCATGTATCTCTGTATACAGGGAGCCCCCCCTAGTGGTGGCTGCAGACAGGATCTTATCATGTATCTCTGTATACAGGGAGCTCCCTCTAGTGGTGGCTGCAGACAGGATCTTATCATGTATCTCTGTATACAGGGAGCTCCCCCTAGTGGTGACTGCAGACAGGATCTTATCATGTATCTCTGTATACAGGGAGCTCCCCCTAGTGGTGACTGCACACAGGATCTTATCATGTATGTCTGTATACAGGGAGCTCCCCCTAGTGGTGGCTGCAGACAGGATCTTATCATGTATCTCTGTATACAGGGAGCTCCCCCTAGTGGTGACTGCAGACAGGATCTTATCATGTATCTCTGTATACAGGGAGCTCCCCCTAGTGGTGACTGCAGACAGGATCTTATCATGTATCTCTGTATACAGGGAGCTCCCCCTAGTGGTGACTACAGACAGGATCTTATCATGTATCTCTGTATACAGGGAGCTCCCCCTAGTGGTGGCTGCAGACAGGATCTTATCATGTATCTCTGTATACAGGGAGCTCCCCCTAGTGGTGGCTGCAGACAGGATCTTATCATGTATCTCTATATACAGGGAGCTCATCCTAGTGGTGGCTGCAGACAGGATCTTATCCTGTATCTCTGTATACAGGGAGCTCCCCCTAGTGGTGGCTGCAGACAGGATCTTATCATGTATCTCTGTATACAGGGAGCCCCCCCTAGTGGTGGCTGCAGACAGGATCTTATCATGTATCTCTATATACAGGGAGCTCCCCCTAGTGGTGACTGCAGACAGGATCTTATCATGTATCTCTGTATACAGGGAGCTCCCCCTAGTGGTGGCTGCAGACAGGATCTTATCATGTATCTCTGTATACAGGGAGCTCCCCCTAGTGGTGGCTGCAGACAGGATCTTATCATGTGTCTCTGTATACAGTGAGCTCCCCCTAGTGGTGACTGCAGGCAGGATCTTATCATGTATCTCTGTATACAGGGAGCTCCCCCTAGTGGTGACTGCAGACAGGATCTTATCATGTATCTCTGTATACAGGGAGCTCCCCCTAGCGGTGGCTGCAGACACGATCTTATCATGTATCTCTGTATACAGGGAGCTCCCCCTAGCGGTGACTGCAGATCATGTATCTCTGTATACAGGGAGCTCCCCCTAGTGGTGGCTGCAGACAGGATCTTATCATGTATCTCTGTATACAGGGAGCTCCCCCTAGTGGTGGCTGCAGACAGGATCTTATCATGTATCTCTGTATACAGGGAGCTCCCCCTAGTGGTGACTGCAGACAGGATCTTATCATGTATCTCTGTATACAGGGAGCTCCCCCTAGTGGTGGCTGCAGACAGGATCTTATCATGTATCTCTGTATACAGGGAGCTCCCCCTAGTGGTGACTGCAGACAGGATCTTATCATGTATCTCTGTATACAGGGAGCTCCCCCTAGTGGTGGCTGCAGACAGGATCTTATCATGTATCTCTGTATAGAGGGAGCTCCCCCTAGTGGTGACTGCAGACAGGATCTTATCATGTATCTCTGTATACAGGGAGCTCCCCCTAGTGGTGGCTGCAGACAGGATCTTATCATGTATCTCTGTATACAGGGAGCTCCCCCTAGTGGTGACTGCAGACAGGATCTTATCATGTATCTCTGTATACAGGGAGCTCCCCCTAGTGGTGGCTGCAGACAGGATCTTATCATGTATCTCTGTATACAGGGAGCTCCCCCTAGTGGTGACTGCAGACAGGATCTTATCATGTACCTCTGTATACAGGGAGCTCCCCCTAGTGGTGGCTGCAGACAGGATCTTATCATGTATCTCTGTATACAGGGAGCTCCCCCTAGTGGTGGCTGCAGACAGGATCTTATCATGTATCTCTGTATACAGGGAGCTCCCCCTAGTGGTGGCTGCAGACAGGATCTTATCATGTATCTCTGTATACAGGGAGCTCCCCCTAGTGGTGGCTGCAGACAGGATCTTATCATGTATCTCTGTATACAGGGAGCTCCCCCTAGTGGTGACTGCAGACAGAATCTTATCATGTATCTCTGTATACAGGGAGCTCCCCCTAGTGGTGGCTGCAGACAGGATCTTATCATGTATCTCTGTATACAGGGAGCTCCCCCTAGTGGTGGCTGCAGACAGAATCTTATCATGTATCTCTCTATACAGGTATACAGGGAGCTCCCCTAGTGGTGGCTGCAGACAGGATCTTATCATGTATCTCTGTATACATGGAGCTCCCCCTGGTGGTGACTGCAGACAGAATCTTATCATGTATCTCTATATACAGGGAGCTCCCCCTAGTGGTGACTGCAGACAGGATCTTATCCTGTATCTCTGTATACAGGGAGCTCCCCCTAGTGGTGACTGCAGACAGGATCTTATCATGTATCCCTGTATACAGGGAGCTCCCCCTAGTGGTGACTGCAGACAGAATCTTATCATGTACCTCTGTATACAGGGAGCTCCCCCTAGTGGTGACTGCAGACAGGATTTTACCAAATATTTCTGTATACAGGGAGCTCCCCCTAGTGGTGGCTGCAGACAGGATCTTATCATGAATCTCTGTATACAGGGAGCTCCCCCTAGTGGTGACTGCTGCAGACAGGATCTTATCATGTATCTCTGTATACAGGGAGCTCCCCCTAGTGGTGACTGCAGACAGGATCTTATCCTGTATCTCTGTATACAGGGAGCTCCCCCTAGTGGTGGCTGCAGACAGGATCTTATCATGTATCTCTGTATACATGGAGCTCCCCCTGGTGGTGACTGCAGACAGAATCTTATCATGTATCTCTGTATACAGGGAGCTCCCCCTAGTGGTGACTGCAGACAGAATCTTATCATGTACCTCTGTATACAGGGAGCTCCCCCTAGTGGTGACTGCAGACAGGATTTTACCAAATATTTCTGTATACAGGGAGCTCCCCCTAGTGGTGGCTGCAGACAGGATCTTATCATGAATCTCTGTATACAGGGAGCTCCCCCTAGTGGTGACTGCAGACAGGATCTTATCATGTATCTCTGTATACAGGGAGCTCCCCCTAGTGGTGACTGCAGACAGAATCTTATCATGTACCTCTGTATACAGGGAGCTCCCCCTAGTGGTGACTGCAGACAGGATCTTATCATGTATCTCTGTATACAGGGAGCTCCCCCTAGTGGTCACTGCAGACAGGATCTTATCATGTATCTCTGTATACAGGGAGCTCCCCCTAGTGGTGACTGCAGACAGGATCTTATCATGTATCTCTGTATACAGGGAGCTCCCCCTAGTGGTGACTGCGGACAGGATCTTATCATGTATCTCTGTATACAGGGAGCTCCCCCTAGTGGTGACTGCAGACAGGATTTTACCAAATATTTCTGTATACAGGGAGCTCCCCCTAGTGGTGGCTGCAGACAGGATCTTATCATGAATCTCTGTATACAGGGAGCTCCCCCTAGTGGTGGCTGCAGACAGGATCTTATCATGTATCTCTGTATACAGGGAGCTCCCCCTAGTGGTGGCTGCAGACAGGAACTTATGTATCTCTGTATACAGGGAGCTCCCCCTAGTGGTGACTGCAGACAGGATCCTATCATGTATCTCTGTATACAGGGAGCTCCCCCTAGTGGTGGCTGCAGACAGGAACTTATGTATCTCTGTATACAGGGAGCTCCCCCTAGTGGTGACTGCAGACAGGATCCTATCATGTATCTCTGTATACAGGGAGCTCCCCCTAGTGGTGACTGCAGACAGGATCTTATCATGTATCACTGTATACAGGGAGCTCCCCCTAGTGGTGGCTGCAGCCAGGATCTTATCATGTATCTCTGTATACAGGGAGCTCCCCCTAGTGGTGGCTGCAGACAGGATCTTATCATGTATCTCTGTATACAGGGAGCTCCCCCTAGTGGTGACTGCAGACAGGATCTTATCATGTATCTCTGTATACAGGGAGCTCCCCCTAGTGGTGGCTGCAGACAGGATCTTATCATGTATCTCTGTATACAGGGAGCTCCCCCTAGTGGTGGCTGCAGACAGGATCTTATCATGTATCTCTGTATACAGGGAGCTCCCCCTAGTGGTGGCTGCAGCCAGGATCTTATCATGTATCTCTGTATACAGGGAGCTCCCCCTAGTGGTGACTGCAGACAGGATCTTATCATGTATCTCTGTATACAGGGAGCTCCCCCTAGTGGTGGCTGCAGACAGGATCTTATCATGTATCTCTGTATACAGGGAGCTCCCCCTAGTGGTGGCTGCAGACAGGATCTTATCATGTATCTCTGTATACAGGGAGCTCCCCCTAGTGGTGGCTGCAGACAGGATCTTATCTTGTATCTCTGTATACAGGGAGCTCCCCCTAGTGGTGACTGCAGACAGGATCTTATCATGTATCTCTGTATACAGGGAGCTCCCCCTAGTGGTGACTGCAGACAGGATCTTATCATGTATCTCTGTATACAGGGAGCTCCCCCTAGTGGTGGCTGCAGACAGGATCTTATCATGTATCTCTGTATACAGGGAGCTCCCCCTAGTGGTGACTGCAGACAGGATCTTATCCTGTATCTCTGTATACAGGGAGCTCCCCCTAGTGGTGACTACAGACAGGATCTTATCATGTATCTCTGTATACAGGGAGCTCCCCCTAGTGGTGACTGCAGACAGGATCTTATCATGTATCTCTGTATACAGGGAGCTCCCCCTAGTGGTGACTACAGACAGAATCTTATCATGTATCTCTGTATACAGGGAGCTCCCCCTAGTGGTGGCTGCAGACAGGATCTTATCATGTATCTCTATATACAGGGAGCTCCCCCTAGTGGTGGCTGCAGACAGGATCTTATCATGTATCTCTGTATACAGGGAGCTCCC
The DNA here is from genome assembly GCF_051348905.1 of Ranitomeya variabilis. Taxonomy (NCBI): domain Eukaryota; kingdom Metazoa; phylum Chordata; class Amphibia; order Anura; family Dendrobatidae; genus Ranitomeya; species Ranitomeya variabilis. The sequence continues at coordinate 9,016,433 of NC_135238.1, forward strand.
CCTAGTGGTGACTGCAGACAGGATCTTATCATGTATCTCTGTATACGGGGAGCTCCCCCTAGTGGTGGATACAGACAGGATCTTATCATGTATCTCTGTATACAGGGAGCTCCCCCTAGTGGTGACTGCAGACAGGATGTTATCATGTATTTCTGTATACAGGGAGCTCCCCCTAGTGGTGGCTGCAGACAGGATCTTATCATGTATCTCTGTATACAGGGAGCTCCCCCTAGTGGTGGATACAGACAGGATCTTATCATGTATCTCTGTATACAGGGAGCTCCCCCTAGTGGTGACTGCAGACAGGATCTTATCATGTATCTCTGTATACAGGGAGCTCCCCCTAGTGGTGACTGCAGACAGGATCTTATCATGTATCTCTGTATACAGGGAGCTCCTCCTAGTGGTGACTGCAGACAGGATCTTATCATGTATCTCTGTATACAGGGAGCTCCCCCTAGTGGTGACTGCAGACAGGATCTTATCATGTATCTCTGTATACAGGGAACTCCCCCTAGTGGTGACTGCAGGCAGGATCTTATCATGTATCTCTGTATACAGGGAGCTCCTCCTAGTGGTGACTGCAGACAGGATCTTATCATGTATCTCTGTATACAGGGAGCTCCCCCTAGTGGTGGCTGCAGACAGGATCTTATCATGTATCTCTGTATACAGGGAGCTCCCCCTAGTGGTGACTGCAGACAGGATCTTATCATGTATCTCTGTATACGGGGAGCTCCCCCTAGTGGTGGCTGCAGACAGGATCTTATCATGTATCTCTGTATACAGGGAGCTCCCCCTAGTGGTGACTGCAGACAGGATCTTATCATGTATCTCTGTATACAGGGAGCTCCCCCTAGTGGTGACTGCAGACAGGATCTTATCATGTATCTCTGTATACAGGGAGCTCCCCCTAGTGGTGGCTGCAGACAGAATCTTATCATATATCTCTGTATACAGGGAGCTCCCCCTAGTGGTGGCTGCAGATAGGATCTTATCATGTATCTCTGTATACAGGGAGCTCCCCCTAGTGGTGGCTGCAGACAGGATCTTAGCATGTATCTCTATATACAGGGAACTCCCTTTAGTCCCTGTAGCTTTTCAGAGGATGGTTACATAAAACGCACCAGACTGCAGCCTCCTCTTCACACTGTTCAGGTTCCAGCTTTTCTTTCCTGCTTTCTGATTCACACCTCTGTGACGAGAACTGAGTACACGCAGGTATAGATGATGGGACAGACATGAGAGCACCAGGAGCCTTTTCCTATCAGTGCTGGGACTTGTAGTTCTTAACGTCTGACATTGCTAAGTTAAAGCTTTTACGTTATTTCTTACCTGGGCTCTTGGCAATGGAGGCTTCCCCGGATGGCGGACAGTGATCTCTGCCCTGTGCACCGGCGCCGTCTCCGGAGAACACACAAGTTATTTTCACTTTCTGTTCTCTCCGGATGAGCGCGCCCTCTGCTGGTGACGAGTGTGATATTCTCCAGACACTGGACAGCGCGTGCTAGATACCAACCCAGTATCTAATCTGCTGTGTGATACTGACTGCTGAGCTGTGTATCTAATCCTCTCCTGTGTGATACTGACTGCTGAGCCGTATATCTAATCCTATCCTGTGTGATACTGACTGCTGAGCCGTGTATCTAATCCTCTCCTGTGTGATACTGACTGCTGAGCCGTGTATCTAATCCTCTCCTGTGTGATACTGACTGCTGAGCTGTGTATCTAATCCTCTCCTGTGTGATACTGACTGCTGAGCCGTGTATCTAATCCTCTCCTGTGTGATACTGACTGCTGAGCTGTGTATCTAATCCTCTCCTGTGTGATACTGACTGCTGAGCCATGTATCTAATCCTCTCCTGTGTGATACTGACTGCTGAGCCATGTATCTAATCCTCTCCTGTGTGATACTGACTGCTGAGCCGTGTATCTAATCCTCTCCTGTGTGATACTGACTGCTGAGCTGTGTATCTAATCCTCTCCCGTGTGATACTGACTGCTGAGCCGTGTATCTAATCCTCTCCTGTGTGATACTGACTGCTGAGCCGTGTATCTAATCCTCTCCTGTGTGATACTGACTGCTGAGCTGTGTATCTAATCCTCTCCTGTGTGATACTGACTGCTGAGCCGTGTATCTAATCCTCTCCTGTGTGATACTGACTGCTGAGCCATGTATCTAATCCTCTCCTGTGTGATACTGACTGCTGAGCCATGTATCTAATCCTATCCTGTGTGATACTGACTGCTGAGCCGTGTATCTAATCCTCTCCTGTGTGATACTGTCTGCTGAGCCATGTATCTAATCCTCTCCTGTGTGATACTGTCTGCTGAGCCATGTATCTAATCCTATCCTGTGTGATACTGACTGCTGAGCTGTGTATCTAATCCTCTCCTGTGTGATACTGACTGCTGAGCCGTGTATCTAATCCTCTCCTGTGTGATACTGACTGCTGAGCTGTGTATCTAATCCTCTTCTGTGTGATACTGACTGCTGAGCCGTGTATCTAATCCTCTCCTGTGTGATACTGACTGCTGAGCCATGTATCTAATCCTATCCTGTGTGATACTGACTGCTGAGCCGTGTATCTAATCCTATCCTGTGTGATACTGACTGCTGAGCTGTGTATCTAATCCTCTCCTGTGTGATACTGACTGCTGAGCCATGTATCTAATCCTCTCCTGTGATACTGACTGCTGAGCTGTGTATCTAATCCTCTCCTGTGTGATACTGACTGCTGAGCTGTGTATCTAATCCTCTCCTGTGTGATACTGACTGCTGAGCCGTGTATCTAATCCTCTCCTGTGTGATACTGACTGCTGAGCCGTGTATCTAATCCTATCCTGTGTGATACTGACTGCTGAGCTGTGTATCTAATCCTCTCCTGTGTGATACTGACTGCTGAGCTGTGTATTTAATCCTCTCCTGTGTGATACTGACTGCTGAGCCGTATATCTAATCCTATCCTGTGTGATACTGACTGCTGAGCCGTGTATCTAATCCTCTCCTGTGTGATACTGACTGCTGAGCCGTGTATCTAATCCTCTCCTGTGTGATACTGTCTGCTGAGCCGTGTATCTAATCCTCTCCCGTGTGATACTGTCTGCTGAGCCGTGTATCTAATCCTCTCCTGTGTGATACTGACTGCTGAGCTGTGTATCTAATCCTCTCCTGTGTGATACTGACTGCTGAGCCGTGTATCTAATCCTCTCCTGTGTGATACTGACTGCTGAGCCGTATATCTAATCCTCTCCTGTGTGATACTGTCTGCTGAGCCGTGTATCTAATCCTCTCCCGTGTGATACTGTCTGCTGAGCCGTGTATCTAATCCTCTCCTGTGTGATACTGACTGCTGAGCTGTGTATCTAATCCTCTCCTGTGTGATACTGACTGCTGAGCCGTGTATCTAATCCTCTCCTGTGTGATACTGACTGCTGAGCTGTGTATCTAATCCTCTCCTGTGTGATACTGACTACTGAGCCGTGTATCTAATCCTCTCCTGTGTGATACTGACTGCTGAGCCGTGTATCTAATCCTATCCTGTGTGATACTGACTGCTGAGCCGTGTATCTAATCCTATCCTGCATTATACTGACTGCTGAGCCGTGTATCTAATCCTCTCCCGTGTGATACTGTCTGCTGAGCCGTGTATCTAATCCTCTCCTGTGTGATACTGTCTGCTGAGCTGTGTATCTAATCCTCTCCTGTGTGATACTGACTGCTGAGCCGTGTATCTAATCCTCTCCTGTGTGATACTGTCTGCTGAGCCGTGTATCTAATCCTATCCTGTGTGATACTGACTGCTGAGCCGTGTATCTATTCCTATCCTGTGTGATACTGACTGCTGAGCTGTGTATCTAATCCTCTCCTGTGTGATACTGACTGCCGAGCCGTGTATCTAATCCTCTCCTGTGTGATACTGACTGCTGAGCTGTGTATCTAATCCTCTCCTATGTGATACTGACTGCTGAGCTGTGTCTCTAATCCTATCCTGTGTGATACTGACTGCTGAGCCGTGTATCTAATCCTATCCTGTGTGATACTGACTGCTGAGCTGTGTATCTAATCCTCTCCTGTGTGATACTGACTGCTGAGCCATGTATCTAATCCTCTCCTGTGTGATACTGACTGCTGAGCCATGTATCTAATCCTATCCTGTGTGATACTGACTGCTGAGCCGTGTATCTAATCCTCTCCTGTGTGATACTGTCTGCTGAGCCATGTATCTAATCCTATCCTGTGTGATACTGACTGCTGAGCTGTGTATCTAATCCTCTCCTGTGTGATACTGACTGCTGAGCCGTGTATCTAATCCTCTCCTGTGTGATACTGACTGCTGAGCTGTGTATCTAATCCTCTTCTGTGTGATACTGACTGCTGAGCCGTGTATCTAATCCTCTCCTGTGTGATACTGACTGCTGAGCCATGTATCTAATCCTATCCTGTGTGATACTGACTGCTGAGCCGTGTATCTAATCCTATCCTGTGTGATACTGACTGCTGAGCTGTGTATCTAATCCTCTCCTGTGTGATACTGACTGCTGAGCCATGTATCTAATCCTCTCCTGTGATACTGACTGCTGAGCTGTGTATCTAATCCTCTCCTGTGTGATACTGACTGCTGAGCTGTGTATCTAATCCTCTCCTGTGTGATACTGACTGCTGAGCCGTGTATCTAATCCTCTCCTGTGTGATACTGACTGCTGAGCCGTGTATCTAATCCTCTCCTGTGTGATACTGACTGCTGAGCCGTGTATCTAATCCTCTCCTGTGTGATACTGACTGCTGAGCTGTATCTAATCCTATCCTGTGTGATACTGACTGCTGAGCCGTGTATCTAATCCTCTCCTGTGTGATACTGACTGCTGAGCTGTATCTAATCCTCTCCTGTGTGATACTGACTGCTGAGCTGTGTATCTAATCCTCTCCTGTGTGATCCCGTCTGCTGAGCCGTGTATCGAATCCTATCCTGTGATACTGACTGCTGAGCCGTGTATCTAATCCTATCCTGTGTGATACTGACTGCTGAGCCGTGTATCTAATCATATCCTGTGTGATACTGACTGCTGAGCCGTGTATCTAATCCTATCCTGTGTGATACTGACTGCTGAGCTGTATCTAATCCTATCCTGTGTGATACTGACTGCTGAGCCGTGTATCTAATCCTATCCTGTGTGATACTGACTGCTGAGCCGTGTATCTAATCCTATCCTGTGTGATACTGACTGCTGAGCTGTATCTAATCCTCTTCTGTGTGATACTGTCTGCTGAGCCGTGTATCTAATCCTATCCTGTGTGATACTGTCTGCTGAGCCGTGTATCTAATCCTCTCCTGTGTGATACTGACTGCTGAGCCGTGTATCTAATCCTATGCTTTGTGATACTGTCTGCTGAGCCGTGTATCTAATCCTCTCCTGTGTGATACTGACTGCTGAGCCGTGTATCGAATCCTCTCCTGTGTGATGCTGACAGCTGAGCTGTGTATCTAATCCTCTCCTGTGTGATACTGACTGCTGAGCCGTGTATCTAATCCTATCCTGTGATACTGACTGCTGAGCCGTGTATCTAATCCTCTCCTGTGTGATACTGACTGCTGAGCCGTGTATCTAATCCTATCCTGTGTGATACTGACTGCTGAGCTGTGTATCTAATCCTCTCCTTTGTGATACTGACTGCTGAGCCGTGTATCTAATCCTATCCTGTGTGATACTGACTGCTGAGCCGTGTATCTAATCCTCTCCTGTGTGATACTGACTGCTGAGCCGTGTATCTAATCCTATCCTGTGTGATACTGACTGCTGAGCTGTGTATCTAATCCTATCCTGTGTGATACTGACTGCTGAGCCGTGTATCGAATCCTCTCCTGTGTGATACTGACTGCTGAGCCGTGTATCTAATCCTCTTCTGTGTGATACTGACTGCTGAGCCGTGTATCTAATCCTCTCCTGTGTGATACTGACTGCTGATCCGTGTATCTAATCCTATCCTGTGTGATACTGACTGCTGAGCCGTGTATCTAATCCTATCCTGTGTGATACTGACTGATGAGCCGCGTATCTAATCCTCTCCTGTGTGATACTGTCTGATGAGCCGTGTATCTAATCCTCTCCTGTGTGATACTGTCTGATGAGCCGTGTATCTAATCCTCTCCTGTGTGATACTGTCTGATGAGCCATGTATCTAATCCTATCCTGTGTGATACTGTCTGCTGAGCCGTGTATCTAATCCTCTCCTGTGTGATACTGACTGCTGAGCTGTGTATCTAATCCTATCCTGTGTGATACTGCCTGCTGAGCTGTGTATCTAATCCTATCCTGTGTGATACTGTCTGCTGAGCCGTGTATCTAATCCTCTCCTGTGTGATACTGACTGCTGAGCTGTGTATCTAATCCTATCCTGTGTGATACTGTCTGCTGAGCCGTGTATCTAATCCTGTCCTGTGTGATACTGACTGCTGAGCCGTGTATCTAATCCTCTCCTGTGTGATACTGACTGCTGAGCCGTGTATCTAATCCTCTCCTGTGTGATACTGACTGCTGAGCTGCGTATCTAATCCTCTCCTGTGTGATACTGTCTGCTGAGCCGTGTATCTAATCCTCTCCTGTGTGATACTGACTGCTGAGCCGTGTATCTAATCCTATCCTGTGTGATACTGTCTGCTGAGCCGTGTATCTAATCCTGTCCTGTGTGATACTGTCTGCTGAGCCGTGTATCTAATCCTCTCCTGTGTGATACTGTCTGCTGAGCCGTGTATCTAATCCTCTCCTGTGTGATACTGACTGCTGAGCCGTGTATCTAATCCTATCCTGTGTGATACTGACTGCTGAGCCGTGTATCTAATCCTCTCCTGTGTGATACTGACTGCTGAGCCGTGTATCTAATCCTCTCCTGTGTGATACTGTCTGCTGAGCCGTGTATCTAATCCTATCCTGTGTGATACTGACTGCTGAGCCGTGTATCTAATCCTCTCCTGTGTGATACTGACTGCTGAGCCGTGTATCTAATCCCGTCCTGTGTGATACTGCCTGCTGAGCCGTGTATCTAATCCCGTCCTGTGTGATACTGACTGCTGAGCCATGTATCTAATCCCGTCCTGTGTGATACTGTCTGGTGAGCCGTGTATCTGATCCCGTCCTGTGTGATACTGGCTGCTGAGCCCCTTCGTCTATGCGCCATTGTCTTAGATACATTACATACACACTGACAGGATGAGATACTTTTATAGTGATGCTGTATACATCTATCAGTGACCCTAACGACGTTTCGCCTTCTTCTCGTGCTGTTTCAGGGGACATGAGATTGTCTTCGGGTCCAGTGTAGGGTCACATTTCTCCGTCTTCCTGGTCCTGTGTCCCTTTTCTTCTCGGCGGCCGTCTTGGATTTGGTGATTCATTCTGATTCTGTGTAAGATCAGTTTCTTGACAGGCAGCATGCGCCCCGTAGCCGGGCCGCTTTTCTGACCCTCTGGTGGCCGGGGTGGTGGCACCACAGGAGATTGTGGCTTTTCCTTCTGCTCTTTTTGAACATCACCCCCCACGGTGGGGTACGGACCTTTCTGTCGGAGAGCTATGATGTCCCCTCTGTGGTGTGAAGGGTTCTCGGGTTTCGCCTCCTCAGGGGCGCTGGGTACATTGCTCTGGAGGGTGCTGTGGACCTTTGCTGCATCTGTAGCGATACACTGCACAGCAGAGGAGAGTGGAGGGACGCCGTCATTGACCCTCCGGGAACATGAATGGAGAAGGTGACGGGGGCATAGATCCCGGGTCTGGAGCAAGATGTATGGGGGCAAGATGGCAGGAGGCGGAGGGGGGCACCACTGAGCAGGAAACGGGGGGATCCAAGCAATATCATAGGCACCACCTACAGAGAGAACATGGAGGCGTCACATTGAGTAATGTTCAGGCTTTACACCAACTTATACAACCCGGCAGCTGAGGGGCCACCATTACGGGGCCCTGACAACGCGTTTATGATGTCACTGCGCTCTATAATCACCGCATGGCGGCGTATCATCTGCTCTCCGTATATTACATCACTGTCCTCAGTGATTGGTCTACTCATCCCCACCACTAGGGGGCCATATTACATCACTGTCCTCAGTGATTGGTCTACTCATCCCCACCACTAGGGGGCCATATTACATCACTGTCCTCAGTGATTGGTCTACTCATCCCCACCACTAGGGGGCCATATTACATCACTGTCCTCAGTGATTGGTCTACTCATCCCCACCACTAGGGGGCCATATTACATCACTATCCTCAGTGATTGGTCTACTCATCCCCACCACTAGGAGGCCACATTACATCACTGTCCTCAGTGATTGGTCTACTCATCCCCACCACTAGGGGGCGCACAGTAAAAATCTATCCTCTTACCCCAGGGCTCCGCTCCGACTGCACAGGGACTTATTAGCGGCATGTACAGGCCTGTGGGAGGAGCACGCTGTCTGGTGGCGGCCGGTGTCTGAGCACTGCTACTGTACTGTCTCACGTCGGTCATTGGACGATCCATCTCCTCGTAAGAGGCAGGAGTCGGTGACACGTGGGAAGGATGCTCTTCTTCGTCTGTATAATGTGCGAGGACAATGTGTTGTCGGCGACTCACTCACTGCGTTTTATGCGCTCGGTGATGACATCACAAAATATTATGACTTCATGGCGGAATTCTGTGATGTGGGGATGATGTCATCACTGGGCGTGTCGCCCTGCTCAAGTTACAGATTATTAGGTCATCGTTATGTCATCATGTAGCTTGCAACATGGCGTGATCATCCCTGGATTACCATAAACTTCTAAATGGTCTTTCCCCCTAGGTGGAGTCCACATTTTCCTGCTCAGTGAGGCACCCTATTTTCCGATCTCCAGAAACACTTCGTACACCACGCTCCACACCTGGGTTTAATATACAGGTCCTTCTCAAAAAATTAGCATATAGTGTTAAATTTCATTATTTACCATAATGTAATGATTACAATTAAACTTTCATATACTATAGATTCATTATCCACCAACTGAAATTTGTCAGGTCTTTTATTGTTTTAATACTGATGATTTTGGCATACAACTCCTGAAAACCCAAAAAACCTGTCTCAATAAATTAGCATATCAAGAAAAGGTTCTCTAAACGACCTATTACCCTAATCTTCTGAATCAACTAATTAACTCTAAACACATGCAAAAGATACCTGAGGCTTTTAAAAACTCCCTGCCTGGTTCATTACTCAAAACCCCCATCATGGGTAAGACTAGCGACCTGACAGATGTCAAGAAGGCCATCATTGACACCCTCAAGCAAGAGGGTAAGACCCAGAAAGAAATTTCTCAACAAATAGGCTGTTCCCAGAGTGCTGTATCAAGGCACCTCAATGGTAAGTCTGTTGGAAGGAAACAATGTGGCAGAAAACGCTGTACAACGAGAAGAGGTGACCGGACCCTGAGGAAGATTGTGGAGAAGGACCGATTCCAGACCTTGGGGAACCTGAGGAAGCAGTGGACTGAGTCTGGTGTGGAAACATCCAGAGCCACCGTGCACAGGCGTGTGCAGGAAATGGGCTACAGGTGCCGCATTCCCCAGGTAAAGCCACTTTTGAACCATAAACAGCGGCAGAAGCGCCTGACCTGGTACTTTTTTCTGATGAAAGCAAATTTTGCATGTCATTCGGAAATCAAGGTGCCAGAGTCTGGAGGAAAATCCAGGAAAAAGATGTGCACACTGTCACTGGGTTGGTGCAGGCATGAACAAAAACAGTCCAAGTATAGGAAAAATCAGCCGCACTCAATTGGTTGAAAGTTCAGCAAACTGTGTAGTTTCTTTATTAACATATACAAAAAACATCACCAGGTGCTTTTTTAGGAGGTAAATGGGTGGCGGACTATTCAATTCGGGTAACGTTTCGACCCCAGCGGGTCTTAATCAAAACCTCACTTGTGCCAAAGAGGTAGAGGAGAGGAGAAAGAGCCGAGTTCCCATAGGGCAGCTCTGGTGCAGTTGTGTGGAAGCGCGTCCGCCTGGTGGGTGATCACCCACCAGGCGGACGCGCTTCCACACAACTGCACCAGAGCTGCCCTATGGGAACTCGGCTCTTTCTCCTCTCCTCTACCTCTTTGGCACAAGTGAGGTTTTGATTAAGACCCGCTGGGGTCGAAACGTTACCCGAATTGAATAGTCCGCCACCCATTTACCTCCTAAAAAAGCACCTGGTGATGTTTTTTGTATATGTTAATAAAGAAACTACACAGTTTGCTGAACTTTCAACCAATTGAGTGCGGCTGATTTTTCCTATACAGAGTCTGGAGGAAGACTGGGGAGAAGGAAATGCCAAAATGCCTGAAGTCCAGTGTCAAGTACCCACAGTCAGTGATGGTGTGGGGTGCCATGTCAGCTGCTGGTGTTGGTCCACTGTGTTTCATCAAGGGCAGGGTCAATGCAGCTAGCTATCAGGAGATTTTGGAGCACTTCATGCTTCCTGGCACCTGCTCACAGTGCCAAAACCACTGGTAAATGGTTTACTGACCATGGTATTACTGTGCTCAATTGGCCTGCCAACTCTCCTGACCTGAACCCCATAGAGAATCTGTGGGATATTGTGAAGAGAAAGTTGAGAGACGCAAGACCCAACACTCTGGATGAGCTTAAGGCCGCTATTGAAGCATCCTGGGCCTCCATAACATCTCAGCAGTGTCACAGGCTGATTGCCTCCATGCCACGCCTGTCATGGTTCTCAATGGCAAGAGAACATAGAAAGCATACAAAAGGACTAGCTCTTGGAAGATGGAAACTCGAGCTGACTGTGAGCTAAACCTACCGCACAAATAACAGTGGCCGGGTAGCGTGCCTACGTTTTATCCCTAGACGCCCAGCGCCAGCCGGAGAACTGACTGACCCTAGCAGAGGAAAATACAGACCTGGCTTACCTCTAGAGAAATTTTCCCCACAAGGCAGACAGTAGCCCCCACATATATTGTCGGTGATTTCAGAGGAAATTGACATACGAAGTATGAAGATAGGTTTAGCAAATTGAGGTCCGCTTACTAGATAGTAGGAAGACAGAAAAGGGAACTTCACAGTCAGCTGAAAACCCTTTCAAAACACCATCCTGGAATTACTTTAAGACTCTAATATCAACTCATGACACTAGAGTGGCAATTTCAGCTCACAAGAGCTTCCAGCCTCAGAAATAAACAATCACAGAGAACTGGAACAAAAATGCAAAACAAACTTAGGACTACAAGTCCAACTTAGCTGATAGTAGTCTAGGAGCAGGAACATGCAACAGAAAGGCTTCTGGTAACATTGTTGGCCGGCATAGAAATGACTGAGGAGCAAGGCTAAATAGACAACTCCCACATCCTGATGGAAACAGGTGAACAGAGGAGATGAAGCACACAAGTTCAGTACCACCAGTGACCACCGGGGGAGCCCAGAAACCAAATTCACAACACACGCCGCATTGAAGCAGTCATTTCTGCCAAAGGATTCCCGACCAAGTATTGAGTGCATAACTGAACATTATTATTTGATGGTTTTTTTGTTTGTTATTAAAAAACACTTTTATTTGATTGGACGGGTGAAATATGCTAATTTATTGAGACAGGTTTTTTGGGTTATCAGGAGTTGTATGCCAAAATCATCAGTATTAAAACAATCAAAGACCTGACAAATTTCAGTTGGTGGATAATGAATCTATAATATATGAAAGTTTAATTGTAATCATTACATTATGGTAAATAATGAAATTTAACACTATATGCTAATTTTTTGAGAAGGACCTGTACTGGTCACCTCTTTATTCCAGGTCTGTGGAGGGATAATGAAAGGTCTCACCACTCTCCTCTGTGGCGGGATATCACTCCTGATGATGAGAAGGTCCATAACGTGCGGGCAAGAAGTAAAAAAGGTCCATAACGACCAAGGAAGAGGTGAAACAGTCCATAATATCTGAGTAAGGGGCGAATAGATCCATAATATCCGAGCAAGGGGTGAAAAGATCCATAACGACCAAGCAAGGGGTGAACAGGTCCATAACGACCAAGCAAGGGGTGAACAGGTCCATAACGACCAAGCAAGGGGTGAACAGGTCCATTACGATTGGGCAGGGGGTGAAAAGATGCAGAACGTCCAGGCAAGGGGTGAACGGGCCCATTATGACCGGGCAAGGGTTAATGAAGTCCATTACTATCGGACAAGTGGTACAGAGGTCCACAATGACCAGGGAAGGAGTAAGAAGATCCATAATGATGGGGTGAAAAAGTCAAATGATTATCAATAGATTAAGGTGAAGTCCATAACGACCAGGAAAGGGTCATTACTAATCAGACTCCTCTGCAGGGGTAAGACCTAAGAAACCAATCACACATCATAATACCCCCCAAAAAAGTCCATTCCTCTATATAAGGTCCAAAATAAAGAGAAGGAGAAGATGGAATATTCTGTGGTGACCCCTCCCCAAAAACACCGTCCTATTTGGGGTCACACTGCCTAGCAAGAAACAAATTTTAAAGACGGCAAAAAACAAGATGTCGACCGAAAAAAATGGGCAAATATGTGAGATTTATGGTTCAGTCAGAGTCATTATTTCCATATCATTATTATCTACAGGACAGTACTGACCCCTATAGGGGCAGAGATAGGGGGTGACTATGGGTGGAGCCTATACATGGGCGTGACTGTGGGTGGAGCCTGTAGACAGGGTTGGCTGTGGGTGGAGCCTATAGATGGGGTGACTGTGGGTGGAGCCTATAGATGGGGTGACTGTGGGTGGAGCCTATAGATGGGGTGACTGTGGGTGGAACCTATAAATGGTGTTGTCTGTAGTTGGAGCCTGATGATGGGGGTGCCTGTGGGTGGAGCCTGTAGGCGGGGATGACTGTGGGTGGAGCTTATAGATGGGGTGACTGTAGGTGGAGCCTATACATGGGCGTCACTGTGGGTGGAGCCTGTATCCAGGGTTGGCTGTGGGTGGAGCCTATAGATGGGGTTACTGTGAATGGAGCCTATAGATGGGGTGACTAGTTTGAGCCTATAAAGGGGGTTGACTGTGAGTGGAGCCTATAGGTGGGGCGGCTGTGGGTGGAGCCTGTAGACGGGGGTGACTGTAGGAGGAGCCTGTAGATGGGGTGACTGTGGGTGGAGCCTATTTATGGGGTTGACTGTGGGTGGAGCCTATAGAAGGGGGTGACTGTAGGAGGAGCCTGTAGATGGGGTGACTGTAGGTGGAGCCTATGTACTGGGTCTGGCTATGACCGGTCCCCATTTATATGGGGACCTTTACATCTGTAATGCGCAAAAGTTTGGCACCACCCAGTGGATTTTGAGGGAAGGCCACCAATGTTCCACATCTGCCGACCAAATAAAGTTTTCCTTTTTTTTCCCCACAGACTTTTCCATCAGTGTTCTTCCTGTGCCATCATTTCTGCCCATCTGCCCTCAGCCACACCTCCGGCGGCGGCAGCGCAACCCCCCCTTCTTTGTCCTTTAGTTGGGAGCAGCCTGGTCTTAGTCAGTAATGGAAGAAACCATCTTCAGTGAACAGAGGGGTGGTGGGAGGCAGCTGCGTGACACAGAGGACATCATGGCTGACACACGGAGCCTGTACCGTGGCTTTGTGTCTCCCGTCATGGCTGAGAATGAATGAGAGGTTTTATTGTCCGCTCTGATTCCCTGCGACGCTGTGAGCCCAGGTCACACAGGGACTTGCACCATAATACGGTCGTGTGAGCCTCTTCTGACGAGACGTGAAGGAGCGGGGTCACCGCCATCACTGTGCAAATGTGTCTGACAGGACAGAGGTCGTTTCTCCTCAGAGGCTCAATGTCGCGTCATCTGATGAGGGAATTTCTGATCATAATGTAAACATGGCGGCTGAAGTCCTCCATGCCGCGGTCTTTACACAGCAGGCGACGACCCAAGAGATCAGGGAAAGCCGCGAAACTAGTAAATCGGGGAGGAAAAGCTGGGTGTCGGCCATCTTGTCATCACCTCACTCGTCTGTCGCTGGGCGACTGCGCCATGTCATCCTGTATCTTTGCGCCCAGCTGCCATATTTGTTGCTAGCGGGACTTTGGACGGTAGATTTATCACCATGTTCTGGATGAAGGTGGCCATTTCCTGTGTTCTCTGCACACAATGGCGGCTTCAGGCCACACCGGAGGCCATTGTCGGCTCAGGACGAACCTAACTGACAGGAAAATGAAAGAAAAAGGCCGCCGAGAGAAAGACGAGTACACGATGTGCACAAACATGGCCGCCAGCTGCGTCACAGCTCTCGTCTGAGAATGATACTAGGGCGCCTCTATAACCATTCCTGGAAGACACTCGCGGTTTACGTCGGAGTCACGTCTGCACATCGTGTAATTTGTCTGTCAAAACATGGCGCCGACCCCGGCAGTGTCTCACGGCACAAATGGTGTCAGATGGCTCTGCACCGACGAAGCCGAGGCTGAAACTTATACAACAGAGGTGGCAACGATCGCTGAGGCGGCAACAATCACTGAGGAGGCAACGATGGCTGAGGAGGCAATGATCATGGAGGTGGCAATGATTGCAGAGGCGTCAACAATCGCTGAGGCGTCAAAAATCACAGAGGCGTCAACAATCGCTGAGGCATCAACAACGATGGCTGAGGCGGCAGTGATCGCGGAGGCAGCAATGATTGCAGAGGCGTCAACAACGATGGCTGAGGCGGCAATGATTGCAGAGGCGTCAACAATCGCAGCGGCACCAACGAGTGCTGAGGAGGAAACAATGATGGATGAGGCGGCAGTGATCGCGGAGGCGGCAACAATGATTACAGAGGCACCAACGATCACTGAGGAGGCAGCGATGGCGAGCACGGCTATGATCACGGAGACGGCAATGATCGCAGCGGCGGCAATGATTGCGGAGGCACCAACGATCGCTGAGGCGGCAATAATTGCGGAGGCACCAACGATCGCTGAGGCGGCAATGATTGCGGAGGCACCAACGATTGCTGAGGCGGCAATAATTGCGGAGGCACCAACGATCGCTGAGGCGGCAATAATTGCGGAGGCACCAACGATCGCTGAGGCGGCAATGATTGCGGAGGCACCAACGATCACTGAGGCGGCAATGATTGCGGAGGCACCAACGATCGCTGAGGCGGCAATAATTGCGGAGGCACCAACGATCGCTGAGGCGGCAATAATTGCGGAGGCACCAACGATCGCTGAGGCGGCAATAATTGCGGAGGCACCAACGATCGCTGAGGCGGCAATAATTGCGGAGGCACCAACGATCGCTGAGGCGGCAATAATTGCGGAGGCACCAACGATCACTGAGGCGGCAATAATTGCGGAGGCACCAACGATCACTGAGGCGGCAATGATTGCGGAGGCACCAACGATCGCTGAGGCGGCAATGATTGCGGAGGCACCAACGATCGCTGAGGCGGCAATGATTGCGGAGGCACCAACGATCGCTGAGGCGGCAATGATTGCGGAGGCACCAACGATCACTGAGGCGGCAATGATTGCGGAGGCACCAACGATCACTGAGGCGGCAATAATTGCGGAGGCACCAACGATCACTGAGGCGGCAATGATTGCGGAGGCACCAACGATCGCTGAGGCGGCAATGATTGCGGAGGCACCAACGATCGCTGAGGCGGCAATAATTGCGGAGGCACCAACGATCACTGAGGAGGCAATGATTGCGGAGGCACCAACAATCACTGAGGCGGCAATGATTGCGGAGGCACCAACGATCACTGAGGCGGCAATGATTGCGGAGGCACCAACGATCGCTGAGGCGGCAATGATTGCGGAGGCACCAACGATCGCTGAGGCGGCAATGATTGCGGAGGCACCAACGATCGCTGAGGCGGCAATGATTGCGGAGGCACCAACGATCGCTGAGGCGGCAATGATTGCGGAGGCACCAACGATCGCTGAGGCGGCAATGATTGCGGAGGCACCAACGATCGCTGAGGCGGCAATGATTGCGGAGGCACCAACGATCGCTGAGGCGGCAATGATTGCGGAGGCACCAACGATCGCTGAGGCGGCAATGATTGCGGCGGCAACGATTGCAGAGACGTCAACAATCGCTGAGGCACCAACGATCACGAGGCACCGATTGCTGAGGCGGCAATGATCGCTGAGGCGGCTACGTGTGTCCATAATAATATATTTTGCACAAGAAAAAAAAAGAAAATTTTCAACATATTTTTCACCTAAACTTTAGTTGTCGCCATTCTACATATGATATCACTCAGTGCCGTGGCTTTATCAGAGAGCTACGACTGAAACCTCTATATCGCGACAGGACGATACCAGCCCCGCACCCCTCCCCCTCCCCGGCTCAGCCAGATGGTTCGGTCCGAGCGGATATAAGAGGCTGCACAGACCCCGCCCCCGTCACTGCGGCGCGGAGAGGCTGAGGAGAAGGCGTGTGTCGCAGACCAGGACCGATCATGGCGACTAACGGTAAGCGCCGGAGATACGGGAATGCGGTGCGGTATAACGCCCAGGCGTGCGATCGGGTTCCCCGTATATTACACCAGTGGATATTACCGGCGGAGTCCCTGCCAGCCCCGGGGTTCTGTGCTCTTCGGCTCTGGGTGGGTCAGTGCCTTACGCCCTATCGCGGCCCCGGGATGTAGTGGCCGTCGCCGGTTTTTTTCTCGGCCGCTCTTTCTATTGTCTTTGTTTCGGCCGGCGGCCATTTTCTCTCCTCGCGGTGACTTGGCGCCATTTCGCGCGGCTGGGGGCGTGGCCCGTTGCTGTGGTGACTTCTCAGAGGTACTCTTAGCACCGATGATTGGCTGCCCTTGTTACTAGGCAGAACACAAACCACGTGTGAGAATGACCGGAAGTCGCGATAACTCCCTGCCCCGCCTGATCCTGCAGTACAGCTCAGTAAGGCACATGGCCCGTACAGGGAGCCGCTGGTGGAAGACAAAGAAACCAGCAGCCGTGCGGATCGGTGTCAGGCCAAACATTACACTAGGACAGCACTTAGAACAAAAGATGGAAGATGCCCAGTAACCATAGGGCCCGTGTGCTGGTAGATGTACAGCCCAGTAACCATAGGGCCCCGTGTGCTGGTAGATGTACAGCCCAGTAACCATAGGGCCCGTGTGCTGGTAGATGTACAGCCCAGTAACCATAGGGCCCCGTGTGCTGGTAGATGTACAGCCCAGTAACCATAGGGCCCCGTGTGCTGGTAGATGTACAGCCCAGTAACCATAGGGCCCGTGTGCTGGTAGATGTACAGCCCAGTAACCATAGGGCCCCGTGTGCTGGTAGATGTACAGCCCAGTAACCATAGGGCCCGTGTGCTGGTAGATGTACAGCCCAGTAACCATAGGGCCCGTGTGCTGGTAGATGTACAGCCCAGTAACCATAGGGCCCCGTGTGCTGGTAGATGTACAGCCCAGTAACCATAGGGCCCCGTGTGCTGGTAGATGTACAGCCCAGTAACCATAGGGCCCCGTGTGCTGGTAGATGTACAGCCCAGTAACCATAGGGCCCCGTGTGCTGGTAGATGTACAGCCCAGTAACCATAGGGCCCCGTGTGCTGGTAGATGTACAGCCCAGTAACCATAGGGCCCCGTGTGCTGGTAGATGTACAGCCCAGTAACCATAGGGCCCCGTGTGCTGGTAGATGTACAGCCCAGTAACCATAGGGCCCCGTGTGCTGGTAGATGTACAGCCCAGTAACCATAGGGCCCCGTGTGCTGGTAGATGTACAGCCCAGTAACCATAGGGCCCCGTGTGCTGGTAGATGTACAGCCCAGTAACCATAGGGCCCCGTGTGCTGGTAGATGTACAGCCCAGTAACCATAGGGCCCCGTGTGCTGGTAGAGGTACAGCCCAGTAACCATAGGGCCCCGTGTGCTGGTAGAGGTACAGCCCAGTAACCATAGGGCCCCGTGTGCTGGTAGAGGTACAGCCCAGTAACCATAGGGCCCGTGTGCTGGTAGAGGTACAGCCCAGTAACCATAGGGCCCGTGTGCTGGTAGAGGTACAGCCCAGTAACCATAGGGCCCGTGTGCTGGTAGAGGTACAGCCCAGTAACCATAGGGCCCCGTGTGCTGGTAGAGGTACAGCCCAGTAACCATAGGGCCCCGTGTGCTGGTAGATGTACAGCCCAGTAACCATAGGGCCCCGTGTGCTGGTAGATGTACAGCCCAGTAACCATAGGGCCCCGTGTGCTGGTAGATGTACAGCCCAGTAACCATAGGGCCCCGTGTGCTGGTAGATGTACAGCCCTGTAACCATAGGGCCCCGTGTGCTGGTAGATGTACAGCCCTGTAACCATAGGGCCCCGTGTGCTGGTAGATGTACAGCCCAGTAACCATAGGGCCCGTGTGCTGGTAGATGTACAGCCCAGTAACCATAGTGCCCGTGTGCTGGTAGAGGTACAGCCCAGTAACCATAGGGCCCCGTGTGCTGGTAGAGGTACAGCCCAGTAACCATAGGGCCCCGTGTGCTGGTAGATGTACAGCCCTGTAACCATAGGGCCCCGTGTGCTGGTAGATGTACAGCCCAGTAACCATAGGGCCCCGTGTGCTGGTAGAGGTACAGCCCAGTAACCATAGGGCCCGTGTGCTGGTAGATGTACAGCCCAGTAACCATAGGGCCCGTGTGCTGGTAGATGTACAGCCCAGTAACCATAGGGCCCCGTGTGCTGGTAGATGTACAGCCCAGTAACCATAGGGCCCGTGTGCTGGTAGATGTACAGCCCAGTAACCATAGGGCCCGTGTGCTGGTAGATGTACAGCCCAGTAACCATAGGGCCCCGTGTGCTGGTAGATGTACAGCCCAGTAACCATAGGGCCCCGTGTGCTGGTAGATGTACAGCCCAGTAACCATAGGGCCCCGTGTGCTGGTAGAGGTACAGCCCAGTAACCATAGGGCCCGTGTGCTGGTAGATGTACAGCCCAGTAACCATAGGGCCCCGTGTGCTGGTAGATGTACAGCCCAGTAACCATAGGGCCCCGTGTGCTGGTATATGTACAGCCCAGTAACCATAGGGCCCCGTGTGCTGGTAGATGTACAGCCCAGTAACCATAGGGCCCGTGTGCTGGTAGATGTACAGCCCAGTAACCATAGGGCCCGTGTGCTGGTAGATGTACAGCCCAGTAACCATAGGGCCCGTGTGCTGGTAGATGTACAGCCCAGTAACCATAGGGCCCCGTGTGCTGGTAGATGTACAGCCCAGTAACCATAGGACCCCGTGTGCTGGTAGATGTACAGCCCAGTAACCATAGGGCCCGTGTGCTGGTAGATGTACAGCCCAGTAACCATAGGGCCCGTGTGCTGGTAGATGTACAGCCCAGTAACCATAGGGCCCCGTGTGCTGGTAGATGTACAGCCCAGTAACCATAGGGCCCGTGTGCTGATACAGGTGGTGTCCAAAGGTCGGATAATGGCGTCTGTTCGGGCGACCTAGAATGTGCCTTTTCTGTAGAGAAGCCTTTCCCATAGTGACCGCACCTTTCTATTTTGGTCAACCTATATAAAGGGCACTTCAGATTAAATGCTCCGCCATCAAAAATAGATAATATACCAAAAAAGAAGATGGACACCAAGCTAAGATTAACAATTTATTGAGAACCGTAAAAATAGCAGAAAACTGCACAAATAAACTGAGTAACAAAAAATCATTAGCAATAAAATAAAATGAGAAAGGCAACACTAGTGCCGCATACAACCTACAACCTGCTAAGTAATAAAGTGATGAAGGATGAACAGGAGGTGTGCCACATAACTAGTAAGTACATGTAGATGCTAAAAAAACACATTTAATGATGGCACACATCCGAAATAAGTCCAAACTACAACATGATGCTAACTCATATACACAAGGCAGGTACCGGGAGAGAAAAAGAGTGTATATACACATGACTGGAAACTGAAATGCTGCATATAAAATACAGTGTGGCAGAGGAATCCTATATTGCGATATTACTGTAGCACCAGTGTGCAAATATACCAAAATAAAAGGGGATTCCTATAAACACATATAAGTCCAGACATACATACTTACAATGAGCAAAAAAAGTTGTAGGTACACGCAGAGTCCCACCCAGTGAGGGTATGCGGAAAGAGGAGCCCCGACGCGCGTTTCGCATATATTGCTTCCTCGGGGGGCGCTCAAAGGTCGGATAATGGCGTCTGTTCGGGCGACCTAGAATGTGCCTTTTCTGTAGAGAAGCCTTTCCCATAGTGACCGCACCTTTCTATTTTGCTCTGGTTTTTCGCTCTGATTTTATTGCTTGCGGTGATTGTGACGTTCTCTTGATGCCATTTGCTGGCACAGATCTATACAGTTCAATCCTATTTGACATCGGTGCTTGATTAAAGGGGTTGTCCAGACCTTGATTAATGATGACTATCTTTATAGCGCTTTACAGTTTAACCGTTTCAAACACAAGTCATAAGTAACAACGTTAACAATACATTAATGACCTTTGTTAGATCAGAATCAGATGGGTGGGGTGCGAGACCTCCCGCCAATCTGTACACTGTGTAGTGGCCGTCTGCGGTACTGCAGCTGCGATCAGTCCCTTCACTAGGCCGAGCATTACTCGGTGTATTGGGAAGAAAGCTGCAGGAGGACATCGTCTGTCTCGTGCTGTAAGACGAGGCCCTGCTCCCCCCCCCCCCCCCCCCCCCGTATACATCGCTGCATTGTGCCCGATCCAGTCACTATTCATTTCCAGCTGATTGGGGGGATGCCAGATGTGGTACCCCTACTGATTGGATACTGATGAGCGCTCCTAAGGATACGCCGTAAGTGTTCTAAGCCCCTTACACCGCCGATACAACCTGCACGATGAGAAATCGATCACTTGTATGACTGGTCTCCCCCATACAGCCGGTGTCTGTGCTGACAATGGGGATTCTCAGGCCACATACAGGTGTAATCAGCTGGCTGCTATTGATGAATGTCAGAAGAGCTTGTTATTGACAGTGTAAAAGAGCTTTAATGGGGTTAACCAGGCTCCCCGCGACTGCAGACTGAGTCCAGACCCCCATGCTGTGCGCACAGTCGGGATTCTCTGGCATTGCTGGTGAGTGGGCAGTCACATGCCAACTAGACGTACAAATTGCTTGCACATGGTCATGTGACTGCCCGCTCACACCAGTAGTACCGGGTTGTCCTGACTGTGTGTGCACCTGCTCACTGTCAGGATTCAGATGTCTGCAGTCAGTCATTTAGCGAACAGCCCCTGTAACCCTGCTGGGTCAGTCTCCTGCACGCTCCCGGAGCTTTGTTATACAGGTTGTCACCATTGTGAGAAGTTGGCGAACGGTGATGTGCGGCAGCATCACTAATCTTCTGCTTTTCTTTCTTTGCAGATTACACCCAACAAGCAAGCCAAGGGTAAGATGTCTGCGGGGCCAGACGGGGGCGCTCCACCTCCTCACCACTGTCATATACATAGATATTATATGGGGGACCTTGCTGCAGAGCCCTCAGATCCCTGACAGGCCACGTACTATCTGGTCTATTCATCCCCGGATTACAGAGCTCCTCCAATAATATAACGATCACCAGTCTGTAGTGCCTTCCCCATGACCGTTTCAATGCTCGTACAGTAAAGAATCCCCCTCACTGTAGAGACCGTTGTGTAAGTCAATGATGGCAGTGACCTGTGTACTGACCTGCGATATTAGATTATTGCCCCTCTACATGAATGCCGGCCATCCTACTGGGTCTTCTCCGATGTCAGGCCCCTTCTCAGCGCTGTAGTAGCGGATCCCCCTCCATAGACAGACAATGGCCGCAGGGACCACACACCCAGCCTCGGCCACACAGCTCCCATCCTTGTAGGACTCGCTCAGGCCCATTCTCAGCGCTGTAGTAGATCCCCACCATAGACAATGGCCGCAGGGACCACACACCCAGCCTCGGCCACACAGCTCCCATCCTTGTAGGACTCGCTCAGGCTCCTGTTTTTTTGCACACTCTGACTGGTTTTCTTTCCCCTCTGTCTAGCTATGGGGCGTACCCCTCGCAGCCGGCGCAGAGCTATTCCCAGCAGGGCAGCCAGTCGTACAGCCAGCAGGGCTATGGCAGCTACGGGCAGGCGGCCGGCTCTTCTTCCTACGGTCAGGGTGGAGGATATGGCTCATCCTACGGCCAGGAGCAGAGCTGTAAGTTCTTGTCATTGTCTGTCTTGTGTATTCTGTCTGTCGCTCATTGTTCTCCCATTGATGCGCGGTTTTCTGTATACAGCCGGATACAGCTCCCAGTCGGCTCCACAAGGCTATGGGGCCGGTAACTACGGCAGCTCGCAGACCTCACAGACGCCTTATGGCGGGGGCCAGCAGCAGCAGCAGTCTTCTCAGTCATCGTACTCCAGCTACTCCCAGCAGCCGCCGGCCAGCAGCAATTCTGGAAGGTGGGTGATGGCTCTGCTCGCTGCATTGTCTGAGGTTGTCGTCCCTGGTGTGTAACGTGCCCTTCTTTTACTCACAGCTATGGCAGCAACTCCCAGTCCTCGTCCTACCAGCAGCCACCACAGGGGGGCAGCAGCTATGGTCAGCAGAGCGGTGGTGGTGGCGGCAGCAGCGGTGGCTACAGCAGCCAGCAGGGCAGCTATGGAGGAGGACAGCAGCAGTCCAGCTACGGAGGCCAGCAGAGCAGCAGCAGCAGCTATGGCAGTCAGCAGCCCAGCTCCTACGGGCAACAGTCGAGCTACACGCCTCCTCAGGGCTATGGCCAGCAGCAGTCCCAGTACAGCAGCGGGTGTACGTGGCAGCGATCAGACCGGACGTGTGCTTCTACAGTCCTCACTTGGTTTGGAAATCTGATGTGTTTTCTTTTCCTTAGCTGGTGGATACAACCAGGACTCCCCATCCATGGGTGGAGGCGGAGGCTATGGTGGCTCTGATCAGGGAGGCTTTGGTGGACCTGATAGCAGAGGCCGGGGCCGCGGAGGCTTCGGTGGGCGTGGAGGCTTCGACCGGGGCGGCAGAGGAAGCCGTGGCGGAAGAGGCGGCATGGGGTAGGTATCTGACCATGGGCAGTGTGCGTGGGCGGAGCATGGATGTCTGGATGCTGATTGGCTGTCGCTGTGAGTCGTTAACCAGGGTGGTGTTACCGATGCGTTTACCACTTGTGAACTGACAACCAAGCACTGACAACTCTGACTCTGGTGTCAAACAAATTATCACAGGAAAGGGTGTAAATGTACCGCAAAGGTTCATCCAGACTACAAACTGGTCAGCGCAGGCAGGGCGACGGCTCCATGTGTACCACACTAAGCAAAAAATATGCAAAATGGTCAATGATTGGTTATAACACCTATCTAGATGTGTTTACATGATACCCGGGTATCAGGTCTCACTACAAGGTACAAGTGTCCTAGACGTCAGAAGCGTCACCCTAGGTCTGTGTGTCTACGGCCCATGTGCTGGGATTGTGTGATGATTACATGGGGGGGAATCACTGCCAATGGTGGGGTTGGGGGGCAGGGCTCGGACACTGGACGGGGGGCACACGAGGTGAGTATGGAGATGCCCGCTGCAGGGTCAGGAATACAACTGCCATGTTTGCTGTGTTGCTCTGCTTTAACACATTCTGCATTTTATGTGCTACAGGTTTTCAAGGTGTCGTCAGCTTTCACACTAGCTTTATATCAGCAGAGTATAGCCGTATATAAGCCTAGCATTACAGGCCGGTCACTGCCCGAGTGCACAAAGCACCGGCCTATGGTGAATTCTAAGCAAACCTTGGTGTAAAAACCACAGATCTCATAGAGAAACAATCAGTAATGGTGTCTGCGCTGCTAAATGCCGCTAATGGTGGTCACTAGATGTAGAGCAACAAGACGCAAGTGTGTTAGTGAGTGTGCACGCCTAGGCGGTGCGTGCCGGAGCAGGACTTCTGTAGCCGTGGGAATCTCAATGTCTCCTAATTGTCTTCTCAGCGGTGGTGAACGGGGAGGATTCAGTAAATTTGGTGGTAAGTGAAAAGAGAGTTGTCAAATCTCCAACACGAATTCTTGTTACTGTTCATTTTCTTTGGGTTCATTTATAAGCAGATTGGGGAGGGCTCATCCCACGTGTCGGTGCCAGTGCACTTTATTTTTACCTTCAGTCTATAGAATGTTTATTATTTTGGTTTAGTTTGAACACGTTTTGCAGGGTGATGTGTGTTCAGTTGCAGCACAAGCTGCCGGGGGCGTCTGGTTAATATCCTCTGGTTAATATCCGGGAGGCAGGAAATTGGTCAATGCATGTGTCAGAGGTTAAGGTTCCATTAACCCTAGAAACCTGGTGTAAAAAAACAAGTGTTACAAGTGTTATAATGGTTATAAGCTAAAAACCTCCAAATGGTTAAAAGGTGTGATACAAAATATGCGCAATAATTAAGGTTTACTAACCGAGGTATTCACAAAAAAGTAAAATAAAGGTTTATTGGTCATAAAAAATAAAAAAAAAAACCATGGCAAAAGTGGAAAAATACAACGGTGTAATAGGAAGGCGTTCATTCACGATGGATCCCATATTGTGCGTTTATAAGGGTACAACACGAAGTGTAATATTGGTGGTCTGTGCCGGACATGGGGTCCCAGTGTAACCCCAGGAGGATAGACTTGTGTGTAAAGGTCTCAGAATGGCTAGTCTGAGCGATCATACCGCTGCTTTGTGTGTGGTGGGGGGGATATGGCCGCCATCTGCCGCCAGACCTGTAATACCTCCTGTTCTCTGCTCTTCAAAGGACCCCGTGAAGGCGGACCCCCCAGACACGAGATGCGTGAGTGCTAAGCCCCCCAATACACCCTGATAGTATACTGCCCTCGCCGTGTACGGCCGATCACTAACCGCTGCTTTCCTCACAGCCGAGCAGGATAACTCCGACAACAACACCATCTTTGTGCAAGGCCTCGGCGAGAATGTGACCGTCGAGACTGTCGCTGACTACTTCAAGCAGATCGGCATTATCAAGGTGAGTGCAGGAAGTAGTCAGATGGGACTACCTGGTTAGATCACCTGCTGCATCAGGACCATTACATGTCCCCATCTTCTCATACAACACCCTGAGGATAGGGAATATAAAAGGGACAACGCCGCGCAGGATTAGAAATGTCACAAAGTGCAAACACATGCAGGGATTGCAGCAATACCAACTGGTTTTTATTTTCAGATTTGTACTTTTGTGGGTTTTCGATTTTTTTTTTTTTATTTATTTTTTTATAACTTTAATAGTCCCCTTAAAATACCTGATGTATTGTTTGTCAGATGTCCTGCTCTAGACAGCACGTGCCACAGGATGATTGTAATGAAAGGCCGTGTGGGGGGGTTCTTCTGCAGACCACCGGCGGTCAGGAACCCTTTGACACCCGTCACGTGATTGTGGTGCGCCAATGGCAGATTAAATTAGCCATCATGTGCGGGGAAAGATGTGGGCTCAGTGTGAGTATGCATGAAAGGCAGGGAATGATGCGTCTTGATGTGAAAAGGTTAATTAAACCCAAGGACAATATATATATATATATATATATATATATATATATATATATATATATATATATATATATATATATATATATATATATATATATATAATATATTTTTTTTTAATGCATCTATTTGAGTAAAAAACATTTTGCAACCTGGTTTAATAAAAAATTTTGCAATTTCCAGCTTTCGTATACTGTGTTGTGGTCATAAATCAGTTCAAAAAGAGTTTTGCATAAAGCGATTGTCATGAGGTTGCTGACTGGTTGTCTGTTAACTCATTGTTTCCTGGATGTTGGCAGTGAATTAGGCATTACAATGAGATTTGCGGAGTTTCTGCAGTTATAAAGTCTGTAGTGCTAAATGTCGTTTCCTCCACAGACAAACAAAAAGACTGGACAGCCCATGATCAATCTGTACACCGACCGGGAGACTGGCAAGCTGAAGGGAGAGGCCACCGTGTCCTTCGATGATCCCCCCTCTGCAAAGGCCGCCATTGACTGGTTTGATGGTGAGTGGCCGTAGGATTAGGGAGTTGTCCTCAGTTTTCCATGACCCATGATCTGTTAAATCCCAGTGATCTTTGTCCACAGGGAAAGAATTCTCTGGTAACCCGATTAAAGTCTCCTTTGCCACGAGGAGAGCAGACTTCAACAGCCGCGGAGGTGGAAATGGGCGAGGAGGGAGAGGACGCGGAGGAGGTGAGTGCATGGTGGTGAGGCGTTCAAGGGATTGCCGGCTTCTCTCAATATTAAATCTAGAGAAGAGTGCTTCTGATAAGCGTCTTAGCTGCCATGATGAGCGGCTGATGTCTCACACGTCCCCGCAAGAGTCTGTAAATGTGAGCGGCACTGGTCGAGCCTCTAGTTTAGCTGCTGATCTTCCAGTTTAGTGAGTGGCACTGGTCGAGCCTTTAGTTTAGCTGCTGATGTTCCCATTTAGTGAGCGGCACTGGTCGAGCCTCTAGTTTAGCTGCTGATTTCCCCATTTAGTGAGTGGCACTGGTCGAGCCTCTAGTTTAGCTGCTGATGTTCCAATTTAGTGAGTGGCACTGGTCGAGCCTCTAGTTTAGCTGCTGATCTCCCCGTTTAGTGAGCGGCACTGGTCAAGCCTCTAGTTTAGCTGCTGATCTCCCCATTTAGTGAGCGGCACTGGTTGAGCCTCTAGTTTAGCTGCTGATTTCTCAGTTTAGTGAGTGGCACTGGTCGAGCCTCTAGTTTAGCTACTGATTTCTCAGTTTAGTGAGCGCCACTGGTCGAGCCTCTAGTTTAGCTACTGATTTCTCAGTTTAGTGAGTGGCACTGGTCGAGCCTCTAGTTTAGCTACTGATTTCTCAGTTTAGTGAGTGGCACTGGTCGAGCCTCTAGTTTAGCTGCTGATCTCCCCATTTTGTGAGTGGCACTGGTCGAGCCTCTAGTTTAGCTGCTGATCTCCCCATTTAGTGAGCGGCACTGGTCGAGCCTCTATTTTAGCTGCCGATTTCCCCATTTAGTGAGCGGCACTGGTCGAGCCTCTAGTTTATCTGCTGATCTCCCCATTTAGTGAGCGGCACTGGTCGAGCCTCTGGTTTATCTGCTGATCTCCCCATTTAGCGAGCGGCGCTGGTCGAGCCTCTAGTTTAGCTGCTGATCTCCCCATTTAGTGAGCGGCACTGGTCGAGCCTCTATTTTAGCTGCCGGTTTCCCCATTTAGTGAGCGGCACTGGTCGAGCCTCTGGTTTATCTGCTGATCTCCCCATTTAGCGAGCGGCGCTGGTCGAGCCTCTAGTTTAGCTGCTGATGTTCCCATTTAGTGAGCGGCACTGGTTGAGTTGAGCCTCTAGTTTAGCTGCTGATTTCCCAGTTTAGTGAGCGGCACTGGTCGAGCCTCTAGTTTAGCTGCTGATGTTCCCATTTAGTGAGTGGCACTGATCGAGCCTCTAGTTTTGCTGCTGATCTCCCCATTTAGTGAGCGGCACTGGTTGAGCCTCTAGTTTAGCTGCTGATTTCCCAGTTTAGTGAGCGGCACTGGTTGAGCCTTTAGCTACTGATTACTCAGTTTAGTGAGCGGCACTGGTCGAGCCTCTAGTTTAGCTACTGATTTCTCAGTTTAGTGAGCGACACTGGTCGAGCTTCTAGTTTAGCTGCTGATGTTCCCATTTAGTGAGCGGCACTGGTCGAGCCTCTAGTTTAGCTGCTGATTTCCCAGTTTAGTGAGCGGCACTGGTTGAGCCTTTAGTTTAGCTACTGATTTCTCAGTTTAGTGAGCGGCACTGGTCGAGCCTCTAGTTTAGCTACTGATTTCTCAGTTTAGTGAGCGCCACTGGTCGAGCTTCTAGTTTAGCTACTGATTTCTCAGTTTAGTGAGTGGCACTGGTCGAGCCTCTAGTTTAGCTGCTGATCTCCCCATTTAGTGAGCGGCACTGGTCGAGCCTCTAGTTTGGCTGCCGATTTCCCCATTTAGTGAGTGGCACTGGTCGAGCCTCTAGTTTGGCTGCTGATCTCCCCATTTAGTGAGCGGCACTGGTCGAGCCTCTAGTTTGGCTGCCGATTTCCTTGCTATATGCTGCTTTGCTCAGTTTCTAATTTATTGATTTTCCTTCAGGATCTATGGGGCGCGGAGGATTTGGTGGTCCCAGCAATAACAACGGCCGAGGAGGTGGAGGTGGTGGCGGAGGATACCCCAGTGGAGGTGGTGGTGGTGGTGGTGGTGGAGGAGGAGGACAGCAAAGAGCTGGAGACTGGAAATGTCCAAACCCGTAAGTGGAGGAGCCTGGACCTGTCCACCTGGTGAACATCCAGCAGCTTGTCGCCTCATGTTCTGATTCCTTCTTCTAGGACTTGTGAGAACATGAACTTCTCCTGGAGAAATGAGTGCAATCAGTGCAAGGCTCCAAAGCCTGACGGACCCGGAGGGCCGGGCGGTGCCCACATGGGTAAGGATTTGGATTTAACCCTGTCCTGTAATGAAGCCCTGTTACTTCTGACTGCTCCACTGAACTTTCTGGTACTTTCAGGTGGTGGAGGAGGCGGTGGTGGTTTTGGTGAGGAGCGAAGAGGCGGAGGCCGTGGGGGCTTTGACCGTGGTGGCTTCAGAGGGAGAGGTGGCGACAGGGGAGGTTTCCGGGGTGGAAGAGGTGGAGACCGTGGTGGATACGGACCAGGCAAAATGGACTCCAGGTGAGTTGGAGGAGTATTAGTGACAGAAGCAATTTATGGTCGTTCACCTTTTGCATTTTTGTGTTGAGGTTGATGAGTCTCCATATGTGGACGGCGGCTGATGGTCGCCTGAGCTGTACGGTCAGATCCACTAACCACCATGTTCTTGTTTCAGGGGGGATCACAGACAAGACAGACGTGATCGGCCATACTGACAGTGACGCTCCATTTCCACCGTTGCACTGTTTTTATTTTATACGTATGATGTATCCTATGGATTCTTGCTTAACTGTTCTAGATTTCTGTATACTTTGTATGACCCCTCAGTGTATTTTATCAGTCTTTGTAAAGTCCTCACCCATTAAACTGAAACTTGTGTGTAAGCATCTGGTCTCTGGACAAATTGTATTCAGCAATGTTGTGTAATGTAGAGGGACCAGGTAGGGCAGACTCGTCTGTAGCGTGGGTACTGGGACCCATCGTCCGATGCAAGGTGGCTATGGGGGCCAATGGTCGGCTGTGGGGTGGCTACAAGGGCCTGTAGTTGGATGTAAGGTGCTCACCTCAATACAGGGGCCTGCGGTTGGCTGTGGGGGGTGCATACATGGGGTCCATAGTCTGGGCGTTGCGTACATGGGGCCCATGGTCAGCTGGCTGGTGGGAATATAGGGCATGGAGGGTGTACGTGAGACCTATGGTGGGGATGTGTACATGGGACCCACAGTCAGCCTTTTGGGGGGGTGTAAATAAGACCCGCAGTGTGTGGGAGAGGGGTGCGTACATGGGGCCTGCAGTCGGCCGTGGGAGGGGGCTGGGTGTACATGGGGGGCCGTGGGGAGCGTACAGAGGCCCATGGTTAACTTCATTCAGGCCGTCCACTAACCATGCAGACGAGCAATGAATGTGGAGCGGAGTGCCGAGGATAGGACTGGCCGAGCGATCGTTGCTTGTACGTGTCCCTGCTGTCCTGTGTTTGATGTGTGAATTAATCCTATTTTGTGCCGGTAGATGAGCAGCAGCAGGACGGATTGTCAGCCGGAGTTACCGGTCAGGCAGGGTCAGGACGGTGGCACCAGATGATGCAGAAATGTGAAGCATTCAGGTGCGGTAGTGAGAATGTGACCGGTGAGGGACAAATGTGACGCGTCCCATTATGTGGGAAGAACTTCAGTAATGAAATTACTCATCCGGCTGATTCACTTGTTTTCCTGACACATTGTATTTGGTTGTAAACCATTAATCATTTTAGCAGAGAAAAAAACAAAATTTGCATTTTCTTTTAAAATCTTTAGTTCCCATCACTGTAGTTAATGTCTGTAACCCAGCGAGTAAGAATGGAAAAACACAACTCGAGCACAATCTTGTCTCCTGACCCGGCCTCAGAAATGGATGATTAACTGTGGATGTCGGTAAGTGCAAATCTGAATGTGGACGCAAGACTGCGCTCTGCTAGGATGTAAAATAAGGTCCGTTCAGGCTTTATGCCCAGACCCGGGATCTACTGCTTCCTCACCTGCTAATCCTGTAATGTCCCCGTCCTACGTCCCTGATTAGTGATCTACTGCTTCCTCACCTGCTGATCCTGTAATGTCCCTGTCCTACGTCCCTGATTAGTGATCTACTGCTTCCTCACCTGCTGATCCTGTAATGTCCCTGTCCTACGTCCCTGATTAGTGATCTACTGCTTCCTCACCTGCTGATCCTGTAATGTCCCTGTCCTACGTCCCTGATGGGTGATCTACTGCTTCCTCACCTGCTGATCCTGTAATGTCCCTGTCCTAAGTCTCTGATTAGTACAGACCGTAAGCTGTCGGCCATCTCACCAGTAAAGCGGCCGGACTGTTCTGCTCACTTAAGTTTATCTTTTTAAGCTTTGCATTTTTTTTTTTTATTTTTTTTTTTGAGGCAGTGTATAATTTCCAGCCCCATTACCACCCAGTGTGCAAACGCCGACCCCTCACCCTGATGTATAACCTCCTGGCTCCTCACATACCAATGCCCCCACCCCAGTGTGTAACCTCCAGCCCCCCGCCATGCTGTCTGCCATTACTACCATGTGACAGCGGCCGGTGGTGCAGCGATCACGGATAACGGCATGGTCCTGTAATAAGATAACGGGGGAACACGTCCGTCCATGACACTTCTTCGCTATCACCTGCGTGTGACATTTCTAAGAAATGGAAGGAACTGCACCAACTCAGCCATGAGGTGGAGACCCCCTTATGTTTCAGAGGGGGTGGGCAAATGATGGGGATCAGAGGGCAGATTAGTCAGTTATGTTGACCCCATACCTGCAGAGGCCAGAACTCCTGGTTTTAGCATCAATACAAACACTGCACATGCGCCGGGAGCTTCATGGCCGAGCAGCTTCATGCAGCCGTACATCACCCAGCACAATGCTGAGCGTCGGACGGAGTGGTGTAAAGCCGCCACCTCTGGACTCAGGAGGAGACGTGTTCTGTGCAGTGACTGATCACACTTCTGTCTGTGTCTGATGGAGGAGTCTGGGTTTGGTGATTCCTGGAGGACGTCCCGTCCCCCCCCACACACACACAGCATGAGAGGTGAATAAAGCTCCTCTAGGAGTAATGTGCAGGGGTCCTAAAATGTTAGTCCATGTTGTAAATGTATTGTTATCCCATATGTATGGTTCCAGTGTTTTGTGACACGTCTCGCTGATCATTGGGTTCCAAATAAGGGAGAAAGACAATCTATAACATTTTTGGGGGACATCACTGGGAATTTGTTGTCCGGCTTAATACAGACACCTTTACCTCTGCTCCTTCTTGGTCTCCACCTCTTACAAATGAATGACTGTTCCCTTATAGCAACGTTCAGCACCGACCTCATGGCGGATTTTCTGCTCGGTGCTGTACATCTTCAGACGTGATCCTTCTGTGCATGGGATGGGGGTCCTGTACCGCCGCCTTGTACAGATGGGGGGCTGTCGTTACCGTGCTGTGGTCAGTATAAGGACACCCCTGCCTATAATACTGTTCTGTAATCAAACCACAAAGTCTATAAAACTTACAGAATAAACTTCACACCAATAAAACTAGAACGTTTACTTTTCATTGAACAAACAAACGTCAGTAATAAAAGAACAAAGCGTCCGAAACTGACTGACAGAAACCTGCGAAAATGCGAATCTCAACACTACCACCGCCGACAGGGACGGAGTGTGGTCAGACTGAAAGGGCAGTTCCTGTAGAGGAGCACTACAAGTTCCAGACGTGCTATCCATAGGGCAATGCAGGAGGAAAGTCTGATGTAGAACTGCAGGTCAGAGACAAATCCAAGTTCCTAGTAAATGGGCAGAGTCCAAGAACACGTAGGCGATCTAGTGTAACAACTGACTGGGTCAAAGAGACGATCCCTAAAAGCCTCCTCAAAAGAAGCCGCCCAGACGGGACCTTCATCTACTCGCGGCTTCCTTGTGGCCTTCCGCATTATTGATAGGTAAAAACTTCAGAACTGCTGTTATCACCATGCTACAAGAATGGAGTCCTAGCACAAAGTATCCTCATCATGCCTGCAAACCTTGACCGGGCCAAATTATTGAAATCTGACCCGTGTCCCTTTTATGTGGTAATAACTCTGGAGCTTTGACACATCCCAATGATTTTGAGACTGTTTATTCGTGACACGTTGCACTTTATGTTAATGGTAAATTTATGTCTATCAGAAAAATACTAATAACATTTCCCTCATGTCGGCTTTACATCAGCGCCATTTGTAAAATTTATTTTATTTTGTTAGCCTTTTAGGAAGTTTTAAGAAGTCTGTCTCAAAAGTATTTATTCGGACTCCCATGACAGCACTACGAGAGAGGGGATCCGCCCTTAAGGAACAGGAAACCTACAGATACAAAAAGGGCGGCACCTCTCCCATGCATCAGTTGGTTTCCTGTTCCTGAAGGGACTGGATCCTACAGAAGATCTCTCTATGAGGATTTCCAGGCCGGCCGGACCGATTCTGGTAGCGAGGGGGTCTCCTACCTCGGCCGGTGCGGGGTACCTGTAGTAGTCACGGTGGCCCTGGCACGGCGGTGGCTATTCAGCGTGGAGCGGTCGCCAGGGGGTGTCCTGTCTCCGGAGCCGGCGCGTGGTGAGTATGACGGTTCCCCTCCCTGTAATACTGTGGGCGCCTCTGTGGGACCGGCGGCATCGTGGTGGCGCCGCCCGGAGTCTCCTGGCGAAGCCTCGGCGTCCCACGCTGTTCACAGCGCTGACAGGAAGCGCTGTGGACTCAGGGTGACGTCGGAGGGCAGAGCCGGCGGTGACTTCCGGGTCGCGGAGCTTCTGCGCATGCGCAGGGGCTCCAAGATGGCGGCGCCCACCGGAAAGTGCGCCGATCACCCTCGGGTGTCGGCTGATCCCCTGCAGCTGCAGGGGGGGAGGAGAGCAACCGGAAAGCGCGGCACGAGTACGCTGACCAAAGGAGGGGCTATATATCGGTCGCCAAACGTGCATTCCTTGCTTCTGGCCTCCAAATCAGGATGGAGTCCGATCAGGATCAGCAGCCTCTGCTGCTGGACGGAGCACCTCAGAAGCCTGTGGAGAAGGAGCATGGAAAAAAGAGCGATGGATCTGGCCACAGAAGCTCCTCCAGACAGGGGTCTGGAGCGTCAGCCAGGAAAAATCCCCCTCGTACTTCGGTAGCTTTCTGGGTATGGGCATCCACTGGTAAGTGATCTTCGAGAATGTTCACTCAGTGATTAGTCTCCCCCCGTATATGTTTTCACAGGGGAAGAAAAACACCAGTAAAACAAAGCATAGGGAATGTGCCATCTGCGGGGTTCCCTTGCCTGACTCATGCCCTAAAAAGCTATGTGACCCCTGTATCCAGCAGACAGGTGAGGTCTGGGAAGAGGGGGTCATGGCTTTAGTTCATTAGACTAGCTTGCCTTACTTGCCCCCTCAGGTAGCAGAAGAATCCTCTTCTATTGCGGCCAGTCTGAAGGAAATGGTTAGGATGGAGGTTAAGCAGTCCATTAAGGGCCTTTCACAGTCAGGAGCCCCTAAACGGAAAACTCAGTGGTCATCGGATTCGTCGGTGGAGGAAAAGAGCGTAGAATCGGACGATTCAGCAGCATCATCCTCCTCCTCGGAAGAAGACGCTGCTCGGTTTTGTTTACCCTTGGAGAGAATAGACAAGTTAATAAAAGCGGTCAGAGGCACAATGGGTATAACAGAACCCAAGCCTCAACTGTCTAAAGAACAGATGATGTTCAGTGGGTTAGATCAAAGAAAGCGTAGAGTTTTCCCTCTGAATGAAAAGATACAAGAACTTATCAACAGAGAGTAGAAAAAACCGGAGAGGAAAGGTTCCTTACCACCTGCACAGAAGCGAAGGTATCCCTTTGACGACCCAGCAGTAGGTAGCTGGGAAAAAGCCCCAAAACTGGATGCAGCGATTGCCAAAGTAGCGAAGCGATCCTCTTTCCCGTTTGAAGATATGGGAACGCTTAAAGACCCCCTAGATAGAAAGGTGGATACCTTCTTAAAGGGAACCTGGGAAATGGCAGCCGGCTCCTTAAGACCTGCGGTGGTGTCAACATGCACGGCGAGGTCAATGATGGTCTGGCTAGACCAGTTAGAGACCCAATTAAGACAAGGGGCCTCTAGAGACTCTATTCTCGCAGCATTACCAGTAATCCAGGAGGGGGCGGCCTTTTTATCAGATGCCTCAATTGACTCCGTTAAATTAGCAGCTAGAGCAGCGGGGCTGTCTAATGCTGCAAGGAGAGCCCTATGGTTGAAATGCTGGCCTGGGGATATGCAGGCGAAAGCAAAGCTCTGCGCTATCCCTTGTAAAGGCGAGTATTTATTCGGGCCTACCCTGGATGAACTCCTGGAGAAGGCAGGTGACGATAAGAAAAAGTTTCCCAATACCTTCAATGCATACCGTCGTCCCTTCAACAAAAGAAGGTTCAGTCGGGGAGGGAAACGCGCCTTCTCACCGGGCAGAGATCGATCCAGATGGGACGATAAGCGGAAACGAGGTACAGGTCTCATGTTTCGCCGTAACCCGACGGAAAACCAAAAACAAGAACAATGACTAGCAATCCCAGTGGGAGGGAGACTGTTGCATTTCTCAGCAGCATGGTCAGAAATCACAAACAGCGTTTGGATAAAAGACACTGTTTCCCATGGTCTCAAACTTGAGTTTGTCCAGGCTCCACGGGACAAGTTCAAGCGTAATTACACCCTGGCGCTCATCTCCCACTGAACAGTTTGCCCTCGAAGAGGAAGTGAGGACTCTTTGTTCTAAAAATGTGTTGGTGGAAGTACCATATTCTCAGACAGGGAAGGGGTTTTACTCCCCCCTCTTCCTAATCCAAAAACCAGATAATACTTATAGAACCATTATTAATCTTAAAGGTCTCAATAAGTTTCTGGTAAAGCATACTTTCAAAATGGAGTCCATCAATTCAACAATAAAAATGCTCTTTGAAAATTGTTTTATGGTAGTAGTGGATTTGAAAGATGCCTACTATCATGTACCCATTCATGCTGATTTTCAACAATACCTGAGAGTAGCACTGATAATGGAGGGTAGGATTCAACATTTTCAGTTTAGGGCACTCCCCTTTGGGTTAACCTCTGCTCCTAGAGTGTTCACTAAAATAATCGCAGAGGTCATGGCGCATTTAAGGGAGTCAAATGTCCTTCTAATCCCCCTACTTAGACGATTTTCTCATTGTCGGGAGCTCAGTGGATCACTGTCTGTCACAATGGGAAATTACTAAAGCTAAACTAGAACGTCTAGGTTGGATCATAAACTTCGAAAAATCTAAGTTACAGCCTCTAAATATGCAAAAATTCCTGGGGTTAATTTTGAATTCGGTAACACAGCAGTGTCTTCTCCCTGGGGAAAAAATAGCGCTAATCCAGAGTTATGTGTTAAAAGCAATTAAATCACCCTCCATGACACTTAGGCAAGCAATGTCCCTACTGGGGTCACTCATATCTTGCATCCCCGCTGTTAAGTGGGCTCAGTTACACACCAGATCCCTGCAAAAAGAAGTTTTATTCCATGACAGAGCCCTAAATGGCGTATTAAATGGGAAATTAACGTTGGGGCCTATAACACTGAACTCCCTCAGGTGGTGGTTAGACATACAGAATTTGTCAGCAGGGGTGCCCTGGATAGTAAATGTCACCCAAGTAATAACCACAGATGCCAGCTCTTCGGGGTGGGGAGCTTATATGGGGGACATGGTGGTTCAGGGACAATGGGAACCCTTCACAACATTCTCATCCAATCAGAGGGAATTGTTGGCAATTGAATTGGCTGTTAAAGAATTCCTCATATATCTACAGGGCCAGCACGTCAGAATTCTGTCGGACAACAGAGTGGCAGTCGCCTACATAAACCGGCAAGGGGGAACATGTTCCGAGACTTTAATGCAGATCACGGATCGCTTGTTCCAGGTGGCAGAGCTCAATTTTCAATCTTTGACGGCTCTCCACATCAAAGGAAAGGAAAATATAACAGCAGATTTCCTAAGTCGAAACACGCTAAGACAAGGAGAATGGTCTCTCAACAAAGACATTTTCAACCGTATCAGCCACAGATGGGGTCAACCAGTGGTGGACCTGTTCGCCACCAGAGACAACAGGAAAGTAAAACTTTTTTGCTCTCTGAATCCCAGGGAAAATCCCCTGGCAGTGGACGCTTTTTTAATAAAATGGGATTTTCCGCTGGCCTATGCCTTCCCACCACTGAATCTGATTCCTCTAGTGGTGAGAAAAATCAGAGAAGATCGAGCAAAGGTTATCCTTATTGCCCCCTTTTGGCCCAGAAGAGCCTGGTTTGCCTGGCTCAGGACGATGTCTGTATCGGATCCCTGGGTACTGCCAGAGATCCCGAATTTACTCTCTCAGGGACCAATCTCCCATCCACAAGTGGCAGCGCTCCATTTAACGGCGTGGAGTTTGAACGGTCACTGTTAATAGATAAAGGCTTCTCTCCGAACCTGGTAGAAACGCTCCTAAAGAGTAGAAAGCAAATAACTACCAAAATCTACTCTAGGACTTGGAGGAAGTTCTTGTCCGTTTCTAAATTTAATATCCAAGAAGGTAGAGTACAGGTCTCAGCTCTGGGTGCCCTGTTTTCCTGTAATGTAGCTAACAACTATTGGATAGCGAGGTTTATGAAGGCGGTCTGTAGAACTAGACCAGTGTATAAAGATAGATCGGTTCCGTGGGATTTAAATTTAGTTCTATCCTCACTAACAAAACCCCCCTTTGAACCTCTACACGAGGCCTCGATTAAAATGTTGACACTTAAAACAGCCTTCCTGATTGCCATAACCTCAGCTCGCAGGGTAGGGGATATCCAGGCACTTTCCAGGCTTCCCCCATATACAGAGTTCCTGTCTGACAGAGTAGTCCTTAGACCAGACCCAGCATATCTACCGAAGGTAGCAATAAGGTTTCATAGGTCGCAGGAAATAGTTTTACCATCTTTTGTTCCTAATCCATCCAATCCTAAAGAGCAGGAGCTTCATACTCTAGACGTTAGGAGATCTCTCCTACAGTATATTTCAGTCACCAATAGTTGGAAGAAGGATGAGGCACTGCTTCTTTCCTTCCAAGGTCCAAAGAAAGGGTGTAGAGTGTCAAAATATTTACTGGCTAGATGGATTAGGGAAACTATTTCTATGGCTTATACAGCGGGTGGGGGGCCAGCTCCGCAGAATCTAAAGGCACATTCCACCCGAGCCATGGCGTCATCCTGGGCAGAAAGATCTGGAGTGTCGGTGGAACAAATATGTAAGGCGGCCACTTGGTCATCCCCTTCCACGTTCTTTAAGCACTATCGGTTGGATTTGGGGTCCTCCTCTGATCTCACCTTCGGGTTAAGGGTGCTGCAGGCTATAGTCCCTCCCTAAGGTAGCTTACATCTCTGTAAATCTCTCGTAGTGCTGTCATGGGAGTCCGAATAAAGCATTAAGCTACTTACGGGTAGCGGCATTTTTTGGAGGACCATGACAGCACCCTTAGTTCCCTCCCTATTTCACGTGGGGGTTGCACTTCCTAATTTGTATATAGTATGTAGATTTCACGTATGGTGTCTAGCTTCAATTTAATAAAAAAAAATTCGTTTTCGAAATGTATATAATGTATGTTTGTATGCCACTAACCGCGGTAGTCCTCTCAAGGCTCTGAAATACAACTGATGCAGGGGAGAGGTGCCGCCCTTTTTGTATCTGTAGGTTTCCTGTTCCTTAAGGGCGGATCCCCTCTCTCGTAGTGCTGTCATGGTCCTCCGAAAAATGCCGCTACCCGTAAGTAGCTTAATGCTTTTTCATGTACCTCCCAAAAAATCAGGAATCTCTGGCTCATAGTTCTCACCTGGTGGAATCCAAATGGGGAGGAAGGAAAAGGAAAGCTGGCCGTACCCATGTCAGACAAGCAGGGCGGACGCCTCCTGGGATCAACATAACTTTTGGGTCGTTTATATTTTTACACAGGTGCCTTCTTTACTCTCTCCGACCCAAGGCCGTATACGACTGCCGTTACACTTCATAGAAGCCAGTCAGCGGCCGTGTTATAGCAGGCCGACCATACTTCCTATACAGACAGATCCGTATAGATCGTTTTGTGCGCGTTGGTCGTCCTTATCCTCTGCAGCACTTGCCCTGTTTACATAGGACTTTGCGCTCATTCATCGAGTGATTGTCAGCTTTTATTTTACTCTGCGAGATTATCAGGAAAGGAGCATTACTGCTAATAATCATTCATGGTAATCTGCATTACTTTTATGTGTATAGTGTGGGAACAAAAAAAAAGAACAAACATCCAGAATTACAATAAAGGAATAAAATAAATGTACTGGACTATGTCCTGTAATAAATCCACCTGCGATTACAGTAACATTTACTGGATGAACTTTACACCAATAAAACTATAAAGGGGTGTATTTTTGTTCCTAAATAAACAGCAATAACAGAGCAGAAGGTCTCTACTGGGCCGACGCTAACGAACATCCTCCAGCACTTTGTTACAAGAAAACCTGTAATATAAAAAAAGGTCTGAAGTTACAGTAAAACTGAAAAAAAAGAAACTGAAAAGTTGAAATGCAATATATACAGCTAATTCTGCTATGCCTCCGGTCACCACCATCATTGCTGTGATGACAGGACATGGGACCGCAGGGTGGTCAGACAGAGCCAGGAGTCAAAGCCGAGAAAGTAGAACTACAGGTCCCAGGCGTGGCTGACGGGCAAATCAGGAGTTTGCCGTGATGTAAAAGTGCAGGGCACAGACAAATCCAAGGCGCTACTAGAGGGGCAGGGTCCAGGAATAGAGCTGGGTCGTAGCTGGACTATATGTCGGATCCCTGGAGACCTCAACGCTAGCAGGCATTGCAGAGCAGCGCAGAAGGAGTTAGCAGAAGGTGGTCCCGAGGAGGTCCGAATAGCATAAGATTTGACAATGAAAAGCTCCATGGTCAAACTCGGTGACACCGGCATTGTGCGGAGATCGGGTACCAGGGCGACCCCTGCACGGATGTAGGAAAACTCAGCCACAGAGTAATCACCACTATCCGTAACAGATTAGTGGACCGCAGAGGTCGGACCTCCATAATCTACCCTGTTGTGGATTCTGTTTGTGGGCTCCCTCTGGTGGTTACTGCTGGTACTGGGTGACTTTGGTGGGTTGCGGCCTTTGGTTTCCACCTGTCCATCAGAGGCTGGGTGTTTCCTATTTTACCTGGCCTTTCTGTCATTCCCTTGCCGGCTATCAATGTATTCAGATGTGCTCTGTTTGGTTCCTGCCTACCTGCTCCCAGATCTTTCAGGATAAGCTAAGTGCTGATTTTCAGTTGTTTGGTTTTTTGTCCAGCTTGCTTATTATGTCTCTATGCTAGCTGGTAGCTCTAGTGGACTGAGGTTCTCCCCATGTGCCATGAGTTGGCACATGGGTTCTTGTAAATCTCAGGATGGTTTTTTTTTTATTAGGGTTTTTTGCTGACCGCTCAGTCCCCTTTTGTATCGTTCTGCTTTCTAGTTTACAGCGGGCCTCTATTTGCTGAACCTATATATATCATCTCTATGTGTGTGCCTTCCTCTCATTTCACCGTCAATACATGTGGGGGGCAACTATACCTTTTGGGGTTCATTCCTCTGGAGGCAAGTGAGGTCTTTATTTTCTCTGCAGTACTAGTTAGCTCTTAGGCTGGTGCGTGGCGTCTAGAACCAACGTAGGCACGCTCCCTGGCTATCTCTAGTTGCGTTTGTCAGGCGTAGGGCAGCGGTCAGCCCAGGTTCCATCACCCTAGAGCTCGTCCGATATTTTGTATTACTTTGCTTGTCCCTTGCTATCCCTAGCCATGGGGATTCATGACAGTATAGCCGGCCCACAAAGTGTTAATTGTTTGGGCTGAAGCAGGAGAAAAAGAAGTGTTTAAGGGAAATTTTTTTTTTTTTTTTTTTTCCATTCAGAGTTTTGCTGCCTAGCCCTTAATTGCTGTCTAGCTGCTTCTTACCTCCTCTTAACCCTTGAATGGCTCTGATATTAGCTGTTTAACATGGATGTCCAGAGTTTGGCTTCCAGCCTGAGTAATCTCGCGGCAAAAGTTCAAAACATACAGGATTTTGTTGTTCACACTCCCATGTCTGAACCTAGAATTCCTATTCCAGAGTTCTTTTCTGGAGATAGATCTACCTTCCTGAATTTCAGGAACAATTGTAAATTGTTTCTTTCTTTAAAATCTCGCTCCTCTGGAGACCCTGCTCAACAGGTCAGGATTGTAATATCTTTCCTGCGGGGCGACCCTCAGAATTGGGCATTTGCATTGGCACCAGGGGATCCTGCATTGCTCAATGTGGATGCGTTTTTTCTGGCATTGGGATTGCTCTATGAGGAACCCAACCTGGAGATTCAGGCTGAAAAGGCTTTATTAGCCCTCTCTCAGGGGCATGATGAAGCGGAAATATATTGTCAAAAATTTCGGAAATGGTCGGTGCTTACTCAGTGGAATGAGTGCGCCCTGGCTGCTAACTTCAGAAATGGTCTTTCCGAGGCCATTAAGGATATTATGGTGGGGTTCCCTACGCCTACAGGTCTGAATGAGTCGATGGCTATGGCCATTCAGATTGATCGGCGTTTACGGGAGCGCAAACCCGTGCACCAGTTGGCGGTGTCTTCTGAACAGGCACCTGAGACTATGCAATGTGATAGAATTCAGTCCAGAAGTGAACGGCAAAATTATAGGCGGAAAAATGGATTGTGTTTTTAATGTGGTGATTCAGCTCATGTTATATCAGCATGCTCTAAACGCACAAAAAGGGTTGATAAATCTTTTGCCATTGGTACTCTGCAGCCTAAGTTCATTTTGTCTGTGACTCTGATTTTTTCACTGTCTTCCATTTCCGTCGATGCCTATGTGGATTCAGGCGCTGCCCTGAGTCTTATGGATTGGTCATTTGCTAAACGCTGCGGTTTTAGTCTGGAGCCTCTGGAAGTTCCTATCCCTCTGAAGGGAATTGACTCTACACCATTGGCTATGAATAAGCCGCAGTATTGGACACAAGTGACCATGCGCATGACTCCCGTTCATCAGGAGGTGATTCGCTTCCTTGTACTGTATAATTTACATGATGTACTAGTGCTTGGTCTGCCATGGTTACAAACTCATAATCCTGTCCTGGACTGGAAAACAATGTCTGTGTTAAGCTGGGGATGTCAGGGGGTTCATGATGATGCACCTCCGATTTCAATCGCTTCATCTACTCCTTCTGAGGTCCCTGCGTTTTTGTCTGACTATAGGGATGTTTTTGAGGAGCCTAAGCTCAATTCGCTCCCTCCTCATAGAGATTGTGACTGTGCTATAGAATTGATTCCTGGCAGTAAGTTCCCTAAGGGTCGTTTATTTAATCTGTCACTGCCAGAGCATACTGCTATGCGGAATTATATTAAGGAGTCCTTGGAAAAGGGACATATTCGTCCATCTTCGTCCCCTCTGGGAGCAGGTTTTTTTTTCGTGGCAAAAAAAAGATGGTTCCCTGAGGCCTTGTATAGATTATCGCCTTCTGAATAAGATTACAGTCAAATATCAGTATCCACTGCCATTATTGACTGATTTGTTTGCTCGCATTAAGGGGGCTAGGTGGTTCACTAAGATAGATCTTCGCGGTGCGTATAATCTGGTGCGGATAAAACAGGGTGACGAGTGGGAAACCGCATTTAATACGCCTGAGGGCCATTTTGAGTATTTGGTAATGCCTTTTGGACTCTCCAATGCTCCGTCAGTCTTTCAGTCCTTTATGCACAATATTTTCCGTGAATATCTGGATAAGTTTATGATTGTGTATTTGGATGATATTTTGGTGTTTTCTGATGACTGGGAGTCTCATGTTTTACAGGTCAGGAAGGTGTTTCAGGTTCTGCGGGCCAATTCTCTGTTTGTGAAGGGCTCAAAGTGTCTCTTCGGAGTCCAGAAGATTTCTTTTTTGGGGTACATTTTTTCTCCTTCTACTATTGAGATGGATCCCGTCAAGGTTCAGGCGATTTGTGACTGGACACAACCTACATCTGTTAAGAGCCTTCAGAAGTTCTTGGGGTTTGCTAATTTTTATCGTCGGTTCATTGCTAATTTTTCCAGTATTGTTAAACCTTTGACTGATTTGACTAAAAAGGGTGCTGATGTTGCTGATTGGTCTCCTGCGGCCGTGGAGGCCTTTCAGGAACTTAAGCGCCGGTTTTCTTCTGCTCCTGTGCTGTGTCAACCAGATGTTTCACTTCCTTTTCAGGTTGAGGTTGATGCTTCCGAGATTGGAGCGGGGGCGGTTTTGTCACAGAGAAGTTCTAATGGCTCGGTGATGAAGCCATGTGCATTCTTCTCTAGAAAATTCTCGCCCGCCGAGCGCAATTATGATGTGGGTAATCGGGAGCTTTTGGCCATGAAGTGGGCATTTGAGGAGTGGCGTCATTGGCTTGAGGGTGCTAAACATCGTGTGGTGGTCTTGACTGATCACAAGAATCTCATTTACCTTGAGTCTGCCAGGCGTTTGAATCCTAGACAGGCTCGTTGGTCGTTGTTTTTTTCTCGTTTCAATTTCGTGGTTTCATACCTGCCAGGTTCAAAGAATGTGAAGGCAGATGCTCTTTCCAGGAGTTTTGTGCCTGACTCTCCTGGAGACTCTGGGCCTACTGGTATCCTTAGGGATGGGGTAATATTGTCCGCCGTATCCCCAGACTTGCGACGTGCTTTGCAGGAGTTTCAGGTGGATAAACCGGATCGTTGTCCACCAGAAAGACTGTTTGTTCCGGATGATTGGACCAGTAGAGTCATCTCCGAGGTCCATTCTTCTGTGTTGGCTGGTCATCCTGGAATATTTGGTACTAGAGACTTGGTGGCCAGGTCTTTTTGGTGGCCTTCCTTGTCTAGGGATGTGCGTACCTTTGTGCAGTCTTGTGAAGTGTGTGCTCGAGCTAAGCCTTGCTGTTCTCGGGCCAGTGGGTTGTTGTTATCCTTGCCCATCCCGAAGAGGCCTTGGACGCACATTTCCATGGATTTTATTTCTGA
This sequence comes from Ranitomeya variabilis, assembly GCF_051348905.1. Lineage (NCBI taxonomy): Eukaryota > Metazoa > Chordata > Amphibia > Anura > Dendrobatidae > Ranitomeya > Ranitomeya variabilis. The sequence goes on from NC_135238.1 coordinate 9,059,551, forward strand.
TCTCCCGGTTTCACAGAAAATGTCCGTTATCTGGGTGGTGTGTGACCGCTTTTCTAAGATGGTTCATTTGGTGCCCTTGCCTAAGTTGCCTTCCTCCTCTGAGTTGGTCCCTTTATTTTTTCAGAACGTGGTTCGTTTGCATGGGATTCCGGAGAATATCGTTTCTGACAGGGGATCCCAGTTTGTGTCTAGATTTTGGCGGACGTTTTGTGCCAAGATGGGCATTGATTTGTCTTTCTCGTCTGCATTCCATCCTCAGACGAATGGCCAGACGGAGCGAACTAATCAGACCTTGGAAACTTATTTGAGGTGTTTTGTTTCTGCTGATCAAGATGACTGGGTTGCTTTTTTGCCACTGGCCGAATTTGCTCTTAATAATCGGGCTAGTTCTGCCACGTTGGTCTCTCCTTTTTTTTGTAATTCGGGGTTTCATCCTCGTTTTTCCTCTGGTCAGGTGGAGTCTTCGGATTGTCCTGGAGTGGACGTGGTGGTGGACAGGCTACATCAGATTTGGAATCAGGTGGTGGACAATTTGAAGTTATCTCAGGAGAAGACTCAGCAGTTTGCTAATCGCCGTCGCCGCGTGGGTCCCCGACTTCTTGTTGGGGATTTGGTGTGGTTGTCTTCTCGTTTTGTCCCTATGAAGGTCTCTTCTCCTAAGTTCAAGCCTCGGTTCATCGGTCCTTATAGGATCTCGGAGATTCTTAACCCTGTATCTTTTCGTTTGGATCTCCCAGCATCGTTTGCTATTCATAATGTGTTCCATCGGTCGTTGTTGCGGAGGTATGAGGTGCCCGTTGTTCCTTCGGTTGAGCCTCCTGCTCCGGTGCTGGTGGAGGGAGAATTGGAGTATGTTGTTGAGAAGATCTTGGATTCTCGTGTTTCCAGACGCAAACTCCAGTATTTGGTTAAGTGGAAGGGTTATGGTCAGGAGGATAATTCCTGGGTGGTCGCCTCCGATGTTCATGCGACTGATTTGGTCCGCGCCTTCCATAGAGCTCACCCTGATCGCCCTGGGGGTTCTCGTGAGGGTTCGGTGACCCCTCCTCAAGGGGGGGGTACTGTTGTGGATTCTGTTTGTGGGCTCCCTCTGGTGGTTACTGCTGGTACTGGGTGACTTTGGTGGGTTGCGGCCTTTGGTTTCCACCTGTCCATCAGAGGCTGGGTGTTTCCTATTTTACCTGGCCTTTCTGTCATTCCCTTGCCGGCTATCAATGTATTCAGATGTGCTCTGTTTGGTTCCTGCCTACCTGCTCCCAGATCTTTCAGGATAAGCTAAGTGCTGATTTTCAGTTGTTTGGTTTTTTGTCCAGCTTGCTTATTATGTCTCTATGCTAGCTGGTAGCTCTAGCGGACTGAGGTTCTCCCCATGTGCCATGAGTTGGCACATGGGTTCTTGTAAATCTCAGGATGGTTTTTTTTTTTATTAGGGTTTTTTGCTGACCGCTCAGTCCCCTTTTGTATCGTTCTGCTTTCTAGTTTACAGCGGGCCTCTATTTGCTGAACCTATATATATCATCTCTATGTGTGTGCCTTCCTCTCATTTCACCGTCAATACATGTGGGGGGCAACTATACCTTTTGGGGTTCATTCCTCTGGAGGCAAGTGAGGTCTTATTTTCTCTGCAGTACTAGTTAGCTCTTAGGCTGGTGCGTGGCGTCTAGAACCAACGTAGGCACGCTCCCTGGCTATCTCTAGTTGCGTTTGTCAGGCGTAGGGCAGCGGTCAGCCCAGGTTCCATCACCCTAGAGCTCGTCCGATATTTTGTATTACTTTGCTTGTCCCTTGCTATCCCTAGCCATGGGGATTCATGACACTACCCCTCGGGGCTCGTTGGTGATTTTGGTGAGACCCGTGACAAAATGATTGGATTTTACAGAGAATTGACCAACCAACACTGATGCAAGGAGGACACAACTAGCATCTAGGCCAGAAGATTGACTGCACACAGGACTCCTCACTGTGCTGCACATATGCCAGCAAGGGGTTAATGATAGCAATAAACTAATGAAGCATATGGTTCTCTTCCTTGTGTTTTGATTCTGGATGTGGAAGAATAGAACAGGATGATGGTGCAATCAATGTTTGCCTTGTGGGTGTTGCGCTCGTGATCTTATCACTGGAGGTTCTCCAAAATCTTAAATCTCCAGAAGAAATAATAATGGAATTTTCCCCCGGCAATGCTCAGACTTTCTTGGTAGAAGAGAGCCAAAGATTATCAGCAAGTTTATGAGGGTGACTGTCCTGGCACTTATTCATAGCTCTCATACAGGGGTATAACATAAAGCCTACAGGTTATGTGGAGGTTGTCAAGGAGAACAGCCAGGGGGCATGCAGATCCCACCAGTTTGTCAGGGGATGCATTTTCGCTGCCTTCAATCATCAGGACAATTACGCCATTGACTGACGAGTGATGGACGCAGCTGCTTTCACTACTAGGCTGGTTGTTGGGGAGCTCCCAGTGAGCGTATGGTATATACACCTGACTCCAACGCATGGAATATATATGGCATATATCTCAGTACAGTCACAACCGACCACAATAACAAAATACTCGTTGCCATCACCAATTGTTTATACAGGCCAATTGGATGCCCGTTACAGGTAGTGTATGGCTTCAGGGGTGCGGTTTGCAGAGCAAGAGGAACAGATCTATTACATTTTATTCAAAAAAGTAGGCTGTGTTTATAAATAATATACAAAGATTATATAAAATGGGAAAAAAAACAATGCAGCATATACAGTTACATAAAATTAAAGGGATAACCAAAAAAAAATAACAAAACCTGATGTCACTAAAATGGCTCAGAGCTTAGCAAAGGGGGGTACTCGTTAGGAAAAAGGACAGAACTCACAGCAAGCTGCACCTCGCAGGACTGTCAAAATACAAAAACCCAATTTCTGCTTTTTATTTATGATGTCCCAGACGGTGAATGTTCTTGTCATGTTTCTTATCGGGATTTTACCTGTCTATAGGGATGAAATATGGCATGGATAGCATCATCCATTGGACAAATATCAAGTTGGAGGGGTGATGGCAGTGAATGCGCTATGTTCATCCCTTGGCGACTAAAACATATCTCCCATAAACATTGGATTGATGCAAACCGCAATATTCATCACTTACCATTGGCTCCAAAAAGTCTCAGAGCCATGCATTGATCAGAGGACGCTTATGTCTGGGGAAGCGTTCTTCCCCACCTCTGCGTAAACTATTCTTAGTCTGAGTGTCTCTTTCCCAGAGCAAATCTACTGTCACCATTACCTGTTCACTGCAGGAGGCTCCTAGTTCAACTGAGGTTGAAGCGTTAGTTCTTTCTCGCTTCCCTAGTTATAATTAGTTTCTTTCTTCCCCAGCTATAATTAGTTCTATGTGAGGGTGATATGTCTCATCTCCGCAGCTGTCTTTATGGATTTTAATTTTTCTCTATGACTGAGGTTGTTCCTTCCTCCTGAACCACTGAGGCCGAAATCTGCTAAATACATGTTACAAAGAAAAACATGACTTCGAAACTGAAAGCAAGTAAATCATAAAAAGCTAAGCAAAAACTGCGCAAAGAGGGGGAGCAGCATTAATCCCAGGCTGTGTGGTGAGGACCAAAACCAAGGAGAGGCAAAGTTTCACTTCAAGAACAAGGTGTCAAATACTTTCTTCCCAGAGCAAACAGTCACTGTGGCTGCGAACAGCAGAGCAAAAAGTAAAAGCGTTTAAGTGCAGCAAAGGTAAAATAAACATGTAAAAATTAAAACAAACGCATACAGCAAGTCATCTGTCCAAGCAAACCATCTGTTCGAGTCCACACAAGACATAAAACAAAAAAACAGATTTGTTTTCTCTGTAACGGTTTTGTTTTTACCAGATGTGTCTCTGTCACCTCTATTATTCTAGGTGTGTGCAGAACTGAAAAAACATCCATTAATGGATGACATATCAGATGACCATCCATTCTAATCCAGTCACAATTTGCTTTTTTAGCCGGACAGAAAAAACGAGCAGATTACGTTTTTTTCATCGATCTAATGGACTACAGCTGAAAATGTGATGGAATGAAGACATTTTAAAATATTTCCATTCAAAAGGGTGGATCCTGTTCTGGATAACTGTCATGATCCAGGCTGGGTTTTGAGTCCTGTTCTCTCCTTCCCAGTCTGGTCATGTCAGGGGTTAACTTTTCTCTGCCTTGTTCTGGTGTTTGGTTGGCTATTTCTCTACACTACGTCCTGCAGGCTGTGTCAGTTATAGTTTCTGCCTATGGCATGAGTAGCTGACCCTGCTTAAACCCTGATTTGTCCTGCTGCCTTTGCTGACTGTGCCCGCGTCTGTTTACTCCCCTCTTCCCTTCCCGAAACTGTGTTTCCCCTTCATGTGTTGACTCCCAGGTACTTGACTCGGCTTGCACCCTGACCTGCTTTTGTCTCTTGTTTTTTGGTATTTCCGCTCCTGACCGGTATTGACCTTTTTGGCTTGTCTCTGACTCTGTGTTTGTTTATTCCCTTTGGTACGGCGCTACTGACTAAATATCGACCTGGCTTGTTTGAATTTCCTGCTGCCACCTGTTGGTAGCCTTGCTGCTGCGCTGCAGGTCTGCTCTGGCAGTGTGCAGTCCTCCCGCCACTCTATTGCCATCTAGTGGAGCTTCCATCTCCTTGCATAGCAGCAGCAAGACAATAACCCTACAGATCGTCACTCTTATGGATGTGATGAGTCTCGTTCTGCTCAGTAGACTATACCGACATATCACTGACTGGTAGGTCGTCCATGTAAACACTTTGTATGGTGATCCTGACCCCCGTTCATGGTGGATAAGGGTCCGCTCCCAGGGACATTCAGGTGTTTCCATATTGCGTATTTATTTTCACTGTGTTCACCAAGAACTAGAACCTATTGTTCTCGACATTAAGGCTAGGTCCACACTTGTCACGCAACAGCAATTACCAGATTACTCGCACGACCAGAAACATTTGTGCAAACTGCTGACACGCAGCTATTTTAGACCATGTGCGACCAGCGACGGACGACGGAGCAAATCTGGAAACGTTTGTCACTCTGCATTACAACACAACGCCATTGGATACCAAACCAACGTGACATCCCCAGCCTTACGGTGGCCAAAATATCCAACCCCAGTGACCACTAATCATATCTAAGTGTCATGATGTGGAGAGTGAAACGCTATATCCATCTCTCTACAGCTAATGGGCACCTCATATCCCTAGGAGAAGATTACCCTCACAGCGCCATCATGTTACAGCAAGGAAAAGCACTGTATGGTGGAAGACTGCAAGTAACCGTAGACCCAACGGGATAGACAGATGCTCACTGAATGAGGCTGTGCATGGGACCAGGCACAGCTCTACAGTAAGCGTGTCGCCGGCGCGTGGATGGGGATGTGGCTGCTCCTCCACTTACTCTGAGGAAAGCAAAAATCCAGGAGGGTGGAAAGATGGTGTCCTTAATCATGGCCCTCAAACAGTGGCTGCTATTCTACTGTAAGACCTGTATCCAGTGAGACAGCAAGTGACCAGTCTCCAGCAAGTGACGCGTCCGTAGATCTCACCAGATGGACGTCAGCGTGGTCTACCATACACTACAGATATTTGAATGTCCAATTTCGACAATTTTCTGCCGATATTCGGCACTTTTCTGTGACACCAGCGAGTGTGATAGTTGTTAACAGTAGATACCTGCCCAAAGGTCCATCCACCATGTTGGATTTTCATGCCTCTGTCGAGTGCAAACGTCTGCATCCCATCAATAGAAGCTCAGACCAGAACGAGGAACAATCAATCTTCGATTCGTCATTTTAACTTACAACATTGTCTTCTAAAGCACGAATCCTAAAGACAAGTCAGCAACGACAAGTCACCTAGAAAATGGTTGAAACTGGCAGGAAGATTTCGCATGATCTGACACATTGACGTCAATGCTCTTCACAGTAGTACGTCACTAGTGGCACGGCCATAAAAACTAAACAGCTATGTGTGAGATAACTTGGGAGGGTGAAAGTGGGCACATGACTTCATCTGAGATCATAAGAAACAGGGAAAGTCTTGTTTCACTTCTATTTGCCCCGTTGGCTCTTTGGGGGCCATTTTTGGTTATAGGTTTTATAGGATATCGACTTCGTATCCATTGAAGGCAAACTGTCATGTACCAGTAATTATGTCACCTCTTATACACATACTACAGAAATGTCTATGACTCTGCTGGTGATGGACGCTGAGGACGGGATTCTTGATCAGTGATGTCAGCAGGTCACCTCCTTCCCAGAAGTTCTCAGATCTCAGGAATCTACTTAGCTGCCAGGTGTTGTGTAACCTAGGTGTGGCGGTTTCAGGCCTGACAACTCTGACTGTTGAAATGACATGGAAAAGTCGTACTTGGATGATGGTGATACTTCTCCGATGACTTGGGATGGGCCCTGGGAGCATGCATCAGCAGGTGCTGCAACTTCCAGCCTGGAACAAACTAGTGTCACAACATCCAGCAACCCCGATGTTGTGCATGAGTTATACTGGTGTGCTATGTGATGCTAGAAAACAACCATCAAGTGCATTGCCCACAGAAGGGTCAAACCGATGTCTGGTTCAAACAAATGTTAAAACAGCCCCTAAGTTGTCCATAAGTTATACTGGTGTGCTATGTGATGCGGAAAACAACTACCAAGTACGTTGCCCGCAGAGGGTCTCATCCTGCCTGGGGAAAACCAATGTCTCAACATCCAGAAGCCCCTGAATCTTCCTAGAGTGATAACAGTCTGCTGTGTGAGTCTGGAAAACAACCATCAAGTACATAATCCACAGATGGTCTCACACTGCCTGGAACAAACCAACCAGTGTAAGACAACCAGAAGCCCCGGAGTCGCCCAATAATTATACTGGTCTCCTATTTGACGCCGGATAACAACCACCAAGTACATCGCCTACAGAGGGTCTCAGACTGCCTTGGACAAAGCAATGTCACAACAGCTCCCGAAGCATCCATGAGTGATACTGGTCTGCTACGTGATGCTGGAGAAACCACTGTCACAACATCCAGGAGCCCCTGAGTGATACATGAGTGATACTGGTCTGCTACGTGATGCTGGATAACAATCACCAAGTACATCGCCTACAGAGGGTCTCAGACTGCCTGGGACAAAGCAATGTCACAACAGCTCCTGAAGCATCCATGAGTGATACATGAGTGATACTGGTCTGCTGCGTGATGCTGGAGAAACCACTGTCACAACAGCTCCCGAAGCCCATGAGTGATACATGAGTGATACTGGTCTGCTGCGTGATGCTGGATAACAACCACCAAGTATATCGCCTACAGAGGGTCTCACTGCCACTCATACAGAATGGCAAGTAAATCTGCAGAACCTCTTGATGCTCATGCGCTTTTCTGTCTCGCTGTCAGTCTTCACTGGAGTGTAGTTATTCTGTCCATGACCCTGAGGCTCAGAACAAACAGTTCTACAGATGAGGTGCAGCAGTGTAATGTGGGTCACGTAATATTAAATGGTACATTCTTCAAGTAATTAGATGGAAGTCATATCAGCAGCATTTTTGATCCCAGATGATAACATTTAGATGACGTGGCTGGTTGGTGATCTACGTGGCTGGTCAGTGATCTACATGGCTGGTTATTAATCTATGTGGCTGGTCGGTGATCTATGTGGCTGGTCGGTGATCTGTGTGGCTGGTCAGTGATCTACGCGGCTGGTTATTGATCTATGGCTGGTCGGTGAACTATGTAGCTGGTCAGTGATCTACATGGCTGGTTATTGATCTATGTGGCTGGTCAGTGATCTACGTGGCTGGTTATTGATCTATGTGGCTGGTCAGTGATCTATGTGGCTGGTCGGTGATCTATGTGGCTGGTCGGTGATCTACATGGCTCATCAGTGATATACATGGCTTGTCAGTGATCTATGTGGCTGGTTGGTGATATACATGGCTGGTCGGTGATATACGCGGCTGGTCGGTGATATACATGGCTGGTTGGTGATATACATGGCTCGTCGGTGATATACGTGGCTGGTCGTGATATACATGGCTGGTTGGTGATATACATGGCTCGTCGGTGATATACGTGGCTGGTCGGTGATATACATGGCTGGTTGGTGATATACATGGCTCGTCGGTGATATACGTGGCTGGTCGTGATATACATGGCTGGTTGGTGATATACATGGCTCGTCGGTGATATACGTGGCTGGTCGGTGATATACATGGCTGGTTGGTGATATACATGGCTGGTCGGTGATATACATGGCTGGTCGGTGATATACGTGGCTGGTCGGTGATATACGTGGCTGGTCGGTGATATACATGGCTGGTCGGTGATATACATGGCTGGTCGGTGATATACATGGCTGGTCGGTGATATACATGGCTGGTCGGTGATATACATGGCTCGTCGGTAGTGTTGAGCATTCCGATACCGCAAGTATCGGGTATCGGCCGATACTTGCGGTATCGGAATTCCGATACCGGGATTCCGATACTTTTGGGGTATCGGGTATCGGTATCGAAACAACATTAATGTAAAAATGTGTAAAAGAGAGAATTAAAATAAAAAATATTGCTATACTCACCTCTCCGACGCAGCCTGCACCTTACCGAGGGAAGCGGCAGCGTTCTTTGTTTAAAATTCGCGCTTTTCTTTCCTTACGTGAAGTCCCGGCTTTGTGATTGGTTGCGTCGCAGTCACATGGGCGACGCAACCAATCACAGCAAGCCGTGACGTAATTTCAGGTCCTCAAGGATTTTAAAATTACGTCCCGGCTTTGTGATTGGTTGCGTCGCAGTCACATGGGCGACGCAACCAATCACAGCAAGCCGTGACGTAATTTCAGGTCCTTAAGGATTTTAAAATTACGTCCCGGCTTTGTGATTGGTTGCGTCGCAGTCACATGGGCGACGCAAGCAATCACAAGCCGTGACGTCACGGGAGGCTGGACACGCGCGCATTTTAAAAAGCCAAAATGCAAACATGCATTTACGTAAAAAAAAAAAAGAAAGTCCTCAAACATGGACAACCCTTTTTTACTTCCGGACTGCCCATGGATTATAAGCGTCCTGTTTGGTCTGCGTTCTACTCTGCAGTGAAGTGACGCTCTACGAAATGCTGTTACTGCAGCTGTAAGCAATTGTGCCTCTATGGGAGAGGGAAGCTGGCTACAGACATTTTAAAATGCGCGCGTGTCCAGCCTCCCGGCTTGTGATTGGTTGACCGCGAAGCAACCAATCACAAGCCGGGACGTCACAGGAGGCTGGACAAGCGCGCATTTTAAAATGCGCGCATGTCCAGCCTCCCGTGACGTCACGGCTTGTGATTGGTTGCGTCGCCCATGTGACTGCGACGCAACCAATCACAAAGCCGGGACGTAATTTTAAAATCCTTAAGGACCTGAAATTACGTCACGGCTTGCTGTGATTGGTTGCGTCGCCCATGTGACTGCGACGCAACCAATCACAACGCCGGGACGTAATTTTAAAATCCTTGAGGACCTGAAATTACGTCACAGCTTCCTGTGATTGGTTGCGTCGCCCATGTGACTGCGACGCAACCAATCACAAAGCCGGGACTTCACGTAAGGAAAGAAAAGCGCGAATTTTAAACAAAGAACGCTGCCGCTTCCCTCGGTAAGGTGCAGGCTGCGTCGGAGAGGTGAGTATAGCAATATTTTTTATTTTAATTCTTTATTTTACACATTAATATGGTTCCCAGGGCCTGAAGGAGAGTTTCCTCTCCTTCAGACCCTGGGAACCATCAGGAATACCATCCGATACATGAGTCCCATTGACTTGTATTGGTATCGGGTATCGGTATCGGATTGGATCCGATACTTTGCCGGTATTGGCCGATACTTTCCGATACCGATACTTTCAAGTATCGGACGGTATCGCTCAACACTACTCGTCGGTGATATACGTGGCTGGTCGGTGATATACATGGCTGGTCGGTGATATACATGGCTGGTCGTGATATACATGGCTCGTCGGTGATATACATGGCTCGTCGGTGATATACGTGGCTGGTCGGTGATATACATGGCTGGTCGGTGATATACATGGCTCGTCGGTGATATACATGGCTGGTCGGTGATATACGTGGCTGGTCGGTGATATACATGGCTGGTCGGTGATATACATGGCTGGTCGGTGATATACGTGGCTGGTCGGTGATATACATGGCTGGTCGGTGATATACATGGCTGGTCGGTGATATACGTGGCAGGTTGGTGATCTACATGGCTGGTCGGTGATATACATGACTGGCAGTGTGGTGGACACGGTGTTACTACAGGGTTCCTGCTGCTTTGTGTATTATGCTCCTGCGGATTAAGTGTCACTTTACTTTGTTATTGAGCCAAAGAACACAGAGGCCATTGTGAAGAGCGAAAGCTGCACAGCCGCTCCCGGGGCCTGTGTTACTGCCCGGCGACCCACGGACCATGACCTTGAATTTGCCATTACTCGTGTATCCCTTTAAGGATGGGTTATTTTTCTTTTTCTCAGTATTTGTGTAGACCATCGCGGTACAGCTTGGGGCGCTGCTTCATTGCTGACCCTGGAGAAGGACAGGAGCGAAGTAAATAAGTTACAGCGGATATTCAGCTTTCTTCACGGCGGATCTTCTACTTACAAGGTGAAACCCCCAGACTTGTGAGTACACGGCCCAGCGTTGAATAATCCCTCGCAGATGGCCCGCCCACCGGACTCCTTCCAGGACTCCCTACACAGCATGGCGACGTGCCAGTACATTTCTATAGGCTCTTACACTCATCGTAAAGCTGCAAAAATTGGTGGAAATTGTTCAGCGAGAGGTTTTTGTTTTTCCGTTAATGTCGCTTCATTCCAAACTCGTTACTTATAAAATGTGCGATGCAGAAATGAAGGAAGTTTCCGCTGGTGATTGGAATCTGGAAACTTGAGAAGAAGAATCCAGGAGTTAATGATAAACCTACAATAGAGTGAAACAAAGCAAACGCCGTTATCTGAGCTCTGACAATGAGGAACCTGGGACACCTCCACTGAGAATGTCCACAGACCCCGCACCGGGCCGGGCACCACCCAAACAGCAAATAATCCAAGAATACTGGGCTTTATTCCGGTCTCCCAGACTCGGGATCATGGAGACGCATCTCCAGTACAACCAGTCTGACAAGGCTGGGGGCCGCATTGCTTGTCACCCAGCTCTTCCAGGAATGAGGATTATAGGGAATGCCTGAATTGTGGTGGATGATCAGTCCCGCGGGTGATGGCGGCCGAGCGCTGACGGAGAGTCTCAGTCGAACGACCGTAGCTTACAGTCATTTGCAAACAGTGAAATTACCGCTTCTTTGTAAAATGTGACCAAACAAAAGCGGACGGAAAGAAAACCTCATTGTCTGAACTACGGAAGATTGTCAATTTCTGATCCTTAGATGTTCTGGATGAACAGCTTTTGTAAGCCACTTCACCCAACTTTCCTGGGGTCCTGAAAGGCAAATCTACCCTTTTTTGGTATGGCTGGTATGGAAGCAAATGTGAAAATTCAGTGCACCCCTGAGGGAGACATGAACGAAGCCGCACCGCTAATCACCCAATTATTTGGGGGCATCGGATGCATCGTAGGAGCTGTAATGGCGAGAGATGAGCGAACTCAATTAGCAGGACCCTGATCCTGCAGCTTCAGCAATACTCCGGGACCCTGTGAACCGCTAGTTACCCCGCAAACCGCTACATAGCCTACAAACCGCTAGTTACCCCGCAAACTGCTAATTATCCCACAAACCGCTACATACCCTGCGAACCGCTAGTTACCCCGCAAACTGCTAATTATCCCACAGACCGCTACCTACCCTGCGAACCGCTAGTTACCCCGCAAACTGCTAATTATCCCACAGACCGCTACCTACCCTGCGAACCGCTAGTTACCCCGCAAACTACTAATTACCCCACAAACCGCTACATACCCTACAAACCGCTAGTTACCCCGCAAACTACTAATTACCCCGCAAACTACTAATTACCCCGCAAACCGCTACATACCCTACAAACCGCTAGTTACCCTGCGAACCGCTAGTTACCCCGCAAACCGCTACATACCCTACAAACCGCTAATTACCCCGCAAACCACTATCTACTCTCCAAACCGCTAATTATCCTGCAAACCGCTACCTACTCTACAAACTACTAATTACCCCGCAGACCGCTGACTACCCTGCGAACTACTAATTACCCCGCATACCACTAACCTACAGTGTGAACCGCTACCTAACAGATCAGAGTCCTGCAAATCGCTTCAGTTATGTCCAGTAATTCCGGTCATATTAGTTTTCATCCTGTTTTTCCAAAAATGGATCCAACTAAGAAACATCTGAATAGACAACTAGCCAGAAGAGAAGGAGTCCGGGACCAGCACCGTTCTCATCCCCAGAGCTGGCAATCATTGCCTTCCCAGGTAGGGTGGGGGCAGGGGGCAGGGAGCAGGGGAGGAGCGCTGCTCAGGAACAGGTTGTTCAGCTTCTCAGGTGAAACTGCAGCCATACACCTGTTCACATTCCAGAGGCGGCAGAGCCGACATCAGGACCTGAGCTCCCAGCATCTGCTGCTGACGGCCTGCGGAGCCTGGATGCTCCGCCATCACCTGCGCTGACCCCTCACCTGCGCTGACCTGTCCCCTGCGCTGACCCCTCCCCTGCGCTGACCCTGGACATTGACCTTTGGTGTATAGGGGTCCACATTACTGAGCCGTGGCCCCTGGATGTGTAGGACCTCTGGGCCTCTTCTGTGTATAAGGACCTCCGACACTTGAACCTGGACTGTTAGGGCTGATCTTGGGAATATCCGGACCCTCGTGAGCGGAGGGTGGACCCTGGTGCCGCCATGCAGCAGCCCCTGGGCCGAGCGATACTATTGTTAGCAGGTAAGTGCCGCAGACATTACACCGAACGGCGGAAATCGTTAGGTTTTTAAAATAATTTTCTTCTTAATATAATCGAGGAGGACGGAGAGGAGAATAAAATCAGGAGGGCGATAACTGAAAAACCAAAAACGTCTGCAAATAAAAGTGTTCAACAGCTGACGAGAAACTGTCCGGGGTTAATGATACATCGACCTTAGACTTCTCCACAAGGTTATAATATCCAGTCACTGATCTGTACATTATATATAATAACCAGCGCTGACTGATCCGTCCTGATAATATCCGGTCACTGATCCCTGTACATTATATATAATAACCAGCGCTGACTGATCCGTCCTGATAATATCCAGTCACTGATCCCTGTACATTATATATAATAACCAGCGCTGACTGATCCGTCCTGATAATATCCGGTCACCGATCCCTGTACATTATATATAATAACCAGCGCTGACTGATCCGTCCTGATAATATCCGGTCACTGATCCCTGTACATTATATATAATAACTAGCGCTGACTGATCCATCCTGATAGTAACCGGTCACCGATCCCTGTACATTATATATAATAACCAGCGCTGACTGATCCGTCCTGATAATATCCGGTCACCGATCCCTGTACATTATATATAATAACCAGCGCTGACTGATCCGTCCTGATAATATCCGGTCACTGATCCCTGTACATTATATATAATAACCAGCGCTGACTGATCCGTCCTGATAATATCCGGTCACTGATCCCTGTACATTATATATAATAACCAGCGCTGACTGATCCGTCCTGATAATATCCGGTCACTGATCCCTGTACATTATATATAATAACCCGCACTGACTGATCCGTCCTGATAATATCCGGTCACTGATCTGTACATTATATATAATAACCAGCGCTGACTGATCCGTCCTGATAATATCCGGTCACTGATCCCTGTACATTATATATAATAACCAGCGCTGACTGATCCGTCCTGATAATATCCGGTCACTGATCTGTACATTATATATAATAACCAGCGCTGACTGATCCGTCCTGATAATATCCGGTCACTGATCCCTGTACATTATATATAATAACTAGCGCTGACTGATCCATCCTGATAGTAACCGGTCACCGTTCCCTGTACATTATATATAATAACCAGCGCTGACTGATCCGTCCTGATAATATACTGTAACCGATCCCTGTACATTATATATAATAACCAGCGCTGACTGATCCGTCCTGATAATATCCGGTCACTGATCCCTGTACATTATATATAATAACCAGCGCTGACTGATCCGTCCTGATAATATCCGGTCACTGATCCCTGTACATTATATATAATAACCAGCGCTGACTGATCCGTCCTGATAATATCCGGTCACTGATCCCTGTACATTATATATAATAACCAGCGCTGACTGATCCGTCCTGATAATAACCGGTCACCGATCCCTGTACATTATATATAATAACCAGCGCTGACTGATCCGTCCTGATAATAACCGGTCACCGATCCCTGTACATTATATATAATAACCCGCACTAACTGATCCGTCCTGATAATATCCGGTCACTGATCTGTACATTATATATAATAACCAGCGCTGACTGATCCGTCCCGATAATATACTGTAACCGATCCCTGTACATTATATATAATAACCAGTGCTGACTGATCCGTCCTGATAATATCCGGTCACTGATCCCTGTGCATTATATATAATAACCAGCGCTGACTGATCCGTCCTGATAATATCCGGTCACTGATCCCTGTGCATTATATATAATAACCAGCGCTGACGGATCCGTCCTGATAATATCCGGTCACTGATCCCTGTACATTATATATAATAACCAGCGCTGACTGATCCGTCCTGATAATATCCGGTCACTGATCTGTACATTATATGTAATAACCAGCGCTGACTGATCCTTCCTGATAATATCCGGTCACTGATCTGTACATTATATATAATAACCAGCGCTGACTGATCCGTCCTGATAATATCCGGTCACCGATCCCTGTACATTATATATAATAACCAGCGCTGACTGATCCGTCCTGATAATATCCGGTCACTGATCCCTGTACATTATATATAATAACTAGCGCTGACTGATCCATCCTGATAGTAACCGGTCACCGTTCCCTGTACATTATATATAATAACCAGCGCTGACTGATCCGTCCTGATAATATCCGGTCACTGATCCCTGTACATTATATATAATAACCAGCGCTGACTGATCCGTCCTGATAATAACCGGTCACCGATCCCTGTACATTATATATAATAACCAGCGCTGACTGATCCGTCCTGATAATAACCGGTCACCGATCCCTGTACATTATATATAATAACCCGCACTAACTGATCCGTCCTGATAATATCCGGTCACTGATCTGTACATTATATATAATAACCAGCGCTGACTGATCCGTCCCGATAATATACTGTAACCGATCCCTGTACATTATATATAATAACCAGTGCTGACTGATCCGTCCTGATAATATCCGGTCACTGATCCCTGTGCATTATATATAATAACCAGCGCTGACTGATCCGTCCTGATAATATCCGGTCACTGATCCCTGTGCATTATATATAATAACCAGCGCTGACGGATCCGTCCTGATAATATCCGGTCACTGATCCCTGTACATTATATATAATAACCAGCGCTGACTGATCCGTCCTGATAATATCCGGTCACTGATCTGTACATTATATGTAATAACCAGCGCTGACTGATCCTTCCTGATAATATCCGGTCACTGATCTGTACATTATATATAATAACCAGCGCTGACTGATCCGTCCTGATAATATCCGGTCACCGATCCCTGTACATTATATATAATAACCAGCGCTGACTGATCCGTCCTGATAATATCCGGTCACTGATCCCTGTACATTATATATAATAACTAGCGCTGACTGATCCATCCTGATAGTAACCGGTCACCGTTCCCTGTACATTATATATAATAACCAGCGCTGACTGATCCGTCCTGATAATATACTGTAACCGATCCCTGTACATTATATATAATAACCAGCGCTGACTGATCCGTCCTGATAATATCCGGTCACTGATCCCTGTACATTATATATAATAACCAGCGCTGACTGATCCGTCCTGATAATATCCGGTCACTGATCCCTGTACATTATATATAATAACCAGCGCTGACTGATCCGTCCTGATAATATCCGGTCACTGATCCCTGTACATTATATATAATAACCAGCGCTGACTGATCCATCCTGATAATATCCGGTCACTGATCTGTACATTATATATAATAACCAGCGCTGACTGATCCGTCCTGATAATATCCGGTCACTGATCCCTGTACATTATATATAATAACCAGCGCTGACTGATCCGTCCTGAAAATAACCGGTCACCGATCCCTGTACATTATATATAATAACCAGCGCTGACTGATCCGTCCTGATAATAACCGTTCACCGATCCCTGTACATTATATATAATAACCCGCACTGACTGATCCGTCCTGATAATATCCGGTCACTGATCTGTACATTATATATAATAACCAGCGATGACTGATCCGTCCTGATAATATCCGGTCACCTATCCCTGTACATTATATATAATAACCAGCGCTGACTGATCCGTCCTGATAATATCCGGTCACCGATCCCTGTACATTATATATAATAACCAGCGCTGACTGATCCGTCCTGATAATATCCGGTCACTGATCCCTGTACATTATATATAATAACCAGCGCTGACTGATCCGTCCTGATAATATCCGGTCACTGATCCCTGTGCATTATATATAATAACCCGCACTGACTGATCCGTCCTGATAATATCCGGTCACTGATCTGTACATTATATATAATAACCAGCGCTGACTGATCCGTCCTGATAATATCCGGTCACTGATCCCTGTACATTATATATAATAACCAGCGCTGACTGATCCGTCCTGATAATATCCGGTCACTGATCTCTGTGCATTATATATAATAACCAGCGCTGACTGATCCGTCCTGATAATATCCGGTCACTGATCCCTGTACATTATATATAATAACCAGCGCTGACTGATCCGTCCTGATAATATCCGGTCACTGATCCCTGTACATTATATATAATAACCAGCGCTGACTGATCCGTCCTGATAATATCCGGTCACCGATCCCTGTACATTATATATAATAACCAGCGCTGACTGATCCGTCCTGATAATATCCAGTCACCGATCCCTGTGCATTATATATAATAACCAGCGCTGACGGATCCGTCCTGATAATATCCGGTCACTGATCTGTACATTATATGTAATAACCAGCGCTGACTGATCCGTCCTGATAATATCCGGTCACTGATCCCTGTGCATTATATATAATAACCAGCGCTGACGGATCCGTCCTGATAATATCCGGTCACCGATCCCTGTACATTATATATAATAACCAGCGCTGACTGACCCGTCCTGATAATATCCGGTCACTGATCCCTGTACATTATATATAATAACCAGCGCTGACTGATCCGTCCTGATAATATCCGGTCACTGATCCCTGTACATTATATATAATAACCAGCGCTGACTGATCCATCCTGATAGTAACCGGTCACCGTTCCCTGTACATTATATATAATAACCAGCGCTGACTGATCCGTCCTGATAATATCCGGTCACTGATCCCTGTACATTATATATAATAACCAGTGCTGATTGATCCGTCCTGATAATATCCGGTCACTGATCCCTGTACATTATATATAATATCCAGCGCTGACTGATCCATCCTGATAGTAACCGGTCACCGTTCCCTGTACATTATATATAATAACCAGCGCTGAATGATCCGTCCTGATAATACCCGGTCACTGATCCCTGTACATTATATATAATAACCAGCGCTGACTGATCCGTCCTGATAATATCCGGTCACTGATCTGTACATTATATATAATAACCAGCGCTGACTGATCCATCCTGATAGTAACCGGTCACCGTTCCCTGTACATTATATATAATAGCCAGCGCTGACTGATCCGTCCTGATAATATCCGGTCACTGATCCCTGTACATTATATATAATAACCAGCGCTGACTGATCCATCCTGATAGTAACCGGTCACCGTTCCCTGTACATTATATATAATAACCAGCGCTGACTGATCCGTCCTGATAATATCCGGTCACTGATCCCTGTACATTATATATAATAACCAGCGCTGACTGATCCGTCCTGATAATATCCGGTCACTGATCTGTACATTAT
The DNA here is from genome assembly GCF_051348905.1 of Ranitomeya variabilis. Classification (NCBI taxonomy): domain Eukaryota; kingdom Metazoa; phylum Chordata; class Amphibia; order Anura; family Dendrobatidae; genus Ranitomeya; species Ranitomeya variabilis. The sequence goes on from NC_135238.1 coordinate 9,077,723, forward strand.
ATATAATAACCAGCGCTGACTGATCCATCCTGATAGTAACCGGTCACCGATCCCTGTACATTATATATAATAACCAGCGCTGACTGATCCGTCCTGATAATATCCGGTCACTGATCCCTGTACATTATATATAATAACCAGTGCTGACTGATCCGTCCTGATAATATCCGGTCACTGATCCCTGTACATTATATATAATAACCAGCGCTGACTGATCCGTCCTGATAATATCCGGTCACTGATCCCTGTACATTATATATAATATCCAGCGCTGACTGATCCATCCTGATAGTAACCGGTCACCGATCCCTGTACATTATATATAATAACCAGTGCTGACTGATCCGTCCTGATAATATCCGGTCACTGATCCCTGTACATTATATATAATAACCAGCGCTGACTGATCCGTCCTGATAATATCCGGTCACTGATCCCTGTACATTATATATAATAACCAGCGCTGACTGATCCATCCTGATAGTAACCGGTCACCGTTCCCTGTACATTATATATAATAACCAGTGCTGACTGATCCGTCCTGATAATATCCAGTCACTGATCCCTGTACATTATATATAATAACCAGTGCTGACTGATCCGTCCTGATAATATCCGGTCACTGATCCCTGTACATTATATATAATAACCAGCGCTGACTGATCCGTCCTGATAATATCTGGTCACTGATCCCTGTACATTATATATAATAACCAGCGCTGACTGATCCGTCCTGATAATACCTGGTCACCGATCCCTGTACATTATATATAATAACCAGCGCTGACTGATCCGTCCTGATAGTAACCGGTCACCGTTCCCTGTACATTATATATAATAACCAGCGCTGACTGATCCATTATACTTACTGTTATTTTTTGACAGTCTAGTATAATGATCTAAGTTTAGAGAATCAGTATTTTCAATTAATGGGCTATCAGTTTGGTGTGAGTGAGTGACCTGTTCTATTAAAGAAAACAAATGGATCTATCAAAGACTGATGATTATTATTATTATTATACATTTTTATAGCACCATTTGTTCCATGGCACTTTACACGTGGAAGGGGCAAATATAGACAAATACAATAAACCTGAGTAACATAAGGCACAACAGGTACATAAGAAGGGAGGACCCTGCCCGCGAGGGCTCACAATCTACAAGGGATGGGTGAGGATACAGTAGGTGAGGGTAGAGCTGGTTGTGCGGCGGTTCAGTAGGTTGAGGATCACTGCAGGCTGTAGGCTTGTCAGAAGAGGTGGGTCTTCATGCTTTTTGAAGGTTTCGATGGTAGGCGAGTCTGATGTGATGGGGTAGAGAGTTCCAGAGTAGGGGGAAGCACAGGAGAAGTCTTGTATACGGTTGAGGGAAGAGGAGATAAGAGGGGAGTAGAGAAGGAGATCTTGTGAGGATCGGAGGTTGCGTGTAGGTAAGTACCGGGAGACGAGGTCACAGATGTATGGAGGAGACAGGTTGTGGATGGCTTTGTAGGTCATGGTTAGGGTTTGTACTGGAGTCTCTGGGTAATGGGGAGCCAGTGAAGGGATTGACAGAGGGGAGAGGCCGGGGAATAGCGGGGGGACAGGTGGAATAGTCGGGCAGCTGAGTTTAGAATAGATTGGAGGGGTGCGAGAGTGTTAGAGGGGAGGCCACAGAGCAGGAGGTTGCAGTAGTCGAGGCGGGAGATGATAAGGGCATGGACTAGGGATTTTGGTGATTCTTGGTCAAGGAATGCACGGATTTGGGAAATGTTTTTGAGTTGGAATCAGCAGGAGGCAAGGGCTTGGATATGTGTCATGAAAGAGAGGGCAGAGTCGAGGATCACCCCGAGGCATCGGGCGTGTGGGACTGGGGAAAGTGAGCAGCCATTGACATTGATGGATAGGTCTGGTGGAGAGGTAGAGTGAGATGGGGAAAGATGACGAATTCTGTTTTGTCAATGTTCAGTTGTAGAAAGTGAGCAGAAAAGAAGGCTGAAATAGCAGACAGACAGTGCGGGATTTTGGTAAGTAAGGAGGTGAGGTCAGGTCCAGAGATTATTATGCTCCACAGGAACAGTCGAACAGCAAAGAGCACAGCATATAATAATCCACAAGGTCACAAAGGGACCCAAGATTAATTCTAAACAACTAAAGGCCTCTCTCACACCTAATGTAAGGAATAATCAGAAATTACTGGAAACATTTATATACAGAATAGTGAGTGCAGCTCTGGAGTATAATACAGGATGTAACTCAGGATCAGTAATGTAATGTATGTACACAGTGACTGCACCAGCAGAGTAGTGAGTGCAGCTCTGGAGTATAATACAGGAGGTAACTCAGGATCAATAATGTAATGTATGTACACAGTGACTGCACCAGCAGAATAGTGAGTGCAGCTCTGGGGTATAATACATGATGTAACTCAGGATCAGTAATGTAATGTATGTACACAGTGACTGCACCAGCAGAATAGTGAGCGCAGCTCTGGGGTATAATACATGATGTAACTCAGGATCAGTAATGTAATGTATGTACACAGTGACTGCACCAGCAGAATAGTGAGTGCAGCTCTGGGGTATAATACAGGATGTAACTCAGGATCACTAAGGTAATGTATGTGCACAGTGACTGCACCAGCAGAATAGTGAGTGCAGCTCTGGGGTATAATACAGGAGGTAACTCCGGATCAGTAATGTAATGTATGTACACAGTGACTGTACCAGCAGAATAGTGAGTGCAGCTCTGGGGTATAATACAGGATGTAACTCAGGATCAGTAATGTAATGTATGTACACAGTGACTGCACCAGCAGAATAGTGAGTGCAGCTCTGGAGTATAAAACAGGAGGTAACTCAGGATCAGTAATGTAATGTATGTACACAGTGACTGCACCAGCAGAATAGTGAGTGCAGCTCTGGGGTATAATATAGGATGTAACTCAGGATCAGTAATGTAATGTATGTACACAGTGACTGCACCAGCAGAATAGTGAGTGCAGCTCTGGGGTATAATACAGGATGTAACTCAGGATCAGTAATGTAATGTATGTACACAGTGACTGCACCAGCAGAATAGTGAGTGCAGCTCTGGGGTATAATACAGGATGTAACTCAGGATCAGTAATGTAATGTATGTACACAGTGACTGCACCAGCAGAATAGTGAGTGCAGCTCTGGAGTATAATACAGGATGTAACACGGGATCAGTAATGTAATGTATGTACACAGTGACTGCACCAGCAGAATAGTGAGTGTAGCTCTGGAGTATAATACAGGAGGTAACTCAGGATCAGTACAGGATAAGTAATATGAGTGTCTGTGGTCTGTAATGTTGTATGTGCAGAGAACTATGGGGTCATATACCATGGGGGGGGACATCATTCTGTGATCCTGTGTGGTCTTCAGAGAATATCACACTGTATGTGGTGGACAGTGAGGTCATTATACTGTGTGGGGGATATAAGCCGTTCATCATTCCGTGTGGGGACTTTGGGGGCATAATACTGTATGTGGGGGGACTGTGAGGTTACGTGGTTGGGGAGCATTATAATGTATGTGTGTAGATATTCTGTACGGTGGGTATAACACTATATCGGGGGCTCTGTAAAGGCATCATATTGTGTATGTGGGGGGAATACAGTGTTTGGGTATCATACTATGTGTGTGGGACATTTTGGAGGTCCAAAAACATCACAGGAAAAAAACAGCCTGGTGTCTTGGAGGGTCTGCCCTTCTGTGTCCTTCTATCTTGGGGGTCTGCCCTTCTGTGTCCTTCTATCTTGGGGGTCTGCCGTTCTGTGTTCTCTCTTTGGGGGTCTGCCCTTTTGTGATTATCTATGTGCCGTAACTCTACACTCGTTGTTTTGAGGGTCTGGAGGCCAATTAAGACTTTTGTTAAGGGTCTCCATAGGTTCTCGTTGCCCGCGTTGCTGCTTGATCCTGGTTGTTTTGTTGTCAGATTTTCTTTTTCTGTGAGTTGCAGCTCTGGATGTGACTAGAGCATAAAGGATACCGTAATCAGCATTTATGCCAATTTTAATTTGGTGATTTTCTGGATCAGTTGATTTTGGGGTCCGGATTTATTATAAACCTATTCTCAGTGCTATTATTAGTCTGCACGAGACATCCCCGGGTCCTCGCTCACCGAATCGGGATCTTGGAATCATCTAATATCTTGTGGCTCTTCAGAAAATCCGGCAGCGTCTCTGGTCAGTCAGTGCAATGTGTGGCTCTGGTCCGTTGGTGCGATGCGCGGCTCCGGCGTCTCCAGTCAGTCAGTGCGATGCGCAGCTCCGGCAGTGTCTCCGGTTAGTCAGTGCGATGCGCGGCTCCAGTCAGTGCGATAAGCGGCTCCGGCAGAGTCTCCGGTCAGTCAGTGCGATGCGCGTCTCCGGCAGCGTCTCCGGTCAGTCAGTGCGATGCGCGGCTCCGGCAGCGTCTCCGGTCAGTCAGTGCGATGCGTGGCTCCGGCAGCATCTCCAGTCAGTGCGATGCGCGGCTCCGGCAGAGTCTCCGGTCAGTCAGTGCAATGCGTGGCTCCGGTCCGTTGGTGCAATGCGCGGCTCTAGCAGCGTCTCTGGTCCGCCGGTGCGATGCGTAGCTGCGGCAGTGTCTCTGGTCAGTCAGTGCGATGTTCGGCTCCGGTCCGTTGGTGCGATGCGTGGCTCTGGCAGCGGCTCCGGTCCGTTGGTGCGATGCGTGGCTCTGGCAGCGTCTCCGGTCCGTCCCCGTGATACAGATGAGTTTTTTTTTCTCTGCAGCCTGACCCGCCACTTCCACATAACGTTTTGAGTCATTATTTGAGCAACCGCCGCCCTTTAAGGAGCCTATGAGGAGCAAAGCTCACACTCCTCCCTGCAATGCTACACCAGCACATCAGAGGCACCGAGACCCGGACCTAAATGACTGACCGCGTGCTGCAGTATCTGTCCTATCCTATGTGATACTGACTGCTGAGCTGTGTATCTAATCCACTGCTATGTGATACACAATCTGCTACTAGGGTTGTCCGTTTCCTTGGTGTAAGTTGTGGGCCTGGGTGGTGGTCAGTATGGCGGCCATTACAGCTCCCTCGGGGGTTGTTTCCGGTTTTTCCTGTAGGGCTGATCTTCTGTACAGGGGCAGTGGCTTCCCGTCTCTCACTAGCTGTCCATGTTGTCTAGTGGGGTGACTTCAGTTGCCGGAAAATCAGTACGTACAGATGATGGACCTTTACATCCACCCTCCTGACTCTGGGCGGCTGCGGACAATGGCCTCTCTGTGAGGATTTGGCAGCAGCATGTTCATCGGGACAGGATGGTGGCTCAGTTGTCAGATCACGAGGACATTGTGCCTGCAGAGTCTTCTCCTCAAACACGTGAGCGAGATCACAGGACATTGCTGTAGATCACACCGTCATGGTGGAGCTGGCACATTGGTCTGCGCCTCGAGCCCTCGATGACGGCCATATACGTTATCATTGTGTTGCAGATTGGCCGCTGAATGATGCGTGTAAAATGTACCGGCAGCCATATTGATCCCAGTTCTGTTTTTTTTTTCTTTGGGATTATTATTACACTATTGTAACCATTTCTTTCTTTTCTTTTTCAGCTGTGAACTTGGTGTTCGGACAAAGTAAGTAAATGAGACAAAGTCGTGTGATGTACGAGATAACGACGCTCCACAAATAATGACATTACAGGGTCATCTAGGGGTTTAATACGATAGAAAACGATCAGATGCTGCAGAACATCTTTTATGAAACCTATGCTTGAGGTCTAATACAGGGCGATTCATTCACTACATGACCCGGAAACATTGCTGTAACTTCTAAAAGTGCCGCTCTGTCGTGCTGAAGTTTGGGCGGTATGTACTTTGCTTAATGAGAAATAGATGTTAGAAAGCAGATGTTGATAATGTCCTCCGCCACCGTTCACATCCTAGCACTTCCATATTGTAGGACTTCGGGGGTCACAGCCTGAATTTCTCGCTGTATGTTCTCTCGAGGCGCCTGTAATGTTCGTACCTCGTTTCTGTACGTCCGACCCCTCAAATGGCCCCAAAGGAAAAAATCTGGCAATAACCAATTCTTGGCTCTTGATCGAGTCCTTTCAATTCCTGAATGGCAGTGACTCTGTACGGGAGAACACGACCTTTCCTGGCCGCTCATTGACATGTGTATCATGACATGCCAGTCTCCTGGGAAGGCCTGTGCAAGGCTTACATGGAGATACAAGAAGTCGCTGTTTCACATCATAAATTGTGTCCTCCATCATGGCGATCCAGTAATGTTCCTGCACGTTCCAGCTTAGTCACCAATGACACAAGACATTGTTTGGATGACGGATTTCGGCCTCCAAACTTCTTTAGAATCTCACTTTGTCACCTCTTTAAGGACTCAGTTTTCCAGTAAGTTTTCACAATGAAGACGCTCTTCCAAACTGCATCAGTACAAATGGAGGAACTCGGCCGGAGTGAAGTGTAAGCCTTGCACATGGACTCGCTGCGCGTCAGTAGTTTATCTCGTGATGGAGACGACCGGTGGGACGACACGTTGGCGAGACCACTCGTCATCGCTAAGGTTCACTGCACTCTCACTTCCCGTGAACCAATGTACAGTCCAGATTTCGATACGGTCGACAGTCTCTTATCAGTTGTAGCAATTTTTCCGGGTTAAGGTACCTTCACACGAAGCGACGCTGCAGCGATAGCGACAACGATGTCGATCGCTGCAGCGTCGCTGTTTGGTCGCTGGAGAGCTGTCACACAGACCGCTCTCCAGCGATCAACTATGCCGAGGTCCCCTGGTAACCAGGGTAAACATCGGGTAACTAAGCGCAGGGCCGCGCTTAGTAACCCGATGTTTACCCTGGTTACCAGCGTAAAATCTAAAAAAAACAAACAGCACATACTTACATTCACGTCCCCCTGCGTCCACTTCCTGACTGACTGAGCGCCGTACAGTGAGAGCAGAGCGGTGACGTCACCGCTGTGCTGCTTTCACTTTCACTTTGCGGCGCTGAGTCAGAGGAGGAAGCAGACTGCAGGGGACGCAATGTGAGTATGTGCTGTTTGTTTTTTTTACATTTTACGCTAGTAACCAGGGTAAACATCGGGTAACTAAGCGCGGCCCTGCGCTTAGTAACCCGATGTTTACCCTGGTTACCAGTGTAAAATATCGCTGGTATCGTTGCTTTTGCTTTCAAACACAACGATACACAGCGATCGGACGACCAAATAAAGTTCTGGACTTTATTCAGCGACCAGCGACATCACAGCAGGATCCTGATCGCTGCTGCGTGTCAAACGAAACGATATCGCTAGCGAGGACGCTGCAACGTCACGGATTGCTAGCGATATCGTTATAATGTCGTTTCGTGTGAAGGTACCTTAAAGTAGCAAGTGAATCACTGGTATACTAAGTTCTGCAGCTTTGTTTCAAGTTTCCAGCTTAAGACCTCTGCTTGCTGTGAGTAGATGGGAACATTTTTGATTATATACAAGGTTGTCTTGACTTTCTCACAGTTGAGGATTTGTTACATTGTATCAAGTATAGACAATCCTCTATGAGCTAAATTAGAAAAATCTATTTAATGCGATGATCGTTACAATGTATCCGTTTGGCGTTTGATTTAGCAGATAGAGGAGTAGTAACTGTGGGGTGTCTGCCGTCGGGGTGACCTGCATCTGCCTATCAGTTATGAGCATTGATCAGAATTTCATCTTCCTGCAGTCGCCAATCGCATTGTCGGAGGAGAGAATGGAGACATCCAGCAATGGCCGTGGCTGGCCAGCCTGCGACATAATCAAGTGCACGTCTGCGGCTGCTCCTTACTGTCGCCCTCCTACGTCCTGACCGCGGCTCACTGCTTCCCGACGTAAGTGATCTGTGTGCGGGAATGGCTCTGAACCGGGGAAGTTATTGGCAGCACGGATACCAATTTCCAGAGGCATTTGCACATGATGACTGGGGCGGTGCTGACAATTACCAGTCCTGGAGACCTTTTGTCTGGTGGATTTGTATTGTTCCGTTGCTGGACGTCGGGTGTAGCTGTGATCTCGGTTAATGAACGTTGTCCATGTAGCGTGTCTGTGGACGATCTGCATGGTGCTGGGCACTGACGCTCGTCTTTGTTGTGTTCTTCCAGGGGATATAAAGATGAAGAGTATGAAGTCCTTGTTGGAACCACCTCGCTGGCCATCACCGACCCCACGGCCCAAATCGTCCTGGTGGAGCAGTCCTATAAGAACCCAGCATACGTTGATGATGGTTTTTCCTGGGATATTGCTGTGGTCAAGCTAAAGACGGCCGTGACCCTGAGCAGTGTCGTCCAGCCCATCCGCCTGCCCTCCTCCAACGTCCAGTTCCCGGCTGGTATGTCATGTAAGATCGCTGGCTGGGGCCACGTTCAACATTCCGGTGAGTACGGTGACGTTATCGCTGCTCCCCCCCTTATAATGTACAGTGCAGGGCATTGAGGACAATGTTTTTTTGTCATTGCAGTTCCTCTTCAAAGCCCTCAGACCCTTCAGGTCGGGCAAGTGAAGCTTATCAGCAGATTTACATGCAGTTGTCTGTATAGCATCAACCCCAGTGAGAACACGCTGTCGTCCATACAGCAGGACATGATCTGCGCCGGGACAGTGGACGGATCTGTCGATGCCTGTCAGGTACGTGTCCATCAGACTACAGCAGCCGATGGCTTCGGTCACTCGCCAGGTATTAATGGTGGCACCGGAGTGAGGATTATCATCAATAGGAACCCACCCAAATATATTCTCTCACCAATCTGTACACAGCACTGTCATAACCATTACTTTCGTCTTTTCTTCAGGGCGACTCTGGGGGTCCTCTTTGCTGTAACGCAAATGGTAACTGGTACCAGGCCGGAGTGGTCAGCTGGGGCGAGGAGTGTGGAGCGGCAAACCGGCCTGGCGTCTTCATCCAAACCTCTGTCTCCAGCGACTGGATTAGGAGCATCGTGCCGGACGTTCAGATTGATGACTTCACCGTGGACCAGACTCCGGAGCCCGACAATCCGGAAGGCTGCACAGCCGCAGACGGCCGGTTCCATACCTATTCTAACAGCGCATCAATGGGCCTGGTCACGCTGGCCATGCTGCCGCTGTACTGGCTGACCGCCTACTTCCTGACCGACCTGTAGACTTGCTGTCATCATGTGACTTCTATGATTCCCCTCAAATTTATCATATACTTTCTTCCCCTTTATCACCATGACTCAGGCGATGCGCCCGATGATTGGCGCTGTCTGAGTGGACGCTGTGTCGCCAGTAACGAAATCTGATTCCTTTGTTGCAGTATGTCCCCTATTTTCTGATACCTTTCGCCCACTCCACAGAAGACAATTTCTGGCTTTTTCGTTACCATCTCCTTGTGGACATCCTGGAGTACAGAACCAACACCTTGGCACACATTCTGTGATGTCTCTGTATGTATGAGGCCTGGAGGTCCGCTCCTCGGGGGCGGGGCTAGTATCTGGCTCCTCTGAGAATCTGATTGGAGGAGGGGGATGTCAGCACTCCTAGTGTGCGTCTTCTCTCATCTTGTAGCCTCGTCTATAGGTTGTAAATAATTCCTAAGTGCCGTAGAGCAAAGAGGACTGGATTCTCCATGGACGGCGATGCTCGTTCTGGTCATGAAGGACTTATTGAAATCAATACTAAATGCTGCCCCCTCACATCACCAAGCTGGGCGACATTACATCTTCTCCGCTCTCCTGCTCGAGAATCCACACCACGATCTCCTGTAAATTGTAAATGTCATTTCATTTTTTGTAATTGTTGCTGCTGCTAATACATTATTTCTAAGACACAGATTGGTCTTGTGTAATTTTCCTGCGGGGGGCGCTGGAGACAATGGCCGTCTGGGTGAAGACCTGCTCCTGTCGTCACTGGTCTCTTCTCTAGCGTCACTGCTTCGGGGGAGGGGGTTATCGTCCCTCCAGTCTCTTCTCGTTCTGTGTACAGCCCTTTCCACACCTCGTCCGTCCTCCTCCAGGACAGAGGACATTACGCTTTAGGGTACGTTTCCACGGTCTGCTACCTGTGCAGCGGCCGGATGTTACAGCATAGTGGATGGGATTTCAAGAAATGCACAGACGCCTGCAACTCAACTGCGGAGACTGACATGTGGCGCATCTCTCCAGACAGCAGCATATCAATTTACCTTGCGGAGACGTGGATCTCCACAGGATAAATCTCACCCGTACAATGTATTGGACACGGTGATTCCGCACGGTTCAGTGAACAGAGGATTCACCTACGTTCAATAGCCAGCAGCAAACATGTGCTGCGCCAAAGTGGTGCTGATTCCTGACCGTGGGGACGTAGACACTCATGGTCCTGTGAGATTTTGGGGAATGGTTGTGCTCCGCTATTTACAACACACAGGGGTATATTTTAGTTCCATTCTGAAAACTTCCATATTTCGTTCAAAAAAGACGATTTATTATATAAAAATAAACATAACAAATTAACATCTGGAGCCGCTACATGCAGCGTGTCCACAGGACGACCCCGGGGCCCATGGGTGTGAATTACTGGGCGCCAGGTCGGACGCCCCAATACACACCCCCTCATCCCATCTTCTATATTCGCCATCGCCTCATTTCTTAGACACCTTTATTAGCTTGTGTTTCGGGGGGGCCCACTTCAGGTTCAGCGAATCCACTGCACAGAGAAGAGGAACAGATCAGTCCCAAGTACCGGAAGTGTGGACGACCCTCCCTGACCAGCAGGGGCGCCAACACCCCCGGCGGACGGGCTCCTACCTGTAATGGGGGGCTTCTTATACTGCGCACTCTTGAGGTGTTCCTCCACCAGTTTGGGCGTGACACAGATAACGTGTTGCCCCTTCCAGTATTTTACCATGTTCAGTGACTGGAGGGTCCCGATGATGTCGTTCTGTGTGATACTCGTCATCCGGCTGGAGGGGAAGAATGACAGAACGTTAACAAATACCGGACATCGGTGGGGGACGTGACGGGATTGAGCAGCCCGGACTCACCTCAGGTCCTTGATGGACAGCGTCCCCCGGAAGTCTCGCAGGATCTCCAGGAGTACCCAGGACCAGTAGCTGCGGTAGCTCAGTTTGCCCAGGTCCGACAAGGGCTTTTCGGGTGAACCCACAGTGTTCTCCAGTTTAGAGAGTTCATAACCTGAGTCACAGGAGACAGTCGCTAAGATTTCACCGCTCACAGCGGCGGCACGTGATCTACCCCATCCTCCTCTCCTGTCCTCGGCACTGCGCTCCCCTCCGCCCGGCCATTCTGCAGTTGCTGGTGGGGATTTCTCTGTGCCGTGGAGAAGCAGCACTGAGGCCCCCATAAGTCAGGTCTTCGATTCTTAAAGGAATACTCCACTTTGAAAAGATCATCCAAAGTCACCAAGGAGGCAAAAAAAAAAAAACAAGCTTATAATCCCCTTCCCGGGTTCAGCGCTGCTTCTCCAGTCTTTAATGTTCAAAGGCAGCAGAGATGTCACTTGGACAACGCTGCGGCCGATCACTAAGCTCAGCGGCTCGCCACATCTACCCAGGTGGAGATCGATAAGATCAATGATTATCACCTGTAGCCAAAGAAAAACTGGACTAGTTTCGAGAGTGAGCACCGCACCCCCAGAGGGTAAGAGCTCAGTTTGGGGTTTCCTGCTCTCAGTCAGTCAATCTCTAAAAAGAAGGACCCCTTTAAACAATTTAGTGCCCCAGTGATTTACCTTTTCCTTACCAAGATGGGGAAACCCCTTTAACTCATCCAAAATATCTAACCATAATCCCCTCCCAAAAAAACCCAGCCCCTTCAGGGACAGCAGGGTCTTCACACCAGTCACTTACTGAAGGCGATGAGGAACTTTCCGTAGCCGCGCCGCTGGTACGGGGGCAGGGTCAGGATACATGCCACGTTGTTTCCATCCGGAGACTCCTTCTCCTGCAATGACACGGACCCCCTCTGTTATTCCTCGGGTCGGAAGCAGAGATTAGGGATTCATTTTTATTCCTGAATTTACCTTTGAGAAGTATCCCACGATGTGCGCTCCCTGCCGATCGACCTCCGTCAGGATGTAGAAGACAAACGGCTCCACATCAAAGTACAACGTCTTGTGGTCCAGGAAGAGCTTGGCCAGGAGACACAGATTTTGGCAGTAGATCTTGTGGTCTTTGCCATCGACCTCGTACACGGAGATGTTGTTCTTTCTGTAGATCTCCTTTCCTGGAGGTTGCCGCCACTGGCACAAGCCCTAGGTAGTCACAAGAAGAAGGCCGGGGTGAGATTGGGGCCCCGACAGTAATCTGCTAGTGACCCCCATCCTGTGCAGGCATCACGTATTCAATGCTCCCAACCACCAGCGACGTCTCACCAGATGATAGCGATAACTCTTCTCGAACTTCATGTACTTCAGACAATACTCGCACACCCAAAGCTTGGGCTGCTTCCCATAGTCCTCCGGGAACGGAGAGAAGTACCAAGCATCGATTTCGTAGTTTCCGATGTGGATCTTGTCTACATATTTAACTTTTGTGATCTGAACAGTAACAACAAAAAAAGGTATAATATATACGACAGCAAGAGGCATTCACCTAATGCTCCGGCGCGGACTCACCGCCTCATGCTCCTTCTCCAGCGCGGCTGTGGTGGGATCCATCTCTGCGTATGTCTGCAAAGTATGGAAAGTAGGATGAGGATCACACAGCCTTGCCAATGACAGACTCTCCCTGTGAACCCCGGTGTCTGCACACACTGAGCTGAGGTCATCTGAACCTGACGATTTCATACAGAACAGCCAACTGTGTCATGTGTACTGGATGCTTGCAGAATAAAAGGATTAGGCATGCTGAATGACAACATGCCCGTTCCTGGGATCGGAAGGGTGATAAGCGAGTATATTCGTTACTCGAGTTTCTCTTGAGCATGCTCGGGTGGTCTCAGAGTATTTCGGCGTGCTCGGAGATTTAGTTTACGTCGATGCAGCTGCATGATTTGTGGCTGCTAGACAGCTTGAATACATGTAGGGGTTTCTTGTTTGTTAGGGAATCCCCACCTGTATTCAAGCTGTCTAGCAGCTGCAAATCATGCAGCTGTGTTGACAAACTAACTCTGAGCACACCAAACTACTCGGAGACCACCCTAGCATGCTCGGAGAAACCCGAGTAACGAGCATACTCACTCAGAACTAGTGATACGTCTCCATTAGCCCAAACGGACAGTATAAACACATGGCCATGTAGGGGCCGAAGCGTCAATAATAATCACACTGCTACTGTTCTAGTCAAAGCGTTTTTCTGCAAAAACTTTTTTTGCTGGTTAAATGTACTAATTAGGGTGCTCCATGCATCCTGCGGGCAGCCATGAGACTCAGGGGGCACCCTGCGACACTGCTCTGCCCACTTGTTTTGCATGCCTTGACTGGTGACTGACAGCGCTGGCCTGAGCTTTCTCTGCAGACAATCACCAGTAGCGGAGGGTGTTGCATGTAAAACCAGTGCACAGAGCTCCCCAATTAGTGGATTAATGTCAGTTTCAGCAGAAGCGGGGCGGCGATTATAACACTACAGGTGCGATTTTTTTTATAGGGGCCTCATCCCCTGCAGCGCTGGGTGCTGGACTGACCGACTTCTTATTACAGATAAAAGTAGGATGATGTTAGAAGGATCGTCTGGTGATCAGTCATTAAGTACTATGTGCGGAGGGCCAGATTTCACCTTCTGTACATGGTTGATCTCATCGTGTTTTCTCTTCTGGTTTCTAGTGATTTTTCTCTCCGGCTGCTCAGACAGTTCGTTCAAGTACTGGTCTGTGTTCTTCTGAACCGCGTCCTTGGCCGTCTTGGTGAGCGCCAGGCGATTTTTATCCACCCACTCGTCTAATCGCCGGTTAACTAGAAAAAGAGAGGAGAATGTAGAGGAGCGCAGCCGTCCAGGAGCTCGGCGGAGACGTGACGGTACTTACAGCCCACGTAGTGCACGTAGAACTCCTCTCGGCCTTCCTGCTCGTTCAGACGAGACTGGATCACCTCCGCTGAGTCTGGAAACAAGATGGAAGAATAGTTACCGGGCCGTAAAGACGCGCCGATCTCCAGGACACGGTGCACAAATACTAAGCTCTGGGACTGTTAACCCCCCCGGGGTCCAGCTAGTTTACATTTTTTGCGCTCGCACTTTATGCGTTCGAGAGCCATAACCTTATTTTTCCTTCGCAGGACGACTTTCTCTTTTTGTAGTTTTGAATGACGACATAAAGTTCTGAAAAACGGAAAAAATTCCAAGTGCGCTGAAAAAACCCAAACCGTAAATTCGTTTTTACAGCGTTCCTTGTGCGGCGATCTCAAACGTAAGGGATATTTTCCTTAATTTTACAAATCTAAATAAATTCACAGCTTTGTAATAAAGAAAATAACAGATTTGTGTCTCTAATTTCCGAGATCTGTAACTTCTAGCTTTGTGTTTTGGTTTCTGTGACAAGTTGATGTCCTTTATTGGCACGCAAAATGTTTTGATCACTTTTTATTATATTTCTGGGGAAGTGCAGTAACACCCCCATTCCCCCCCCCCCCCCCAAAAAAAAACAAAAAAAAAAACCCAGCAACTCTAGCATTTTTTTTCTTTTTACTGTAATTTTAGATTGGTCTTTTGCGGATGTGGAGAACTCCGATGTGTATTTTTCTATTTGGCCTTTTAATTTAATTATTTTTTGGCTTAGGCCAGGATGTGACTTTTTATAGGACTCCCCCCTCCTTCTTTTACTAAATACCGTGAGATTACTTCACAACTACAATGTAATAGTAAAAATAGCGCTCTCCTAAAGATCAGCCTGTGGCCGGACTGCATGGGAGTACCAAGATGGCGGTGACGGGCCTCATGAGGTTCCCAGCTGCTATGGTAGTGCATCGACAGCCCACGATTTGGCTGCAGGGAATCTGACGTGGCTTCTAGCTCTGGTCACTGCTGTCAGAGGCGGTGCCGGCTGTGTAACACCTGCACAGGTACGAGGGGGACGGGGACAGCCAGAAGCGTCCGCCACAGACAGACAGCCAGAAGCGTCCGCCACAGACAGACAGCCAGAAGCGTCCGCCACAGACAGGCAGCCAGAAGCGTCCGCCACAGACAGGCAGCCAGAAGCGTCCGCCACAGACAGACAGACAGAAGCGTCCGCTACAGACAGACAGACAGACAGAAGCGTCCGCTGGAGATTTAGTCACTTGTATCCTGGCATAAAATACAAGTGTGAGCAGCAGCGACGGTCTCTTACGCCAGGTGTTGTCAGCTCTCCGGCACAGGTAGGTTTCGCCGATCTCCACGGTCACCTCTGGATCTCTCCCTCCTGCGGAGACTGACCCGGTTTCTCCTCCAGACCCGACCTCGTCGTCCTCTTCCTCTTTTACGCTCCCTTGCTCAAGGCTGTCATCCTGGTGTGGGAGAGGGTCGTGCTGGTTCTCCTCGGCTCTTGACTTGTGCTCCTCAGGAACGGAATCGTCCATGGCCGCTGCTGCAAACATACAGAACAGATAGATGGGTGAGTGACGGCACCTGGAATATGCAATCAGGCCAGAAATACACCACGTGTGCAGGGGCACCGGATGGCGGCATGGTGAGAGATGCTATTTTGCTCCTGCATTAGACATAGACCCAGTAGGGAGACCCAGAACAAACCCTCGCTGCTGCTCTGGGGGTGACTGGAGCAGCAAGCAATCTAGCTGTAGCTGATTAGCAAAGAATGAGAGGAACAAAAGGCATTGGTCACACCTGATAACCCGAGGGTCCCACACCGCCATACCCCGGCGCACATTACAGGATGCTGAGCAAACAAACAGCCATCGTCTGAACAAGCAGAGCTGCAGTGTAAGGCCGGGGACACACACAACGTATAAAAAAACGGTCCGTTTTTCACGGCCGTAATACGCAGAAAAGTCCCCAAAATAGTGATCCGTATGTCATCCGTAGTCAGGGTGTGTCAGCGTATTTTGCACATGGCATCCTCCGTATGTAATCTGTATGGCATCCGTACTGCGAGATTTTCTCGCAGGCTTGCAAAACCGACATCTAATGGATTTATGTGCTCAAATGTTCGGGAAAACATATATACAGTATATATATAATATATATATACATCATTGAAACACATATATATATATATATATATATATTCTGTATTTATATTTAATTCTGCGCGATATCTGTGAACAGCCGGTAATTCAATTGCCGGCTTCTCATTTCTCCTGCACAAACCCGACATGATATGAGACATGATTACATACAGTAAACCATCTCATATCCCCCTTTTTTTTTGCATATTCCACAATACTAATGTTAGTAGTGTGTATGTGCAAAAATTGGCCGCTGTAGCTGCTCAAATAAAGGGTTAAATGGCGGAAAAAAATTGGCGTGGGCTCCCGTGCAATTTTCTCCACCAGAATGGTAAAGCCAGTGACTGAGGGCAGATATTAATAGCCAGGAGAGGGTCCATGGTTATTGGCCCCCCCCTGGCTACAAACATCTGCCCCCAGCCACCCCAGAAAAGGCACATCTGGAAGATGCGCCTATTCTGGCACTTGGCCACTCTCTTCCCACTCCCTGTAGCGGTGGGCTATGGGGTAATGAAGGGTTAATGCCACCTTGCTATTGGAAGGTGACATTAAGCCAGATTAATAATGGAGAGGCGTCAATTATGACACCTATCCATTATTAATCCAATAGTAAGAAATGGTTAATAAACACATACACACACGATTAAAAATTATTTTAATGAAATAAACACACCGGTTGTTTTAGTATTTTATTGTTCTCTCAATCCATCAGAACACCCTCGCTTGGAAAAATAATAAACGCACAAGATACATACCCTCAGATGAACCGTCACGTCCCACGAAGTAATCCATCTGAAGGGGTTAATTATTTTACAGGCAGGAGCTGCACTAAAGCACTCGCTCGTGTCTGTAATCCCCGGGTAATGAAAGGAAATCTGAGTGATCTGTACTTACATAGAGTCGCGGTGAGGCGCCCTCTGCTGGATGAACTCATATGAACTTGAGCGTGGGAACTTTTCCAAAGCTGCAGTTCATGAGAACATCCACCAGAGGGCGCCTCACCGCGACTCAATGTAAGTACAGATCACCCAGCTTTCCTTTCATTACCCGGGGATTACAGACACCAGCGAGTGCTTTAGCGCAGCTCCTGGCTGTAAAATAATTAACCCCTTTAGATGGATTACCTCGTTGGATGTGACAGGTCATCTGAAGGTTTGTATCTTGTGCGTTTATTATTTTGCCAAGCGAGGGTGTTCTGATGGATTGAGAGAACAATAAAATACTAAAACAACTGGTGTGTTTATTTCATTAAAATACTTTTAAATCATGTGTGTGTGTTTTTTTTAACCCTTTCAGACTACTGGATTAATAATGGATAGGTGTCATAATTGACGCCTCTCCATTATTAACCTGGCTTAATGTCACCTTACAATAGCAAGGTGGCATTAACCCTTCATTACCCCATAGCCCACCGCTACACAGGAGTGGGAAGAGAGTGGCCAAGTGCCAGAATAGGCGCATCTTCCAGATGTGCCTTTTCTGGGGTGGCTGGGGGCAGATGTTTGTAGCCAGGGGGGGCCAATAACCATGGACCCTCTCCTGGCTATTAATATCTGCCCTCAGTCACTGGCTTTACCATTCTGGTGGAGAAAATTGCGCGGGAGCCCACGCCAATTTTTTCCGCCATTTAACCCTTTATTTCAGCAGCTACAGCGCCCAAATTTTGCACATACACACTACTAACATTAGTAGTGTGGAATATGCAAAAAAAGGGGGATATGAGATGGTTTACTGTATGTAATCATGTCTCATATCCTGTCGGGTTTGGGAAGGAGAAATGAGAAGCCGGCAATTGAATTACCGGCTTTTCTATAGAACACCGCTGCGTATTTCTCGCAAGTCACACTGCTGGTCCGTGTGGAATCCGATTTATTCTCGCCCCCATAGACTTTCATTGGCGAGTCTCGGCCGAGATACGCTGACAATCGCAGCCTGCTGTGATTTCCCTCGGATCCTGAATACGGTGGAGAAAATATCGGATGATGGGAGCTGCACCATAGGTTAACATTGGGCCGAGTGCTATGCGATTTTTTATCGCATAGCACTCGTCCGTATTACGGTCTAGTGTGACCCCGGCCTAAAGCAAGGAGTCTCTGATGGTAGAAGAGGGGAATATCAGGCACCCAGGAAACAGCTAACTGCAGTCACACCGAAGGCAGATTTATGTTCTGCCCTAACCAAAAAAACACAAAAACTGCTCGCGACACCAGAAATGAGCGGTGGCAGCGAATGTGCAGCGGGTTGAGGGCAGAGTCGGGTGGCTGGATGTTCACAGGACTGATATTTCAGTTCTTGGAGGGAGAGGAGCAGCCGCCAATGAGGAGGATCAGACAGACAAGTCCTGCAGCGGCTCCGGGCACAGATATCCACCATTTACCATCACCCAAGAGCCGCAGGATACAGGGCAGCGCACACCACATGAGTACATGTTCTCACAGCGCCACCTAGGGGCAGAATGATGCATTACACACATCCTGGCAGACCTCAGAGGTCATCGCACACAAATAGGTGAGGTGTGAGACGGCGGCGAGATCCCACATCTGTCCTCCGTGTCCAGTACACAGGCTCGGCGTCAGTCACATTGCAGCGGAGTTTGGCGGCTTTTTCTTCCATTGTTTGGAGAATGTAGAGTCTGAAATCCGATTGTTTCATCATTTTTCCCCCCATTTACTGAAATTCTATAGTAAAATCTCCCACGAATCCCAAAACATGGCGGTGACCAGACGCTCCCGCTCCTCCCTGACCAAGACTATGCGACTATGCACTCCTCGTTCAGGTTACACCCCCCCATGAATCGTTGGAGGACACCGATGGCTCCTGCGGATTTCAGGGAGAAAGAGTCCGGCCGCTGCCTCACGGGGCCCCGGGAGTCCGGCCGCTGCCTCACGGGGCCCCGGGCGTCCAGGCTCTGCGTAACCTCTGCTCCTGCCTGAGAAGAGCCTCTTCTGGGCCTCACACATGTATACGGAGAGTTGTACAGATCCTGACAGGAAACGAGCCCTCCGCAGGAGAGGTGACAAGTAGTGATGAGCGAGTGTACTCGTTACTCGTGTCATCTCCGAGTATTTGTGATTGTGCGGATATGTAGTTTTTGTTGACGCAGCTGCATGATTTGCGGCTACTAGATAGGAAATCCCCACATGTATTCAAGCTAACAACCAGGCAACCCCCACATGTACTCAGGCTGGCTAATAGCTGTAAATCATCCAGCTGCGTCAACAAAAACTACATCTCCGAGCATTCACAAATACTCAGAGACCACCCGAGCGTGCTCAGGAAAACCCGAGTAACGAGTACACTCGCTCATCACTAGTGACAAGGCTAATGTGCCATCATGGCGGCCTGTGCTGGAGGGAGTAGATGGCAAAAGTAAATGACCCCCCAGAAAGAACGTGACCTGCCAGTCACCATTTAGTGTCTTGTACGCTCCACAGATCCAGGACCTCTCTCTACACTGTCACCTCTCGCTCCACAGATCCAGGACCTCTCTCTACACTGTCACCTCACGCTCCGCAGATCCGGGACCTCCCTCTACACTGTCACCTCACGCTCAGCAGATCCAGGACCTCCCTCTACACTGTCACCTCACGCTCCACAGATCCAGGACCTCTCTCTACACGGTCACCTCACGCTCAGCAGATCCAGGACCTCTCTACACTGTCACCTCACGCTCTCCGGGACCTCTCTCTACACTGTCACCTCTCGCTCCACAGATCCAGGACCTCCCTCTACACTGTCACCTCACGCTCCGCAGATCCAGGACCTCTCTCTACACTGTCACCTCACGCTCCGCAGATCCGGGACCTCTCTCTACACTGTCACCTCACGCTCCGCAGATCCGGGACCTCTCTCTACACTGTCACCTCACGCCCCACAGATCAGGGACCTCTCTCTACACTGTCACCTCTCGCTCCACAGATCCAGGACCTCTCTCTACACTGTCACCTCACGCTCTCCGGGACCTCTCTACACTGTCACCTCTCGCTCCACAGATCCAGGACCTCTCTCTACACTGTCACCTCTCGCTCCACAGATCCAGGACCTCTCTCTACACTGTCACCTCACGCTCTCAGGGACCTCACTCTACACTGTCACCTCACGCTCCTCAGATCCGGGACCTCTCGCTACACTGTCACCTCACGCTCTCCGGGACCTCTCTCTACACTGTCACCTCACGCTCAGCAGATCAGGGACCTCTCTCTACACTGTCACCTCACGCCCCACAGATCAGGGACCTCTCTCTACACTGTCACCTCACGCCCCACAGATCAGGGACCTCTCTCTACACTGTCACCTCTCGCTCCACAGATCCGGGACCTCTCTCTACACTGTCACCTCTCGCTCTCCGGGACCTCTCTCTACACTGTCACCTCTCGCTCCACAGATCTGGGACCTCTCTCTACACTGTCACCTCACGCCCCACAGATCAGGGACCTCTCTCTACACTGTCACCTCACGCCCCACAGATCAGGGACCTCTCTACACTGTCACCTCTCGCTCCACAGATCTGGGACCTCTCTCTACACTGTCACCTCACGCCCCACAGATCCGGGACCTCTCTCTACACTGTCACCTCACGCTCCTCAGATCCGGGACCTCTCTCTACACTGTCACCTCTCGCTCTCCGGGACCTATCTCTACTCTGTCACCTCTTGCTCCACAGATCTGGGACCTCTCTCTACACGGTCACCTCACGCCCCACAGATCAGGGACCTCTCTCTACACTGTCACCTCACGCCCCACAGATCAGGAACCTCTCTCTACACTGTCACCTCACGCTCTCCGGGACCTCTCTCTACACTGTCACCTCACGCTCCACAGATCCGAGACCTCTCTCTACACTGTCACCTCACGCTCCACAGATCCGAGGACCTCTCTCTACACTGTCACCTCTCGCTCTCCGGGACCTCTCTCTACACTGTCACCTCACGCCCCACAGATCAGGGACCTCTCTCTACACTGTCACCTCACGCTCCACAGATCCGGGACCTCTCTCTACACTGTCACCTCTCGCTCCACAGATCCGGGACCTCTCTCTACACTGTCACCTCACGCCCCACAGATCAGGGACCTCTCTCTACACTGTCACCTCACGCCCCACAGATCAGGGACACCTCTCTACACTGTCACCTCACGCTCCACAGATCCGGGACCTCTCTCTACACTGTCACCTCACGCTCCACAGATCCGAGACCTCTCTCTACACTGTCACCTCTCGCTCCACAGATCCAGGACCTCTCTCTACACTGTCACCTCTCGCTCCACAGATTCAAAACCTCTCTCTACACTGTCACCTCACGCTCCACAGATCCGGGACCTCTCTCTACACTGTCACCTCACGCTCCACAGATCCAGGACCTCTCTCTACACTGTAACCTCACGCTCCACAGATCCGGGACCTCTCTCTACACTGTCACCTCACGCTCCACAGATCCGAGACCTCTCTCTACACTGTCACCTCTCGCTCCACAGATCCGAGACCTCTCTCTACACTGTCACCTCTCGCTCCACAGATCCAGGACCTCTCTCTACACTGTCACTTCTCGCTCCACAGATCCAGGACCTCTCTCTACACTGTCACCTAACGCTCCACAGATCCAGGACCTCTCTCTACACTGTCACCTCACGCTCCGCAGATCCGGGACCTCTCTCTACACTGTCACCTCACGCTCCACAGATCCGGGACCTCTCTCTACACTGTCACCTCACGCTCCACAGATCCGGGACCTCTCTCTACACTGTCACCTCACGCTCCACAGATCCTGGACCTCTCTCTACACTGTTACCTCACGCTCCACAGATCCGGGACCTCTCTCTATACGGTCACCTCACACTCCTCAGATCCGGGACCTCTCTCTACACTGTCACCTCACGCTCCACAGATCCGGGACCTCTCTCTACACTGTCACCTCTCGCTCCACAGATCCGGGACCTCTCTCTACACTGTCACCTCACGCTCCACAGATCCGGGACCTCTCTCTACACTGTCACCTCACGCCCCACAGATCCGGGACCAATCTCTACACTGTCACCTCACGCTCCACAGTTCCGGGACCTCTCTCTACATTGTCACCTCACGCTCCACAGATCCGGGACCTCTCCCTACACTGTCACCTCTCGCTCCACAGATCCGGGACCTCTCTCTACACTGTCACCTCTCGCTCCACAGATCTGGGACCTCTCTCTACACTGTCACCTCACGCTCCACAGATCCGGGACCTCCCTCTACACTGTCACCTCACGCTCAGCAGATCCAGGACCTCCCTCTACACTGTCACCTCACGCTCCACAGATCCAGGACCTCTCTCTACACGGTCACCTCACGCTCAGCAGATCCAGGACCTCTCTCTACACTGTCACCTCACGCTCTCCGGGACCTCTCTCTACACTGTCACCTCTCGCTCCACAGATCCAGGACCTCTCTCTACACTGTCACCTCACGCTCCGCAGATCCAGGACCTCTCTCTACACTGTCACCTCACGCTCCGCAGATCCGGGACCTCTCTCTACACTGTCACCTCACGCTCCGCAGATCCGGGACCTCTCTCTACACTGTCACCTCACGCCCCACAGATCAGGGACCTCTCTCTACACTGTCACCTCTCGCTCCACAGATCCAGGACCTCTCTCTACACTGTCACCTCACGCTCTCCGGGACCTCTCTCTACACTGTCACCTCTCGCTCCACAGATCCAGGACCTCTCTCTACACTGTCACCTCTCGCTCCACAGATCCAGGACCTCTCTCTACACTGTCACCTCACGCTCTCAGGGACCTCTCTCTACACTGTCACCTCACGCTCCACAGATCTGGGACCTCTCTTTACACTGTCACCTCACGCTCCTCAGATCCGGGACCTCTCTCTACACTGTCACCTCACGCTCTCCGGGACCTCTCTCTACACTGTCACCTCACGCTCAGCAGATCCAGGACCTCTCTCTACATTGTCACCTCACGCTCCTCAGATCCGGGACCTCTCTCTACATTGTCACCTCACGCTCCACAGATCAGGCACCTCTCTCTACACCGTCACCTTGCGCTCCAGAGATCCGGGACCTCTCTCTACACTGTCACCTCACGCTCCACAGATCCGGGACCTCTCTCTACACTGTCACCTCACGCTCCTCAGATCCGGGACCTCTCTCTACACTGTCATCTCACGCTCCTCAGATCAGGGACCTCTCTCTACACTGTCACCTCACGCTCCTCAGATCAGGGACCTCTCTCTACACCGTCACCTCACACTCCAAAGATCCGGGACCTCTCTCTACACTGTCACCTCACGCTCCACAGATCCGGGACCTCTCTCTACACTGTCACCTCACGCCCCACAGATCAGGAACCTCTCTCTACACTGTCACCTCACGCTCCTCAGATCCGGGACCTCTCTCTACACTGTCACCTCACGCTCTCCGGGACCTCTCTCTACACTGTCACCTCACGCTCCGCAGATCCGGGACCTCTCTCTACACTGTCACCTCACACTCCGCAGATCCGGGACCTCTCTCTACACTGTCACCTCACGCTCCACAGATCAGGAACCTCTCTCTACACTGTCACCTCACGCTCCTCAGATCCGGGACCTCACTCTACACTGTCACCTCACGCTCCTCAGATCCGGGACCTCTCGCTACACTGTCACCTCACGCTCTCCGGGACCTCTCTCTACACTGTCACCTCACGCCCCACAGATCAGGGACCTCTCTCTCCACTGTCACCTCACGCTCCACAGATCCGGGACCTCTCTCTACACTGTCACCTCTCGCTCTCCGGGACCTCTCTCTACACTGTCACCTCTCGCTCCACAGATCCGGGACCTCTCTCTCTACACTGTCACCTCACGCCCCACAGATCAGGAACCTCTCTCTACACTGTCACCTCACGCTCCTCAGATCCGGGACCTCTCTACACTGTCACCTCACGCCCCACAGATCAGGGACCTCTCTCTACACTGTCACCTCACGCCCCACAGATCAGGAACCTCTCTCTACACTGTCACCTCACGCTCCACAGATCCGGGACCTCTCTCTACACTGTCACCTCACGCTAAACAGATCCGAGACCTCTCTCTACACTGTCACCTCTCGCTCTCCGGGACCTCTCTCTACACTGTCACCTCACGCCCCACAGATCAGGAACCTCTCTCTACACTGTCACCTCACGCTCTCCGGGACCTCTCTCTACACTGTCACCTCACGCTCCTCAGATCCGGGACCTCTCTCTACACTGTCACCTCTCGCTCCACAGATCCAGGACCTCTCTCTACACTGTCACCTCACACTCTCCGGGACCTCTCTCTACACTGTCACCTCACGCTCCACAGATCCGGGACCTCTCTCTACACTGTCACCTCACGCTCCACAGATCCGGGAACTCTCTCTACACTGTCACCTCACGCTCAGCAGATCAGGGACCTCTCTCTACACTGTCACCTCACGCCCCACAGATCAGGGACCTCTCTCTACACTGTCACCTCACGCCCCACAGATCAGGGACCTCTCTCTACACTGTCACCTCTCGCTCCACAGATCCGGGACCTCTCTCTACACTGTCACCTCTCGCTCTCCGGGACCTCTCTCTACACTGTCACCTCTCGCTCCACAGATCTGGGACCTCTCTCTACACTGTCACCTCACGCCCCACAGATCAGGGACCTCTCTCTACACTGTCACCTCACGCCCCACAGATCAGGGACCTCTCTACACTGTCACCTCTCGCTCCACAGATCTGGGACCTCTCTCTACACTGTCACCTCACGCCCCACAGATCCGGGACCTCTCTCTACACTGTCACCTCACGCTCCTCAGATCCGGGACCTCTCTCTACACTGTCACCTCTCGCTCTCCGGGACCTCTCTCTACTCTGTCACCTCTTGCTCCACAGATCTGGGACCTCTCTCTACACGGTCACCTCACGCCCCACAGATCAGGGACCTCTCTCTACACTGTCACCTCACGCCCCACAGATCAGGAACCTCTCTCTACACTGTCACCTCACGCTCTCCGGGACCTCTCTCTACACTGTCACCTCACGCTCCACAGATCCGAGACCTCTCTCTACACTGTCACCTCACGCTCCACAGATCCGAGGACCTCTCTCTACACTGTCACCTCTCGCTCTCCGGGACCTCTCTCTACACTGTCACCTCACGCCCCACAGATCAGGGACCTCTCTCTCCACTGTCACCTCACGCTCCACAGATCCGGGACCTCTCTCTACACTGTCACCTCTCGCTCCACAGATCCGGGACCTCTCTCTACACTGTCACCTCACGCCCCACAGATCAGGGACCTCTCTCTACACTGTCACCTCACGCCCCACAGATCAGGGACACCTCTCTACACTGTCACCTCACGCTCCACAGATCCGGGACCTCTCTCTACACTGTCACCTCACGCTCCACAGATCCGAGACCTCTCTCTACACTGTCACCTCTCACTCCACAGATCCAGGACCTCTCTCTACACTGTCACCTCTCGCTCCACAGATTCAAAACCTCTCTCTACACTGTCACCTCACGCTCCACAGATCCTGGACCTCTCTCTACACTGTCACCTCACGCTCCACAGATCCGGGACCTCTCTCTATACGGTCACCTCACACTCCTCAGATCCGGGACCTCTCTCTACACTGTCACCTCACGCTCCACAGATCCGGGACCTCTCTCTACACTGTCACCTCTCGCTCCACAGATCCGGGACCTCTCTCTACACTGTCACCTCACGCTCCACAGATCCGGGACCTCTCACTACACTGTCACCTCACGCTCCACAGATCCGGGACCTCTCTCTACACTGTCACCTCACGCCCCACAGATCCGGGACC
Source organism: Ranitomeya variabilis (assembly GCF_051348905.1). Taxonomy (NCBI): domain Eukaryota; kingdom Metazoa; phylum Chordata; class Amphibia; order Anura; family Dendrobatidae; genus Ranitomeya; species Ranitomeya variabilis. The sequence goes on from NC_135238.1 coordinate 9,103,608, forward strand.
AATCTCTACACTGTCACCTCACGCTCCACAGTTCCGGGACCTCTCTCTACATTGTCACCTCACGCTCCACAGATCCGGGACCTCTCCCTACACTGTCACCTCTCGCTCCACAGATCCGGGACCTCTCTCTACACTGTCACCTCTCGCTCCACAGATCTGGGACCTCTCTCTACACTGTCACCTCACGCTCCACAGATCCGGGACCTCTCTCTACACTGTCACCTCACTCTCCACAGATCAGGGACCTCTCTCTACACTGTCACCTCACGCTCCTCAGATCCGGGACCTCTCTCTACACTGTCACCTCACGCTCTCCGGGACCTCTCTCTACACTGTCACCTCACGCCCCACAGATCAGGAACCTCTCTCTACACTGTCACCTCACGCTCCTCAGATCCGGGACCTCTCTCTACACTGTCACCTCTCGCTCTCCGGGACCTCTCTCTACACTGTCACCTCACGCTCCGCAGATCCGGGACCTCTCTCTACACTGTCACCTCACGCTCTGTGGATGCGGGACCTCTCTCTACACTGTCACCTCACGCTCTCCGGGACCTCTCTCTACACTGTCACCTCACGCTCCTCAGATCCGGGACCTCTCTCTACACTGTCACCTCACGCTCCACAGATCCAGGACCTCTCTCTACACTGTCACCTCACGCTCCACAGATCCAGGACCTCTCTCTACACTGTCACCTCACGCTCCGCAGATCCGGGACCTCTCTCTACACTGTCACCTCACGCTCCACAGATCCGGGACCTCTCTCTACACTGTCACCTCACGCTCCACAGATCCGGGACCTCGCTCTACACTGTCACCTCACGCTCCACAGATCCGGGACCTCTCTCTACACTGTCACCTCACGCTCCACAGATCCGGGACCTCTCTCTACACTGTCACCTCACGCTCTGTGGATGCGGGACCTCTCTCTACACTGTCACCTCACGCTCTCCGGGACCTCTCTCTACACTGTCACCTCACGCTCCTCAGATCCGGGACCTCTCTCTACACTGTCACCTCACGCTCTCCGGGACCTCTCTCTACACTGTCACCTCACGCCCCACAGATCAGGGACCTCTCTCTACACTGTCACCTCACGCTCCACAGATCCGGGACCTCTCTCTACACTGTCACCTCACGCTCCACAGATCCGAGACCTCTCTCTACACTGTCACCTCACGCTCCACAGATCCGGGACCTCTCTCTACACTGTCACCTCACGCTCCACAGATCCGAGACCTCTCTCTACACTGTCACCTCTCGCTCCATAGATCCAGGACCTCTCTCTACACTGTCACCTCACGCTCCACAGATCCGGGACCTCTCTCTACACTGTCACCTCACGCTCCACAGATCCGAGACCTCTCTCTACACTGTCACCTCTCGCTCTCCGGGACCTCTCTCTACACTGTCACCTCACGCCCCACAGATCAGGAACCTCTCTCTACACTGTCACCTCACGCTCTCCGGGACCTCTCTCTACACTGTCACCTCACGCTCCTCAGATCCGGGACCTCTCTCTACACTGTCACCTCACACTCTCCGGGACCTCTCTCTACACTGTCACCTCACGCTCAGCAGATCAGGGACCTCTCTCTACACTGTCACCTCACGCTCAGCAGATCAGGGACCTCTCTCTACACTGTCACCTCACGCCCCACAGATCAGGGACCTCTCTCTACACTGTCACCTCACGCCCCACAGATCAGGGACCTCTCTCTACACTGTCACCTCTCGCTCTCCGCGACCTCTCTCTACACTGTCACCTCTCGCTCCACAGATCTGGGACCTCTCTCTACACTGTTACCTCACGCCCCACAGATCAGGGACCTCTCTCTACACTGTCACCTCACGCCCCACAGATCAGGGACCTTTCTACACTGTCACCTCTCGCTCCACAGATCTGGGACCTGTCTCTACACTGTCACCTCACGCTCCACAGATCCGGGACCTCTCTCTACACTGTCACCTCACGCTCCTCAGATCCGGGACCTCTCTCTACACTGTCACCTCTCGCTCCACAGATTCAAAACCTCTCTCTACACTGTAACCTCACGCTCCACAGATCCGGGACCTCTCTCTACACTGTCACCTCACGCTCCACAGATCCAGGACCTCTCTCTACACTGTAACCTCACGCTCCACAGATCCGGGACCTCTCTCTACACTGTCACCTCACGCTCCACAGATCCTGGACCTCTCTCTACACTGTCACCTCACGCTCCACAGATCCGGGACCTCTCTCTATACGGTCACCTCACACTCCTCAGATCCGGGACCTCTCTCTACACTGTCACCTCACGCTCCACAGATCCGGGACCTCTCTCTACACTGTCACCTCTCGCTCCTCAGATCCGGGACCTCTCTCTACACTGTCACCTCTCGCTCTCCGGGACCTATCTCTACTCTGTCACCTCTTGCTCCACAGATCTGGGACCTCTCTCTACACGGTCACCTCACGCCCCACAGATCAGGGACCTCTCTCTACACTGTCACCTCACGCCCCACAGATCAGGAACCTCTCTCTACACTGTCACCTCACGCTCTCCGGGACCTCTCTCTACACTGTCACCTCACGCTCCACAGATCCGAGACCTCTCTCTACACTGTCACCTCACGCTCCACAGATCCGAGACCTCTCTCTACACTGTCACCTCTCGCTCTCCGGGACCTCTCTCTACACTGTCACCTCACGCCCCACAGATCAGGGACCTCTCTCTACACTGTCACCTCACGCTCCACAGATCCGGGACCTCTCTCTACACTGTCACCTCTCGCTCCACAGATCCGGGACCTCTCTCTACACTGTCACCTCACGCCCCACAGATCAGGGACCTCTCTCTACACTGTCACCTCACGCCCCACAGATCAGGGACACCTCTCTACACTGTCACCTCACGCTCCACAGATCCGGGACCTCTCTCTACACTGTCACCTCTCGCTCCACAGATTCAAAACCTCTCTCTACACTGTAACCTCACGCTCCACAGATCCGGGACCTCTCTCTACACTGTCACCTCTCGCTCTCCGGGACCTCTCTCTACACTGTCACCTCACGCCCCACAGATCAGGGACCTCTCTCTACACTGTCACCTCACGCTCCACAGATCCGGGACCTCTCTCTACACTGTCACCTCTCGCTCCACAGATCCGGGACCTCTCTCTACACTGTCACCTCACGCCCCACAGATCAGGGACCTCTCTCTACACTGTCACCTCACGCCCCACAGATCAGGGACACCTCTCTACACTGTCACCTCACGCTCCACAGATCCAGGACCTCTCTCTACACTGTCACCTCTCGCTCCACAGATTCAAAACCTCTCTCTACAATGTAACCTCACGCTCCACAGATCCGGGACCTCTCTCTACACTGTCACCTCACGCTCCTCAGATCCTGGACCTCTCTCTACACTGTCACCTCACGCTCCACAGATCCGGGACCTCTCTCTATACGGTCACCTCACACTCCTCAGATCCGGGACCTCTCTCTACACTGTCACCTCACGCTCCACAGATCCGGGACCTCTCTCTACACTGTCACCTCTCGCTCCACAGATCCGGGACCTCTCTCTACACTGTCACCTCACGCTCCACAGATCCGGGACCTCTCTCTACACTGTCACCTCACGCCCCACAGATCTGGGACCTCTCTCTACACTGTCACCTCACGCTCCTCAGATCCGGGACCTCTCTCTACACTGTCACCTCACGCTCTCCGGGAGCTCTCTCTACACTGTCACCTCACGCTCCGCAGATCCGGGACCTCTCTCTACACTGTCACCTCACGCTCTGTGGATGCGGGACCTCTCTCTACACTGTCACCTCACGCTCTCCGGGACCTCTCTCTACACTGTCACCTCACGCTCTGTGGATGCGGGACCTCTCTCTACACTGTCACCTCACGCTCTCCGGGACCTCTCTCTACACTGTCACCTCACGCTCCTCAGATCCGGGACCTCTCTCTACACTGTCACCTCACGCTCTCCGGGACCTCTCTCTACACTGTCACCTCACGCCCCACAGATCAGGGACCTCTCTCTACACTGTCACCTCACGCTCCACAGATCCGGGACCTCTCTCTACACTGTCACCTCACGCTCCACAGATCCGAGACCTCTCTCTACACTGTCACCTCTCGCTCCACAGATCCAGGACCTCTCTCTACACTGTCACCTCTCGCTCCACAGATCCGAGACCTCTCTCTACATTGTCACCTCACGCTCCACAGATCCGGGACCTCTCTCTACACTGTCACCTCACGCTCCACAGATCCGGGACCTCTCTCTACACTGTCACCTCACACTCCACAGATCCAGGACCTCTCCCTACACTGTCACCTCACGCTCCACAGATCCGGGACCTCTCCCTACACTGTCACCTCTCGCTCCACACATCCGGGACCTCTCTCTACACTGTCACCTCACTCTCCACAGATCAGGGACCTCTCTCTACACTGTCACCTCACGCTCCAGAGATCCGGGACCTCTCTCTACACTGTCACCTCACGCTCCACAGATCCGGGACCTCTCTCTACACTGTCACCTCACGCTCTCCGGGACCTCTTTCTACAATGTCACCTCACGCCCCACAGATCAGGGACCTCTCTCTACACTGTCACCTCACGCTCCACAGATCCGGGACCTCTCTCTACACTGTCACCTCTCGCCCCACAGATCCGGGACCTCTCTCTACACTGTCACCTCACGCTCTCCGGGACCTCTCTCTACACTGTCACCTCACGCTCCACAGATCCGAGACCTCTCTCTACACTGTCACCTCACGCTCCACAGATCCGAGGACCTCTCTCTACACTGTCACCTCTCGCTCTCCGGGACCTCTCTCTACACTGTCACCTCACGCCCCACAGATCAGGGACCTCTCTCTACACTGTCACCTCACGCTCCACAGATCCGGGACCTCTCTCTACACTGTCACCTCTCGCTCCACAGATCCGGGACCTCTCTCTACACTGTCACCTCACGCCCCACAGATCAGGGACCTCTCTCTACACTGTCACCTCACGCCCCACAGATCAGGGACACCTCTCTACACTGTCACCTCACGCTCCACAGATCCGGGACCTCTCTCTACACTGTCACCTCACGCTCCACAGATCCGAGACCTCTCTCTACACTGTCACCTCTCGCTCCACAGATCCAGGACCTCTCTCTACACTGTCACCTCTCGCTCCACAGATTCAAAACCTCTCTCTACACTGTAACCTCACGCTCCACAGATCCGGGACCTCTCTCTACACTGTCACCTCACGCTCCACAGATACAGGACCTCTCTCTACACTGTAACCTCACGCTCCACAGATCCGGGACCTCTCTCTACACTGTCACCTCTCGCTCCACAGATCCAGGACCTCTCTCTACACTGTCACCTCTCGCTCCACAGATCCGAGACCTCTCTCTACACTGTCACCTCTCGCTCCACAGATCCAGGACCTCTCTCTACACTGTCACCTCTCGCTCCACAGATCCAGGACCTCTCTCTACACTGTCACCTCACGCTCCACAGATCCAGGACCTCTCTCTACACTGTCACCTCACGCTCCGCAGATCCGGGACCTCTCTCTACACTGTCACCTCACGCTCCACAGATCCGGGACGTCTCTCTACACTGTCACCTCACGCTCCACAGATCCTGGACCTCTCTCTACACTGTCACCTCACGCTCCACAGATCCGGGACCTCTCTCTATACGGTCACCTCACACTCCTCAGATCCGGGACCTCTCTCTACACTGTCACATCACGCTCCACAGATCCGGGACCTCTCTCTACACTGTCACCTCTCGCTCCACAGATCCGGGACCTCTCTCTACACTGTCACCTCACGCTCCACAGATCCGGGACCTCTCTCTACACTGTCACCTCACGCTCCACAGATCCGGGACCTCTCTCTACACTGTCACCTCACGCCCCACAGATCCGGGACCAATCTCTACACTGTCACCTCACGCCCCACAGATCCGGGACCAATCTCTACACTGTCACCTCTCGCTCCACAGATCTGGGACCTCTCTCTACACTGTCACCTCACGCTCCTCAGATCCGGGACCTCTCTCTACACTGTCACCTCACGCTCTCCGGGACCTCTCTCTACACTGTCACCTCACGCCCCACAGATCAGGAACCTCTCTCTACACTGTCACCTCACGCCCCACAGATCAGGGACCTCTCTCTACACTGTCACCTCTCGCTCCACAGATCCGGGACCTCTCTCTACACTGTCACCTCTCGCTCTCCGGGACCTCTCTCTACACTGTCACCTCTCGCTCCACAGATCTGGGACCTCTCTCTACACTGTCACCTCACGCCCCACAGATCAGGGACCTCTCTCTACACTGTCACCTCACGCCCCACAGATCAGGGACCTCTCTACACTGTCACCTCTCGCTCCACAGATCTGGGACCTCTCTCTACACTGTCACCTCACGCCCCACAGATCCGGGACCTCTCTCTACACTGTCACCTCACGCTCCTCAGATCCGGGACCTCTCTCTACACTGTCACCTCTCGCTCTCCGGGACCTATCTCTACTCTGTCACCTCTTGCTCCACAGATCTGGGACCTCTCTCTACACGGTCACCTCACGCCCCACAGATCAGGGACCTCTCTCTACACTGTCACCTCACGCCCCACAGATCAGGAACCTCTCTCTACACTGTCACCTCACGCTCTCCGGGACCTCTCTCTACACTGTCACCTCACGCTCCACAGATCCGAGACCTCTCTCTACACTGTCACCTCACGCTCCACAGATCCGAGGACCTCTCTCTACACTGTCACCTCTCGCTCTCCGGGACCTCTCTCTACACTGTCACCTCACGCCCCACAGATCAGGGACCTCTCTCTCCACTGTCACCTCACGCTCCACAGATCCGGGACCTCTCTCTACACTGTCACCTCTCGCTCCACAGATCCGGGACCTCTCTCTACACTGTCACCTCACGCCCCACAGATCAGGGACCTCTCTCTACACTCTCACCTCACGCCCCACAGATCAGGGACACCTCTCTACACTGTCACCTCACGCTCCACAGATCCGGGACCTCTCTCTACACTGTCACCTCACGCTCCACAGATCCGAGACCTCTCTCTACACTGTCACCTCTCGCTCCACAGATCCAGGACCTCTCTCTACACTGTCACCTCTCGCTCCACAGATCCAGGACCTCTCTCTACACTGTCACCTCTCGCTCCACAGATTCAAAACCTCTCTCTACACTGTCACCTCACGCTCCACAGATCCGGGACCTCTCTCTACACTGTCACCTCACGCTCCACAGATCCAGGACCTCTCTCTACACTGTAACCTCACGCTCCACAGATCCGGGACCTCTCTCTACACTGTCACCTCACGCTCCACAGATCCGAGACCTCTCTCTACACTGTCACCTCTCGCTCCACAGATCCGAGACCTCTCTCTACACTGTCACCTCTCGCTCCACAGATCCAGGACCTCTCTCTACACTGTCACCTCTCGCTCCACAGATCCAGGACCCCTCTCTACACTGTCACCTCACGCTCCACAGATCCAGGACCTCTCTCTACACTGTCACCTCACGCTCCGCAGATCCGGGACCTCTCTCTACACTGTCACCTCACGCTCCACAGATCCGGGACCTCTCTCTACACTGTCACCTCACGCTCCACAGATCCGGGACCTCTCTCTACACTGTCACCTCACGCTCCACAGATCCTGGACCTCTCTCTACACTGTCACCTCACGCTCCACAGATCCGGGACCTCTCTCTACACTGTCACCTCACGCTCCACAGATCCGGGACCTCTCTCTACACTGTCACCTCTCGCTCCACAGATCTGGGACCTCTCTCTACACTGTCACCTCACGCTCCACAGATCCGGGACCTCTCTCTACACTGTCACCTCACTCTCCACAGATCAGGGACCTCTCTCTACACTGTCACCTCACGCTCCTCAGATCCGGGACCTCTCTCTACACTGTCACCTCACGCTCCACAGATCCGGGACCTCTCTCTACACTGTCACCTCTCGCTCCACAGATCCCGGACCTCTCTCTACACTGTCACCTCACGCTCCACAGATCCGGGACCTCTCTCTACACTGTCACCTCACGCTCCACAGATCCGGGACCTCTCTCTACACTGTCACCTCACGCCCCACAGATCCGGGACCTCTCCCTACACTGTCACCTCTCGCTCCACAGATCCGGGACCTCTCTCTACACTGTCACCTCTCGCTCCACAGATCTGGGACCTCTCTCTACACTGTCACCTCACGCTCCACAGATCCGGGACCTCTCTCTACACTGTCACCTCACTCTCCACAGATCAGGGACCTCTCTCTACACTGTCACCTCACGCTCCTCAGATCCGGGACCTCTCTCTACACTGTCACCTCACGCTCTCCGGGACCTCTCTCTACACTGTCACCTCACGCCCCACAGATCAGGAACCTCTCTCTACACTGTCACCTCACGCTCCTCAGATCCGGGACCTCTCTCTACACTGTCACCTCTCGCTCTCCGGGACCTCTCTCTACACTGTCACCTCACGCTCCGCAGATCCGGGACCTCTCTCTACACTGTCACCTCACGCTCTGTGGATGCGGGACCTCTCTCTACACTGTCACCTCACGCTCTCCGGGACCGCTCTCTACACTGTCACCTCACGCTCCTCAGATCCGGGACCTCTCTCTACACTGTCACCTCACGCTCTCCGGGACCTCTCTCTACACTGTCACCTCACGCCCCACAGATCAGGGACCTCTCTCTACACTGTCACCTCACGCTCCACAGATCCGGGACCTCTCTCTACACTGTCACCTCACGCTCCACAGATCCGAGACCTCTCTCTACACTGTCACCTCACGCTCCACAGATCCGGGACCTCTCTCTACACTGTCACCTCACGCTCCACAGATCCGAGACCTCTCTCTACACTGTCACCTCTCGCTCCACAGATCCAGGACTTCTCTCTACACTGTCACCTCACGCTCCACAGATCCGGGACCTCTCTCTACACTGTCACCTCACGCTCCACAGATCCGAGACCTCTCTCTACACTGTCACCTCTCGCTCTCCGGGACCTCTCTCTACACTGTCACCTCACGCCCCACAGATCAGGAACCTCTCTCTACACTGTCACCTCACGCTCTCCGGGACCTCTCTCTACACTGTCACCTCACGCTCCTCAGATCCGGGACCTCTCTCTACACTGTCACCTCTCGCTCCACAGATCCAGGACCTCTCTCTACACTGTCACCTCACACTCTCCGGGACCTCTCTCTACACTGTCACCTCACGCTCCACAGATCCGGGACCTCTCTCTACACTGTCACCTCACGCTCCACAGATCCGGGACCTCTCTCTACACTGTCACCTCACGCTCAGCAGATCAGGGACCTCTCTCTACACTGTCACCTCACGCCCCACAGATCAGGGACCTCTCTCTACACTGTCACCTCACGCCCCACAGATCAGGGACCTCTCTCTACACTGTCACCTCTCGCTCTCCGCGACCTCTCTCTACACTGTCACCTCTCGCTCCACAGATCTGGGACCTCTCTCTACACTGTTACCTCACGCCCCACAGATCAGGGACCTCTCTCTACACTGTCACCTCACGCCCCACAGATCAGGGACCGTTCTACACTGTCACCTCTCGCTCCACAGATCCGGGACCTCTCTCTACACTGTCACCTCACGCTCCTCAGATCCGGGACCTCTCTCTACACTGTCACCTCTCGCTCCTCAGATCCGGGACCTCTCTCTACACTGTCACCTCTCGCTCTCCGGGACCTATCTCTACTCTGTCACCTCTTGCTCCACAGATCTGGGACCTCTCTCTACACGGTCACCTCACGCCCCACAGATCAGGGACCTCTCTCTACACTGTCACCTCACGCCCCACAGATCAGGAACCTCTCTCTACACTGTCACCTCACGCTCTCCGGGACCTCTCTCTACACTGTCACCTCACGCTCCACAGATCCGAGACCTCTCTCTACACTGTCACCTCACGCTCCACAGATCCGAGGACCTCTCTCTACACTGTCACCTCTCGCTCTCCGGGACCTCTCTCTACACTGTCACCTCACGCCCCACAGATCAGGGACCTCTCTCTACACTGTCACCTCACGCTCCACAGATCCGGGACCTCTCTCTACACTGTCACCTCTCGCTCCACAGATCCGGGACCTCTCTCTACACTGTCACCTCACGCCCCACAGATCAGGGACCTCTCTCTACACTGTCACCTCACGCCCCACAGATCAGGGACACCTCTCTACACTATCACCTCACGCTCCACAGATCCGGGACCTCTCTCTACACTGTCACCTCACGCTCCACAGATCCGAGACCTCTCTCTACACTGTCACCTCTCGCTCCACAGATCCAGGACCTCTCTCTACACTGTCACCTCTCGCTCCACAGATTCAAAACCTCTCTCTACACTGTCACCTCACGCTCCACAGATCCGGGACCTCTCTCTACACTGTCACCTCACGCTCCACAGATCCAGGACCTCTCTCTACACTGTAACCTCACGCTCCACAGATCCGGGACCTCTCTCTACACTGTCACCTCACGCTCCACAGATCCGAGACCTCTCTCTACACTGTCACCTCTCGCTCCACAGATCCGAGACCTCTCTCTACACTGTCACCTCTCGCTCCACAGATCCAGGACCTCTCTCTACACTGTCACCTCTCGCTCCACAGATCCAGGACCTCTCTCTCTACACTGTCACCTCACGCTCCGCAGATCCGGGACCTCTCTCTACACTGTCACCTCACGCTCCACTGTCACCTCACGCTCCACAGATCCGGGACCTCTCTCTACACTGTCACCTCACGCTCCACAGATCCGGGACCTCTCTCTACACTGTCACCTCACGCTCCACAGATCCGGGACCTCTCTCTATACGGTCACCTCACACTCCTCAGATCCGGGACCTCTCTCTACACTGTCACCTCACGCTCCACAGATCCGGGACCTCTCTCTACACTGTCACCTCTCACTCCACAGATCCGGGACCTCTCTCTACACTGTCACCTCACGCTCCACAGATCCGGGACCTCTCTCTACACTGTCACCTCACGCTCCACAGATCCGGGACCTCTCTCTACACTGTCACCTCACGCCCCACAGATCCGGGACCAATCTCTACACTGTCACCTCACGCTCCACAGTTCCGGGACCTCTCTCTACATTGTCACCTCACGCTCCACAGATCCGGGACCTCTCCCTACACTGTCACCTCTCGCTCCACAGATCCGGGACCTCTCTCTACACTGTCACCTCTCGCTCCACAGATCTGGGACCTCTCTCTACACTGTCACCTCACGCTCCACAGATCCGGGACCTCCCTCTACACTGTCACCTCACGCTCAGCAGATCCAGGACCTCCCTCTACACTGTCACCTCACGCTCCACAGATCCAGGACCTCTCTCTACACGGTCACCTCACGCTCAGCAGATCCAGGACCTCTCTCTACACTGTCACCTCACGCTCTCCGGGACCTCTCTCTACACTGTCACCTCTCGCTCCACAGATCCAGGACCTCTCTCTACACTGTCACCTCACGCTCCGCAGATCCAGGACCTCTCTCTACACTGTCACCTCACGCTCCGCAGATCCGGGACCTCTCTCTACACTGTCACCTCACGCTCCGCAGATCCGGGACCTCTCTCTACACTGTCACCTCACGCCCCACAGATCAGGGACCTCTCTCTACACTGTCACCTCTCGCTCCACAGATCCAGGACCTCTCTCTACACTGTCACCTCTCGCTCCACAGATCCAGGACCTCTCTCTACACTGTCACCTCACGCTCCTCAGATCCGGGACCTCTCTCTACATTGTCACCTCACGCTCCACAGATCAGGCACCTCTCTCTACACCGTCACCTTGCGCTCCAGAGATCCGGGACCTCTCTCTACACTGTCACCTCACGCTCCACAGATCCGGGACCTCTCTCTACACTGTCACCTCTCGCTCCACAGATCCGGGACCTCTCTCTACACTGTCACCTCACGCTCCTCAGATCCGGGACCTCTCTCTACACTGTCATCTCACGCTCCTCAGATCAGGGACCTCTCTCTACACTGTCACCTCACGCTCCTCAGATCAGGGACCTCTCTCTACACCGTCACCTCACACTCCAAAGATCCGGGACCTCTCTCTACACTGTCACCTCACGCTCCACAGATCCGGGACCTCTCTCTACACTGTCACCTCACGCCCCACAGATCAGGAACCTCTCTCTACACTGTCACCTCACGCTCCTCAGATCCGGGACCTCTCTCTACACTGTCACCTCACGCTCTCCGGGACCTCTCTCTACACTGTCACCTCACGCCCCACAGATCAGGAACCTCTCTCTACACTGTCACCTCACGCTCCGCAGATCCGGGACCTCTCTCTACACTGTCACCTCACACTCCGCAGATCCGGGACCTCTCTCTACACTGTCACCTCACGCTCCACAGATCAGGAACCTCTCTCTACACTGTCACCTCACGCTCCTCAGATCCGGGACCTCTCGCTACACTGTCACCTCACGCTCTCCGGGACCTCTCTCTACACTGTCATCTCACGCCCCACAGATCAGGGACCTCTCTCTCCACTGTCACCTCACGCTCCACAGATCCGGGACCTCTCTCTACACTGTCACCTCTCGCTCTCCGGGACCTCTCTCTACACTGTCACCTCTCGCTCCACAGATCCGGGACCTCTCTCTCTACACTGTCACCTCACGCCCCACAGATCAGGAACCTCTCTCTACACTGTCACCTCACGCTCCTCAGATCCGGGACCTCTCTACACTGTCACCTCACGCCCCACAGATCAGGGACCTCTCTCTACACTGTCACCTCACGCCCCACAGATCAGGAACCTCTCTCTACACTGTCACCTCACGCTCCACAGATCCGGGACCTCTCTCTACACTGTCACCTCACGCTAAACAGATCCGAGACCTCTCTCTACACTGTCACCTCTCGCTCTCCGGGACCTCTCTCTACACTGTCACCTCTCGCGCCACAGATCCGGGACCTCTCTCTCTACACTGTCACCTCACGCCCCACAGATCAGGAACCTCTCTCTACACTGTCACCTCACGCTCCTCAGATCCGGGACCTCTCTACACTGTCACCTCACGCCCCACAGATCAGGGACCTCTCTCTACACTGTCACCTCACGCCCCACAGATCAGGAACCTCTCTCTACACTGTCACCTCACACTCCGCAGATCCGGGACCTCTCTCTACACTGTCACCTCACGCTCCACAGATCAGGAACCTCTCTCTACACTGTCACCTCACGCTCCTCAGATCCGGGACCTCTCGCTACACTGTCACCTCACGCTCTCCGGGACCTCTCTCTACACTGTCACCTCACGCCCCACAGATCAGGGACCTCTCTCTCCACTGTCACCTCACGCTCCACAGATCCGGGACCTCTCTCTACACTGTCACCTCTCGCTCTCCGGGACCTCTCTCTACACTGTCACCTCTCGCTCCACAGATCCGGGACCTCTCTCTCTACACTGTCACCTCACGCCCCACAGATCAGGAACCTCTCTCTACACTGTCACCTCACGCTCCTCAGATCCGGGACCTCTCTACACTGTCACCTCACGCCCCACAGATCAGGGACCTCTCTCTACACTGTCACCTCACGCCCCACAGATCAGGAACCTCTCTCTACACTGTCACCTCACGCTCCACAGATCCGGGACCTCTCTCTACACTGTCACCTCACGCTAAACAGATCCGAGACCTCTCTCTACACTGTCACCTCTCGCTCTCCGGGACCTCTCTCTACACTGTCACCTCACGCCCCACAGATCAGGAACCTCTCTCTACACTGTCACCTCACGCTCTCCGGGACCTCTCTCTACACTGTCACCTCACGCTCCTCAGATCCGGGACCTCTCTCTACACTGTCACCTCTCGCTCCACAGATCCAGGACCTCTCTCTACACTGTCACCTCACACTCTCCGGGACCTCTCTCTACACTGTCACCTCACGCTCCACAGATCCGGGACCTCTCTCTACACTGTCACCTCACGCTCCACAGATCCGGGAACTCTCTCTACACTGTCACCTCACGCTCAGCAGATCAGGGACCTCTCTCTACACTGTCACCTCACGCCCCACAGATCAGGGACCTCTCTCTACACTGTCACCTCACGCCCCACAGATCAGGGACCTCTCTCTACACTGTCACCTCTCGCTCCACAGATCCGGGACCTCTCTCTACACTGTCACCTCTCGCTCTCCGGGACCTCTCTCTACACTGTCACCTCTCGCTCCACAGATCCAGGACCTCTCTCTACACTGTCACCTCACACTCTCCGGGACCTCTCTCTACACTGTCACCTCACGCCCCACAGATCAGGGACCTCTCTCTACACTGTCACCTCACGCCCCACAGATCAGGGACCTCTCTACACTGTCACCTCTCGCTCCACAGATCTGGGACCTCTCTCTACACTGTCACCTCACGCCCCACAGATCCGGGACCTCTCTCTACACTGTCACTTCACGCTCCTCAGATCCGGGACCTCTCTCTACACTGTCACCTCTCGCTCTCCGGGACCTATCTCTACTCTGTCACCTCTTGCTCCACAGATCTGGGACCTCTCTCTACACGGTCACCTCACGCCCCACAGATCAGGGACCTCTCTCTACACTGTCACCTCACGCCCCACAGATCAGGAACCTCTCTCTACACTGTCACCTCACGCTCTCCGGGACCTCTCTCTACACTGTCACCTCACGCTCCACAGATACGAGACCTCTCTCTACACTGTCACCTCACGCTCCACAGATCCGAGGACCTCTCTCTACACTGTCACCTCTCGCTCTCCGGGACCTCTCTCTACACGGTCACCTCACGCCCCACAGATCAGGGACCTCTCTCTCCACTGTCACCTCACGCTCCACAGATCCGGGACCTCTCTCTACACTGTCACCTCTCGCTCCACAGATCCGGGACCTCTCTCTACACTGTCACCTCACGCCCCACAGATCAGGGACCTCTCTCTACACTGTCACCTCACGCCCCACAGATCAGGGACACCTCTCTACACTGTCACCTCACGCTCCACAGATCCGGGACCTCTCTCTACACTGTCACCTCACGCTCCACAGATCCGAGACCTCTCTCTACACTGTCACCTCTCGCTCCACAGATCCAGGACCTCTCTCTACACTGTCACCTCTCGCTCCACAGATTCAAAACCTCTCTCTACACTGTCACCTCACGCTCCACAGATCCGGGACCTCTCTCTACACTGTCACCTCACGCTCCACAGATCCAGGACCTCTCTCTACACTGTAACCTCACGCTCCACAGATCCGGGACCTCTCTCTACACTGTCACCTCACGCTCCACAGATCCGAGACCTCTCTCTACACTGTCACCTCTCGCTCCACAGATCCGAGACCTCTCTCTACACTGTCACCTCTCGCTCCACAGATCCAGGACCTCTCTCTACACTGTCACCTCTCGCTCCACAGATCCAGGACCTCTCTCTACACTGTCACCTCACGCTCCACAGATCCAGGACCTCTCTCTACACTGTCACCTCACGCTCCGCAGATCCGGGACCTCTCTCTACACTGTCACCTCACGCTCCACAGATCCTGGACCTCTCTCTACACTCACCTCACGCTCCACAGATCCGGGACCTCTCTCTACACTGTCACCTCACGCTCCACAGATCCGGGACCTCTCTCTACACTGTCACCTCACGCTCCACAGATCCGGGACCTCTCTCTACACTGTCACCTCACGCCCCACAGATCCAGGACCAATCTCTACACTGTCACCTCACGCTCCACAGTTCCGGGACCTCTCTCTACATTGTCACCTCACGCTCCACAGATCCGGGACCTCTCCCTACACTGTCACCTCTCGCTCCACAGATCCGGGACCTCTCTCTACACTGTCACCTCTCGCTCCACAGATCTGGGACCTCTCTCTACACTGTCACCTCACGCTCCACAGATCCGGGACCTCTCTCTACACTGTCACCTCACTCTCCACAGATCAGGGACCTCTCTCTACACTGTCACCTCACGCTCCTCAGATCCGGGACCTCTCTCTACACTGTCACCTCACGCTCCACAGATCCGGGACCTCTCTCTACACTGTCACCTCTCGCTCCACAGATCCCGGACCTCTCTCTACACTGTCACCTCACGCTCCACAGATCCGGGACCTCTCTCTACACTGTCACCTCACGCTCCACAGATCCGGGACCTCTCTCTACACTGTCACCTCACGCCCCACAGATCCGGGACCTCTCCCTACACTGTCACCTCTCGCTCCACAGATCCGGGACCTCTCTCTACACTGTCACCTCTCGCTCCACAGATCTGGGACCTCTCTCTACACTGTCACCTCACGCTCCACAGATCCGGGACCTCTCTCTACACTGTCACCTCACTCTCCACAGATCAGGGACCTCTCTCTACACTGTCACCTCACGCTCCTCAGATCCGGGACCTCTCTCTACACTGTCACCTCACGCTCTCCGGGACCTCTCTCTACACTGTCACCTCACGCCCCACAGATCAGGAACCTCTCTCTACACTGTCACCTCACGCTCCTCAGATCCGGGACCTCTCTCTACACTGTCACCTCTCGCTCTCCGGGACCTCTCTCTACACTGTCACCTCACGCTCCGCAGATCCGGGACCTCTCTCTACACTGTCACCTCACGCTCTGTGGATGCGGGACCTCTCTCTACACTGTCACCTCACGCTCTCCGGGACCGCTCTCTACACTGTCACCTCACGCTCCTCAGATCCGGGACCTCTCTCTACACTGTCACCTCACGCTCTCCGGGACCTCTCTCTACACTGTCACCTCACGCCCCACAGATCAGGGACCTCTCTCTACACTGTCACCTCACGCTCCACAGATCCGGGACCTCTCTCTACACTGTCACCTCACGCTCCACAGATCCGAGACCTCTCTCTACACTGTCACCTCACGCTCCACAGATCCGGGACCTCTCTCTACACTGTCACCTCACGCTCCACAGATCCGAGACCTCTCTCTACACTGTCACCTCTCGCTCCACAGATCCAGGACCTCTCTCTACACTGTCACCTCACGCTCCACAGATCCGGGACCTCTCTCTACACTGTCACCTCACGCTCCACAGATCCGAGACCTCTCTCTACACTGTCACCTCTCGCTCTCCGGGACCTCTCTCTACACTGTCACCTCACGCCCCACAGATCAGGAACCTCTCTCTACACTGTCACCTCACGCTCTCCGGGACCTCTCTCTACACTGTCACCTCACGCTCCTCAGATCCGGGACCTCTCTCTACACTGTCACCTCTCGCTCCACAGATCCAGGACCTCTCTCTACACTGTCACCTCACACTCTCCGGGACCTCTCTCTACACTGTCACCTCACGCTCCACAGATCCGGGACCTCTCTCTACACTGTCACCTCACGCTCCACAGATCCGGGACCTCTCTCTACACTGTCACCTCACGCTCAGCAGATCAGGGACCTCTCTCTACACTGTCACCTCACGCCCCACAGATCAGGGACCTCTCTCTACACTGTCACCTCACGCCCCACAGATCAGGGACCTCTCTCTACACTGTCACCTCTCGCTCTCCGCGACCTCTCTCTACACTGTCACCTCTCGCTCCACAGATCTGGGACCTCTCTCTACACTGTTACCTCACGCCCCACAGATCAGGGACCTCTCTCTACACTGTCACCTCACGCCCCACAGATCAGGGACCGTTCTACACTGTCACCTCTCGCTCCACAGATCCGGGACCTCTCTCTACACTGTCACCTCACGCTCCTCAGATCCGGGACCTCTCTCTACACTGTCACCTCTCGCTCCTCAGATCCGGGACCTCTCTCTACACTGTCACCTCTCGCTCCACAGATCTGGGACCTCTCTCTACACGGTCACCTCACGCCCCACAGATCAGGGACCTCTCTCTACACTGTCACCTCACGCCCCACAGATCAGGAACCTCTCTCTACACTGTCACCTCACGCTCCTCAGATCCGGGACCTATCTCTACTCTGTCACCTCTTGCTCCACAGATCTGGGACCTCTCTCTACACGGTCACCTCACGCCCCACAGATCAGGGACCTCTCTCTACACTGTCACCTCACGCCCCACAGATCAGGAACCTCTCTCTACACTGTCACCTCACGCTCTCCGGGACCTCTCTCTACACTGTCACCTCACGCTCCACAGATCCGAGACCTCTCTCTACACTGTCACCTCACGCTCCACAGATCCGAGGACCTCTCTCTACACTGTCACCTCTCGCTCTCCGGGACCTCTCTCTACACTGTCACCTCACGCCCCACAGATCAGGGACCTCTCTCTACACTGTCACCTCACGCTCCACAGATCCGGGACCTCTCTCTACACTGTCACCTCTCGCTCCACAGATCCGGGACCTCTCTCTACACTGTCACCTCACGCCCCACAGATCAGGGACCTCTCTCTACACTGTCACCTCACGCCCCACAGATCAGGGACACCTCTCTACACTATCACCTCACGCTCCACAGATCCGGGACCTCTCTCTACACTGTCACCTCACGCTCCACAGATCCGAGACCTCTCTCTACACTGTCACCTCTCGCTCCACAGATCCAGGACCTCTCTCTACACTGTCACCTCTCGCTCCACAGATTCAAAACCTCTCTCTACACTGTCACCTCACGCTCCACAGATCCGGGACCTCTCTCTACACTGTCACCTCACGCTCCACAGATCCAGGACCTCTCTCTACACTGTAACCTCACGCTCCACAGATCCGGGACCTCTCTCTACACTGTCACCTCACGCTCCACAGATCCGAGACCTCTCTCTACACTGTCACCTCTCGCTCCACAGATCCGAGACCTCTCTCTACACTGTCACCTCTCGCTCCACAGATCCAGGACCTCTCTCTACACTGTCACCTCTCGCTCCACAGATCCAGGACCTCTCTCTCTACACTGTCACCTCACGCTCCGCAGATCCGGGACCTCTCTCTACACTGTCACCTCACGCTCCACTGTCACCTCACGCTCCACAGATCCGGGACCTCTCTCTACACTGTCACCTCACGCTCCACAGATCCTGGACCTCTCTCTACACTGTTACCTCACGCTCCACAGATCCGGGACCTCTCTCTATACGGTCACCTCACACTCCTCAGATCCGGGACCTCTCTCTACACTGTCACCTCACGCTCCACAGATCCGGGACCTCTCTCTACACTGTCACCTCTCACTCCACAGATCCGGGACCTCTCTCTACACTGTCACCTCACGCTCCACAGATCCGGGACCTCTCTCTACACTGTCACCTCACGCTCCACAGATCCGGGACCTCTCTCTACACTGTCACCTCACGCCCCACAGATCCGGGACCAATCTCTACACTGTCACCTCACGCTCCACAGTTCCGGGACCTCTCTCTACATTGTCACCTCACGCTCCACAGATCCGGGACCTCTCCCTACACTGTCACCTCTCGCTCCACAGATCCGGGACCTCTCTCTACACTGTCACCTCTCGCTCCACAGATCTGGGACCTCTCTCTACACTGTCACCTCACGCTCCACAGATCCGGGACCTCCCTCTACACTGTCACCTCACGCTCAGCAGATCCAGGACCTCCCTCTACACTGTCACCTCACGCTCCACAGATCCAGGACCTCTCTCTACACGGTCACCTCACGCTCAGCAGATCCAGGACCTCTCTCTACACTGTCACCTCACGCTCTCCGGGACCTCTCTCTACACTGTCACCTCTCGCTCCACAGATCCAGGACCTCTCTCTACACTGTCACCTCACGCTCCGCAGATCCAGGACCTCTCTCTACACTGTCACCTCACGCTCCGCAGATCCGGGACCTCTCTCTACACTGTCACCTCACGCTCCGCAGATCCGGGACCTCTCTCTACACTGTCACCTCACGCCCCACAGATCAGGGACCTCTCTCTACACTGTCACCTCTCGCTCCACAGATCCAGGACCTCTCTCTACACTGTCACCTCTCGCTCCACAGATCCAGGACCTCTCTCTACACTGTCACCTCACGCTCCTCAGATCCGGGACCTCTCTCTACATTGTCACCTCACGCTCCACAGATCAGGCACCTCTCTCTACACCGTCACCTTGCGCTCCAGAGATCCGGGACCTCTCTCTACACTGTCACCTCACGCTCCACAGATCCGGGACCTCTCTCTACACTGTCACCTCTCGCTCCACAGATCCGGGACCTCTCTCTACACTGTCACCTCACGCTCCTCAGATCCGGGACCTCTCTCTACACTGTCATCTCACGCTCCTCAGATCAGGGACCTCTCTCTACACTGTCACCTCACGCTCCTCAGATCAGGGACCTCTCTCTACACCGTCACCTCACACTCCAAAGATCCGGGACCTCTCTCTACACTGTCACCTCACGCTCCACAGATCCGGGACCTCTCTCTACACTGTCACCTCACGCCCCACAGATCAGGAACCTCTCTCTACACTGTCACCTCACGCTCCTCAGATCCGGGACCTCTCTCTACACTGTCACCTCACGCTCTCCGGGACCTCTCTCTACACTGTCACCTCACGCCCCACAGATCAGGAACCTCTCTCTACACTGTCACCTCACGCTCCGCAGATCCGGGACCTCTCTCTACACTGTCACCTCACACTCCGCAGATCCGGGACCTCTCTCTACACTGTCACCTCACGCTCCACAGATCAGGAACCTCTCTCTACACTGTCACCTCACGCTCCTCAGATCCGGGACCTCTCGCTACACTGTCACCTCACGCTCTCCGGGACCTCTCTCTACACTGTCATCTCACGCCCCACAGATCAGGGACCTCTCTCTCCACTGTCACCTCACGCTCCACAGATCCGGGACCTCTCTCTACACTGTCACCTCTCGCTCTCCGGGACCTCTCTCTACACTGTCACCTCTCGCTCCACAGATCCGGGACCTCTCTCTCTACACTGTCACCTCACGCCCCACAGATCAGGAACCTCTCTCTACACTGTCACCTCACGCTCCTCAGATCCGGGACCTCTCTACACTGTCACCTCACGCCCCACAGATCAGGGACCTCTCTCTACACTGTCACCTCACGCCCCACAGATCAGGAACCTCTCTCTACACTGTCACCTCACGCTCCACAGATCCGGGACCTCTCTCTACACTGTCACCTCACGCTAAACAGATCCGAGACCTCTCTCTACACTGTCACCTCTCGCTCTCCGGGACCTCTCTCTACACTGTCACCTCTCGCTCCACAGATCCGGGACCTCTCTCTCTACACTGTCACCTCACGCCCCACAGATCAGGAACCTCTCTCTACACTGTCACCTCACGCTCCTCAGATCCGGGACCTCTCTACACTGTCACCTCACGCCCCACAGATCAGGGACCTCTCTCTACACTGTCACCTCACGCCCCACAGATCAGGAACCTCTCTCTACACTGTCACCTCACACTCCGCAGATCCGGGACCTCTCTCTACACTGTCACCTCACGCTCCACAGATCAGGAACCTCTCTCTACACTGTCACCTCACGCTCCTCAGATCCGGGACCTCTCGCTACACTGTCACCTCACGCTCTCCGGGACCTCTCTCTACACTGTCACCTCACGCCCCACAGATCAGGGACCTCTCTCTCCACTGTCACCTCACGCTCCACAGATCCGGGACCTCTCTCTACACTGTCACCTCTCGCTCTCCGGGACCTCTCTCTACACTGTCACCTCTCGCTCCACAGATCCGGGACCTCTCTCTCTACACTGTCACCTCACGCCCCACAGATCAGGAACCTCTCTCTACACTGTCACCTCACGCTCCTCAGATCCGGGACCTCTCTACACTGTCACCTCACGCCCCACAGATCAGGGACCTCTCTCTACACTGTCACCTCACGCCCCACAGATCAGGAACCTCTCTCTACACTGTCACCTCACGCTCCACAGATCCGGGACCTCTCTCTACACTGTCACCTCACGCTAAACAGATCCGAGACCTCTCTCTACACTGTCACCTCTCGCTCTCCGGGACCTCTCTCTACACTGTCACCTCACGCCCCACAGATCAGGAACCTCTCTCTACACTGTCACCTCACGCTCTCCGGGACCTCTCTCTACACTGTCACCTCACGCTCCTCAGATCCGGGACCTCTCTCTACACTGTCACCTCTCGCTCCACAGATCCAGGACCTCTCTCTACACTGTCACCTCACACTCTCCGGGACCTCTCTCTACACTGTCACCTCACGCTCCACAGATCCGGGACCTCTCTCTACACTGTCACCTCACGCTCCACAGATCCGGGAACTCTCTCTACACTGTCACCTCACGCTCAGCAGATCAGGGACCTCTCTCTACACTGTCACCTCACGCCCCACAGATCAGGGACCTCTCTCTACACTGTCACCTCACGCCCCACAGATCAGGGACCTCTCTCTACACTGTCACCTCTCGCTCCACAGATCCGGGACCTCTCTCTACACTGTCACCTCTCGCTCTCCGGGACCTCTCTCTACACTGTCACCTCTCGCTCCACAGATCCAGGACCTCTCTCTACACTGTCACCTCACACTCTCCGGGACCTCTCTCTACACTGTCACCTCACGCCCCACAGATCAGGGACCTCTCTCTACACTGTCACCTCACGCCCCACAGATCAGGGACCTCTCTACACTGTCACCTCTCGCTCCACAGATCTGGGACCTCTCTCTACACTGTCACCTCACGCCCCACAGATCCGGGACCTCTCTCTACACTGTCACTTCACGCTCCTCAGATCCGGGACCTCTCTCTACACTGTCACCTCTCGCTCTCCGGGACCTATCTCTACTCTGTCACCTCTTGCTCCACAGATCTGGGACCTCTCTCTACACGGTCACCTCACGCCCCACAGATCAGGGACCTCTCTCTACACTGTCACCTCACGCCCCACAGATCAGGAACCTCTCTCTACACTGTCACCTCACGCTCTCCGGGACCTCTCTCTACACTGTCACCTCACGCTCCACAGATACGAGACCTCTCTCTACACTGTCACCTCACGCTCCACAGATCCGAGGACCTCTCTCTACACTGTCACCTCTCGCTCTCCGGGACCTCTCTCTACACTGTCACCTCACGCCCCACAGATCAGGGACCTCTCTCTCCACTGTCACCTCACGCTCCACAGATCCGGGACCTCTCTCTACACTGTCACCTCTCGCTCCACAGATCCGGGACCTCTCTCTACACTGTCACCTCACGCCCCACAGATCAGGGACCTCTCTCTACACTGTCACCTCACGCCCCACAGATCAGGGACACCTCTCTACACTGTCACCTCACGCTCCACAGATCCGGGACCTCTCTCTACACTGTCACCTCACGCTCCACAGATCCGAGACCTCTCTCTACACTGTCACCTCTCGCTCCACAGATCCAGGACCTCTCTCTACACTGTCACCTCTCGCTCCACAGATTCAAAACCTCTCTCTACACTGTCACCTCACGCTCCACAGATCCGGGACCTCTCTCTACACTGTCACCTCACGCTCCACAGATCCAGGACCTCTCTCTACACTGTAACCTCACGCTCCACAGATCCGGGACCTCTCTCTACACTGTCACCTCACGCTCCACAGATCCGAGACCTCTCTCTACACTGTCACCTCTCGCTCCACAGATCCGAGACCTCTCTCTACACTGTCACCTCTCGCTCCACAGATCCAGGACCTCTCTCTACACTGTCACCTCTCGCTCCACAGATCCAGGACCTCTCTCTACACTGTCACCTCACGCTCCACAGATCCAGGACCTCTCTCTACACTGTCACCTCACGCTCCGCAGATCCGGGACCTCTCTCTACACTGTCACCTCACGCTCCACAGATCCGGGACCTCTCTCTACACTCACCTCACGCTCCACAGATCCGGGACCTCTCTCTACACTGTCACCTCACGCTCCACAGATCCGGGACCTCTCTCTACACTGTCACCTCACGCTCCACAGATCCGGGACCTCTCTCTACACTGTCACCTCACGCCCCACAGATCCAGGACCAATCTCTACACTGTCACCTCACGCTCCACAGTTCCGGGACCTCTCTCTACATTGTCACCTCACGCTCCACAGATCCGGGACCTCTCCCTACACTGTCACCTCTCGCTCCACAGATCCGGGACCTCTCTCTACACTGTCACCTCTCGCTCCACAGATCTGGGACCTCTCTCTACACTGTCACCTCACGCTCCACAGATCCGGGACCTCTCTCTACACTGTCACCTCACTCTCCACAGATCAGGGACCTCTCTCTACACTGTCACCTCACGCTCCTCAGATCCGGGACCTCTCTCTACACTGTCACCTCACGCTCTCCGGGACCTCTCTCTACACTGTCACCTCACGCCCCACAGATCAGGAACCTCTCTCTACACTGTCACCTCACGCTCCTCAGATCCGGGACCTCTCTCTACACTGTCACCTCTCGCTCTCCGGGACCTCTCTCTACACTGTCACCTCACGCTCCGCAGATCCGGGACCTCTCTCTACACTGTCACCTCACGCTCTGTGGATGCGGGACCTCTCTCTACACTGTCACCTCACGCTCTCCGGGACCTCTCTCTACACTGTCACCTCACGCTCCTCAGATCCGGGACCTCTCTCTACACTGTCACCTCACGCTCTCCGGGACCTCTCTCTACACTGTCACCTCACGCCCCACAGATCAGGGACCTCTCTCTACACTGTCACCTCACGCTCCACAGATCCGGGACCTCTCTCTACACTGTCACCTCACGCTCCACAGATCCGAGACCTCTCTCTACACTGTCACCTCACGCTCCACAGATCCGGGACCTCTCTCTACACTGTCACCTCACGCTCCACAGATCCGAGACCTCTCTCTACACTGTCACCTCTCGCTCCATAGATCCAGGACCTCTCTCTACACTGTCACCTCACGCTCCACAGATCCGGGACCTCTCTCTACACTGTCACCTCACGCTCCACAGATCCGAGACCTCTCTCTACACTGTCACTTCTCGCTCTCCGGGACCTCTCTCTACACTGTCACCTCACGCCCCACAGATCAGGAACCTCTCTCTACACTGTCACCTCACGCTCTCCGGGACCTCTCTCTACACTGTCACCTCACGCTCCTCAGATCCGGGACCTCTCTCTACACTGTCACCTCACACTCTCCGGGACCTCTCTCTACACTGTCACCTCACGCTCAGCAGATCAGGGACCTCTCTCTACACTGTCACCTCACGCTCAGCAGATCAGGGACCTCTCTCTACACTGTCACCTCTCGCTCTCCGCGACCTCTCTCTACACTGTCACCTCTCGCTCCACAGATCTGGGACCTCTCTCTACACTGTTACCTCACGCCCCACAGATCAGGGACCTCTCTCTACACTGTCACCTCACGCCCCACAGATCAGGGACCTTTCTACACTGTCACCTCTCGCTCCACAGATCTGGGACCTCTCTCTACACTGTCACCTCACGCTCCACAGATCCGGGACCTCTCTCTACACTGTCACCTCACGCTCCTCAGATCCGGGACCTCTCTCTACACTGTCACCTCTCGCTCCACAGATTCAAAACCTCTCTCTACACTGTAACCTCACGCTCCACAGATCCGGGACCTCTCTCTACACTGTCACCTCACGCTCCACAGATCCAGGACCTCTCTCTACACTGTAACCTCACGCTCCACAGATCCGGGACCTCTCTCTACACTGTCACCTCACGCTCCACAGATCCTGGACCTCTCTCTACACTGTCACCTCACGCTCCACAGATCCGGGACCTCTCTCTATACGGTCACCTCACACTCCTCAGATCCGGGACCTCTCTCTACACTGTCACCTCACGCTCCACAGATCCGGGACCTCTCTCTACACTGTCACCTCTCGCTCCTCAGATCCGGGACCTCTCTCTACACTGTCACCTCTCGCTCTCCGGGACCTATCTCTACTCTGTCACCTCTTGCTCCACAGATCTGGGACCTCTCTCTACACGGTCACCTCACGCCCCACAGATCAGGGACCTCTCTCTACACTGTCACCTCACGCCCCACAGATCAGGAACCTCTCTCTACACTGTCACCTCACGCTCTCCGGGACCTCTCTCTACACTGTCACCTCACGCTCCACAGATCCGAGACCTCTCTCTACACTGTCACCTCACGCCCCACAGATCCGAGACCTCTCTCTACACTGTCACCTCTCGCTCTCCGGGACCTCTCTCTACACTGTCACCTCACGCCCCACAGATCAGGGACCTCTCTCTACACTGTCACCTCACGCTCCACAGATCCGGGACCTCTCTCTACACTGTCACCTCTCGCTCCACAGATCCGGGACCTCTCTCTACACTGTCACCTCACGCCCCACAGATCAGGGACACCTCTCTACACTGTCAACTCACGCTCCACAGATCCGGGACCTCTCTCTACACTGTCACCTCACGCTCCACAGATCCGAGACCTCTCTCTACACTGTCACCTCACGCTCCACAGATCCAAGACCTCTCTCTACACTGTCACCTCTCGCTCCACAGATTCAAAACCTCTCTCTACACTGTAACCTCACGCTCCACAGATCCGGGACCTCTCTCTACACTGTCACCTCACGCTCCACAGATCCAGGACCTCTCTCTACACTGTCACCTCACGCTCCACAGATCCGGGACCTCTCTCTACACTGTCACCTCACGCTCCACAGATCCTGGACCTCTCTCTACACTGTCACCTCACGCTCCACAGATCCGGGACCTCTCTCTATACGGTCACCTCACACTCCTCAGATCCGGGACCTCTCTCTACACTGTCACCTCACGCTCCACAGATCCGGGACCTCTCTCTACACTGTCACCTCTCGCTCCACAGATCCGGGACCTCTCTCTACACTGTCACCTCACGCTCCACAGATCCGGGACCTCTCTCTACACTGTCACCTCACGCCCCACAGATCCGGGACCAATCTCTACACTGTCACCTCACGCTCCACAGTTCCGGGACCTCTCTCTACATTGTCACCTCACGCTCCACAGATCCGGGACCTCTCCCTACACTGTCACCTCTCGCTCCACAGATCCGGGACCTCTCTCTACACTGTCACCTCTCGCTCCACAGATCTGGGACCTCTCTCTACACTGTCACCTCACGCTCCACAGATCCGGGACCTCTCTCTACACTGTCACCTCACTCTCCACAGATCAGGGACCTCTCTCTACACTGTCACCTCACGCTCCTCAGATCCGGGACCTCTCTCTACACTGTCACCTCACGCTCTCCGGGACCTCTCTCTACACTGTCACCTCACGCCCCACAGATCAGGAACCTCTCTCTACACTGTCACCTCACGCTCCTCAGATCCGGGACCTCTCTCTACACTGTCACCTCTCGCTCTCCGGGACCTCTCTCTACACTGTCACCTCACGCTCCGCAGATCCGGGACCTCTCTCTACACTGTCACCTCACGCTCTGTGGATGCGGGACCTCTCTCTACACTGTCACCTCACGCTCTCCGGGACCTCTCTCTACACTGTCACCTCACGCTCCTCAGATCCGGGACCTCTCTCTACACTGTCACCTCACGCTCTCCGGGACCTCTCTCTACACTGTCACCTCACGCTCCACAGATCCGGGACCTCTCTCTACACTGTCACCTCACGCTCCACAGATCCGAGACCTCTCTCTACACTGTCACCTGTCGCTCCACAGATCCAGGACCTCTCTCTACACTGTCACCTCTCGCTCCACAGATCCGAGACCTCTCTCTACATTGTCACCTCACGCTCCACAGATCCGGGACCTCTCTCTACACTGTCACCTCACGCTCCACAGATCCGGGACCTCTCTCTACACTGTCACCTCACACTCCACAGATCCAAGACCTCTCCCTCCACTGTCACCTCACGCTCCACAGATCCGGGACCTCTCCCTACACTGTCACCTCTCGCTCCACACATCCGGGACCTCTCTCTACACTGTCACCTCACTCTCCACAGATCAGGGACCTCTCTCTACACTGTCACCTCACGCTCCAGAGATCCGGGACCTCTCTCTACACTGTCACCTCACGCTCCACAGATCCGGGACCTCTCTCTACACTGTCACCTCACGCTCTCCGGGACCTCTCTCTACAATGTCACCTCACGCCCCACAGATCAGGGACCTCTCTCTACACTGTCACCTCACGCTCCACAGATCCGGGACCTCTCTCTACACTGTCACCTCTCGCCCCACAGATCCGGGACCTCTCTCTACACTGTCACCTCACGCTCTCCGGGACCTCTCTCTACACTGTCACCTCACGCTCCACAGATCCGAGACCTCTCTCTACACTGTCACCTCACGCTCCACAGATCCGAGGACCTCTCTCTACACTGTCACCTCTCGCTCTCCGGGACCTCTCTCTACACTGTCACCTCACGCCCCACAGATCAGGGACCTCTCTCTACACTGTCACCTCACGCTCCACAGATCCGGGACCTCTCTCTACACTGTCACCTCTCGCTCCACAGATCCGGGACCTCTCTCTACACTGTCACCTCACGCCCCACAGATCAGGGACCTCTCTCTACACTGTCACCTCACGCCCCACAGATCAGGGACACCTCTCTACACTGTCACCTCACGCTCCACAGATCCGGGACCTCTCTCTACACTGTCACCTCACGCTCCACAGATCCGAGACCTCTCTCTACACTGTCACCTCTCGCTCCACAGATCCAGGACCTCTCTCTACACTGTCACCTCTCGCTCCACAGATTCAAAACCTCTCTCTACACTGTAACCTCACGCTCCACAGATCCGGGACCTCTCTCTACACTGTCACCTCACGCTCCACAGATACAGGACCTCTCTCTACACTGTAACCTCACGCTCCACAGATCCGGGACCTCTCTCTACACTGTCACCTCTCGCTCCACAGATCCAGGACCTCTCTCTACACTGTCACCTCTCGCTCCACAGATCCGAGACCTCTCTCTACACTGTCACCTCTCGCTCCACAGATCCAGGACCTCTCTCTACACTGTCACCTCTCGCTCCACAGATCCAGGACCTCTCTCTACACTGTCACCTCACGCTCCACAGATCCAGGACCTCTCTCTACACTGTCACCTCACGCTCCGCAGATCCGGGACCTCTCTCTACACTGTCACCTCACGCTCCACAGATCCGGGACGTCTCTCTACACTGTCACCTCACGCTCCACAGATCCTGGACCTCTCTCTACACTGTCACCTCACGCTCCACAGATCCGGGACCTCTCTCTATACGGTCACCTCACACTCCTCAGATCCGGGACCTCTCTCTACACTGTCACATCACGCTCCACAGATCCGGGACCTCTCTCTACACTGTCACCTCTCGCTCCACAGATCCGGGACCTCTCTCTACACTGTCACCTCACGCTCCACAGATCCGGGACCTCTCTCTACACTGTCACCTCACGCTCCACAGATCCGGGACCTCTCTCTACACTGTCACCTCACGCCCCACAGATCCGGGACCAATCTCTACACTGTCACCTCACGCTCCACAGTTCCGGGACCTCTCTCTACACTGTCACCTCACGCCCCACAGATCCGGGACCAATCTCTACACTGTCACCTCTCGCTCCACAGATCTGGGACCTCTCTCTACACTGTCACCTCACGCTCCACAGATCCGGGACCTCTCTCTACACTGTCACCTCACTCTCCACAGATCAGGGACCTCTCTCTACACTGTCACCTCACGCTCCTCAGATCCGGGACCTCTCTCTACACTGTCACCTCACGCTCTCCGGGACCTCTCTCTACACTGTCACCTCACGCCCCACAGATCAGGAACCTCTCTCTACACTGTCACCTCACGCTCCACAGATCCGGGACCTCTCTCTACACTGTCACCTCACGCTCTGTGGATGCGGGACCTCTCTCTACACTGTCACCTCACGCTCTCCGGGACCTCTCTCTACACTGTCACCTCACGCTCCTCAGATCCGGGACCTCTCTCTACACTGTCACCTCACGCTCTCCGGGACCTCTCTCTACACTGTCACCTCACGCCCCACAGATCAGGGACCTCTCTCTACACTGTCACCTCACGCTCCACAGATCCGGGACCTCTCTCTACACTGTCACCTCACGCTCCACAGATCCGAGACCTCTCTCTACACTGTCACCTCTCGCTCCACAGATCCAGGACCTCTCCCTACACTGTCACCTCTCGCTCCACAGATCCGAGACCTCTCTCTACACTGTCACCTCACGCTCTCCGGGACCTCTCTCTACAATGTCACCTCACGCTCTCTGGGACCTCTCTCTACACGGTCACCTCACGCTCTCCGGGACCTCTCTCTACAATGTCACCTCACGCTCTCTGGGACCTCTCTCTACACTGTCACCTCACGCCCCACAGATCAGGAACCTCTCTCTACACTGTCACCTCACGCTCTCCGGGACCTCTCTCTACACTGTCACCTCACGCTCAACAGATCCGGGACTTCTCTCTACACTGTCACCTCTCGCTCCACAGATCCAGGACCTCTCTCTACACTGTCACCTCACACTCTCCGGGACCTCTCTCTACACGGTCACCTCACGCTCCACAGATCCGGGACCTCTCTCTACACTGTCACCTCACGCTCCACAGATCCGGGACCTCTCTCTACACTGTCACCTCACGCTCAGCAGATCAGGGACCTCTCTCTACACTGTCACCTCACGCTCAGCAGATCAGGAACCTCTCTCTACACTGTCACCTCACGCTCCTCAGATCCGGGACCTCTCTCTACACTGTCACCTCTCGCTCTCCGGGACCTCTCTCTACACTGTCACCTCTCGCTCCACAGATCTGGGACCTCTCTCTACACTGTCACCTCACGCCCCACAGATCAGGGACCTCTCTCTACACTGTCACCTCACGCCCTACAGATCAGGGACCTCTCTCTACACTGTCACCTCTCGCTCCACAGATCTGGGACCTCTCTCTACACTGTCACCTCACGCCCCACAGATCAGGGACCTCTCTCTACACTGTCACCTCACGCCCCACAGATCAGGGACCTCTCTCTACACTGTCACCTCTCGCTCCACAGATCCGGGACCTCTCTCTACACTGTCACCTCTCGCTCTCCGGGACCTCTCTCTACACTGTCACCTCTCGCTCCACAGATCTGGGACCTCTCTCTACACTGTCACCTCACGCCCCACAGATCAGGGACCTCTCTCTACACTGTCACCTCACGCCCCACAGATCAGGGACCTCTCTCTACACTGTCACCTCTCGCTCCACAGATCTGGGACCTCTCTCTACACTGTGACCTCACGCCCCACAGATCCGGGACCTCTCTCTACACTGTCACCTCACGCTCCTCAGATCCGGGACCTCTCTCTACACTGTCACCTCTCGCTCTCCGGGACCTATCTCTACTCTGTCACCTCTTGCTCCACAGATCTGGGACCTCTCTCTACACTGTCACCTCACGCCCCACAGATCAGGGACCTCTCTCTACACTGTCACCTCTCGCTCCACAGATCTGGGACCTCTCTCTACACTGTGAGCTCACGCCCCACAGATCCGGGACCTCTCTCTACACTGTCACCTCACGCTCCTCAGATCCGGGACCTCTCTCTACACTGTCACCTCTCGCTCTCCGGGACCTATCTCTACTCTGTCACCTCTTGCTCCACAGATCTGGGACCTCTCTCTACACTGTCACCTCACGCCCCACAGATCAGGGACCTCTCTCTACACTGTCACCTCACGCCCCACAGATCAGGAACCTCTCTCTACACTGTCACCTCACGCTCTCCGGGACCTCTCTCTACACTGTCACCTCACGCCCCACAGATCAGGGACCTCTCTCTACACTGTCACCTCACGCCCCACAGATCAGGGACTTCTCTCTACACTGTCACCTCACGCTCCACAGATCCGGGACCTCTCTCTACACTGTCACCTCTCGCTCCACAGATCCGGGACCTCTCTCTACACTGTCACCTCACGCCCCACAGATCAGGGACCTCTCTCTACACTGTCACCTCACGCCCCACAGATCAGGGACCTCTCTCTACACTGTCACCTCACGCTCCACAGATCCGGGACCTCTCTCTACACGGTCACCTCACGCTCCACAGATCCGGGACCTCTCTCTACACTGTCACCTCACGCTCTCCGGGACCTCTCTCTACACTGTCACCTCACGCTCTCCGGGACCTCTCTCTACACTGTCACCTCACGCTCTCCGGGACCTCTCTCTACACTGTCACCTCACGCTCTCCGGGACCTCTCTCTACACTGTCACCTCACGCTCTCCGGGACCTCTCTCTACACTGTCACCTCACGCTCTCCGGGACCTCTCTCTACACTGTCACCTCACGCTCTCCGGGACCTCTCTCTACACTGTCACCTCACGCTCTCCGGGACCTCTCTCTACACTGTCACCTCACGCTCTCCGGGACCTCTCTCTACACTGTCACCTCACGCTCTCCGGGACCTCTCTCTACACTGTCACCTCACGCTCTCCGGGACCTCTCTCTACACTGTCACCTCACGCTCTCCGGGACCTCTCTCTACACTGTCACCTCACGCTCTCCGGGACCTCTCTCTACACTGTCACCTCACGCTCTCCGGGACCTCTCTCTACACGGTCACCTCACGCTCTCCGGGACCTCTCTCTACACTGTCACCTCACGCTCCACAGATCCGGGACCTCTCTCTACACTGTCACCTCACGCTCCTCAGATCCGGGACCTCTCTCTACACGGTCACCTCACGCTCTCCGGGACCTCTCTCTACACTGTCACCTCACGCTCTCCGGGACCTCTCTCTACACTGTCACCTCACGCTCCACAGATCCAGGACCTCTCTCTACACTGTCACCTCACGCTCCACAGATCCGGGACCTCTCTCTACACTGTCACCTCACGCTCCTCAGATCCGGGACCTCTCTCTACACGGTCACCTCACGCTCTCCGGGACCTCTCTCTACACTGTCACCTCACGCTCTCCGGGACCTCTCTCTACACTGTCACCTCACGCTCCACAGATCCGGGACCTCTCTCTACACTGTCACCTCACGCTCCTCAGATCCGGGACCTCTCTCTACACTGTAACCTCACGCTCCACAGATCCGGGACCTCTCTCTACACTGTCACCTCACGCTCTCCGGGACCTCTCTCTACACTGTCACCTCACGCTCTCCGGGACCTCTCTCTACACTGTCACCTCACGCTCTCCGGGACCTCTCTCTACACTGTCACCTCACGCTCTCCGGGACCTCTCTCTACATTGTCACCTCTCGCTCCACAGATCCGGGACCTCTCTCTACACTGTCACCTCACGCTCTCCGGGACCTCTCTCTACACTGTCACCTCACTCTCCACAGATCAGGGACCTCTCTCTACACTGTCACCTCACGCTCCAGAGATCCGGGACCTCTCTCTACAATGTCACCTCACGCTCTCTGGGACCTGTCTCTACACGGTCACCTCACGCTCTCCGGGACCTCTCTCTACACTGTCACCTCACGCTCCTCAGATCCGGGACCTCTCTCTACACGGTCACCTCACGCTCTCCGGTACCTCTCTCTACACTGTCACCTCACGCTCTCCGGGACCTCTCTCTACACTGTCACCTCACGCTCCACAGATCCAGGACCTCTCTCTACACTGTCACCTCACGCTCCGGAGATCCGGGACCTCTCTCTACACTGTCACCTCACGCTCCACAGATCCGGGACCTCTCTCTACACTGTCACCTCACGCTCTCCGGGACCTCTCTCTACACTGTCACCTCACGCTCTCCGGGACCTCTCTCTACACTGTCACCTCACGCTCTCCGGGACCTCTCTCTACACTGTCACCTCACGCTCTCCGGGACCTCTCTCTACACTGTCACCTCACGCTCTCCGGGACCTCTCTCTACACTGTCACCTCACGCTCTCCGGGACCTCTCTCTACACTGTCACCTCACGCTCTCCGGGACCTCTCTCTACACTGTCACCTCACGCTCTCCGGGACCTCTCTCTACACTGTCACCTCACGCTCTCCGGGACCTCTCTCTACACTGTCACCTCACGCTCTCCGGGACCTCTCTCTACACTGTCACCTCACGCTCTCCGGGACCTCTCTCTACACGGTCACCTCACGCTCCGGAGATCCGGGACCTCTCTCTCCACTATCACCTCACACTCCACAGATCCAGGACCTCTCTCTACACTGTCACCTCACGCTCCACAGATCCGGGACCTCTCTCTACACTGTCACCTCACGCTCCTCAGATCCGGGACCTCTCTCTACACGGTCACCTCACGCTCTCCGGGACCTCTCTCTACACTGTCACCTCACGCTCTCCGGGACCTCTCTCTACACTGTCACCTCACGCTCCACAGATCCGGGACCTCTCTCTACACTGTCACCTCACACTCCTCAGATCCGGGACCTCTCTCTACACTGTCACCTCACGCTCTCCGGGACCTCTCTCTACAATGTCACCTCACGCTCTCTGGGACCTCTCTCTACACGGTCACCTCACGCTCTGGAGATCCGGGACCTCTCTCTACACTGTCACCTCACGCTCCGGAGATCCGGGACCTCTCTCTACACTGTCACCTCACGCTCCACAGATCCGGGACCTCTCTCTACACTGTCACCTCACGCTCCACAGATCCGGGACCTCTCTCTACACTGTCACCTCACGCTCTCCGGGATCTCTCTCTACACGGTCACCTCACGCTCCACAGATCCGGGACCTCTCTCTACACTGTCACCTCACGCTCCGGAGATCCGGGACCTCTCTCTACACGGTCACCTCACGCTCCACAGATCCAGGACCTCTCTCTACACTGTCACCTCACGCTCCACAGATCCAGGACCTCTCTCTACACTGTCACCTCACGCCCCACAGATCCGGGACCTCTCTCTACACTATCACCTCACACTCCACAGATCCAGGACCTCTCTCTACACTGTCACCTCACGCTCTCCGGGACCTCTCTCTACACTGTCACCTCACGCTCCGGAGATCCGGGACCTCTCTCTACACGGTCACCTCACGCTCCACAGATCCAGGACCTCTCTCTACACTGTCACCTCACGCCCCACAGATCCGGGACCTCTCTCTCCACTATCACCTCACACTCCACAGATCCAGGACCTCTCTCTACACTGTCACCTCACGCTCCACAGATCCGGGACCTCTCTCTACACTGTCACCTCACGCCCCACAGATCCGGGACCTCTCTCTACACTGTCACCTCACGCTCTCCGGGACCTCTCTCTACACGGTCACCTCACTCTCCACAGATCCGGGACCTCTCTCTACACTGTCACCTCACGCTCCGGAGATCCGGGACCTCTCTCTACACGGTCACCTCACGCTCCACAGATCCAGGACCTCTCTCTACACTGTCACCTCACGCTCCACAGATCCGGGACCTCTCCCTACACTGTCACCTCACGCTCCACAGATCCGGGACCTCTCTCTACACTGTCAACTCACGCTCCACAGATCCAGGACCTCTCTCTACACTGTCACCTCACGCCCCACAGATCCGGGACCTCTCTCTCCACTGTCACCTCACACTCCACAGATCCAGGACCTCTCTCTACACTGTCACCTCACGCTCTCCGGGACCTCTCTCTACACTGTCACCTCACGCTCCGGAGATCCGGGACCTCTCTCTACACTGTCACCTCACGCTCCACAGATCCAGGACCTCTCTCTACACTGTCACCTCACGCCCCACAGATCCGGGACCTCTCTCTACACTGTCACCTCACGCTCTCCGGGACCTCTCTCTACACTGTCACCTCACGCTCCACAGATCCAGGACCTCTCTCTACACTGTCACCTCACGCTCTCCGGGACCTCTCTCTACACTGTCACCTCACGCCCCACAGATCCAGGACCTCTCTCTCCACTATCACCTCACACTCCACAGATCCAGGACCTCTCTCTACACTGTCACCTCACGCTCCGGAGATCCGGGACCTCTCTCTACACGGTCACCTCACGCTCCACAGATCCAGGACCTCTCTCTACACTGTCACCTCACGCTCCACAGATCCAGGACCTCTCTCTACACTGTCACCTCACGCCCCACAGATCCGGGACCTCTCTCTCCACTATCACCTCACACTCCACAGATCCAGGACCTCTCTCTACACTGTCACCTCACGCTCTCCGGGACCTCTCTCTACACTGTCACCTCACGCTCCGGAGATCCGGGACCTCTCTCTACACTGTCACCTCACGCTCCACAGATCCAGGACCTCTCTCTACACTGTCACCTCACGCCCCACAGATCCGGGACCTCTCTCTACACTGTCACCTCACGCTCTCCGGGACCTCTCTCTACACTGTCACCTCACGCTCCACAGATCCAGGACCTCTCTCTACACTGTCACCTCACGCTCTCCGGGACCTCTCTCTACACTGTCACCTCACACTCCACAGATCCAGGACCTCTCTCTACACTGTCACCTCACGCTCCACAGATCCAGGACCTCTCTCTACACTGTCACCTCACTCTCTCCGGGACCTCTCTCTACACTGTCACCTCACGCTCTCCGGGACCTCTCTCTACACTGTCACCTCACGCTCTCCGGGAACTCTCTCTACACTGTCACCTCACGCTCTCCGGGACCTCTCTCTACACTGTCACCTCACGCTCTCCGGGACCTCTCTCTACACTGTCACCTGACGCTCTCCGGGACCTCTCTCTACACTGTCACCTCACGCTCTCCGGGACCTCTCTCTACACTGTCACCTCACGCTCTCCG
Organism: Ranitomeya variabilis; assembly: GCF_051348905.1. Lineage (NCBI taxonomy): Eukaryota > Metazoa > Chordata > Amphibia > Anura > Dendrobatidae > Ranitomeya > Ranitomeya variabilis. The sequence goes on from NC_135238.1 coordinate 9,140,426, forward strand.
GGACCTCTCTCTACACTGTCACCTCACGCTCTCCGGGACCTCTCTCTACACTGTCACCTCACGCTCTCCGGGACCTCTCTCTACACTGTCACCTCACGCTCCACAGATCCGGGACCTCTCTCTACACTGTCACCTCACGCTCTCCGGGACCTCTCTCTACACGGTCACCTCACGCTCTCCGGGACCTCTCTCTACACGGTCACCTCACGCTCTCCGGGACCTCTCTCTACACTGTCACCTCACGCTCCACAGATCCGGGACCTCTCTCTACACTGTCACCTCACGCTCTCAGGGACCTCTCTATACACTGTCACCTCACGCTCCACAGATCCGGGACCTCTCTCTACACTGTCACCTCACGCTCTCCGGGACCTCTCTCTACACTGTCACCTCACGCTCCACAGATCCAGGACCTCTCTCTACACTGTCACCTCACGCTCCACAGATCCAGGACCTCTCTCTACACTGTCACCTCACTCTCTCCGGGACCTCTCTCTACACTGTCACCTCACGCTCTCCGGGACCTCTCTCTACACTGTCACCTCACGCTCTCCGGGAACTCTCTCTACACTGTCACCTCACGCTCTCCGGGACCTCTCTCTACACTGTCACCTCACGCTCTCCGGGACCTCTCTCTACACTGTCACCTCACGCTCTCCGGGACCTCTCTCTACACTGTCACCTCACGCTCTCCGGGACCTCTCTCTACACTGTCACCTCACGCTCTCCGGGACCTCTCTCTACACTGTCACCTCACGCTCTCCGGGACCTCTCTCTACACTGTCACCTCACGCTCTCCGGGACCTCTCTCTACACTGTCACCTCACGCTCTCCGGGACCTCTCTCTACACTGTCACCTCACGCTCCACAGATCCGGGACCTCTCTCTACACTGTCACCTCACGCTCTCCGGGACCTCTCTCTACACTGTCACCTCACGCTCTCCGGGACCTCTCTCTACACGGTCACCTCACGCTCTCCGGGACCTCTCTCTACACGGTCACCTCACGCTCTCCGGGACCTCTCTCTACACTGTCACCTCACGCTCCACAGATCCAGGACCTCTCTCTACACTGTCACCTCTCGCTCCACAGATCCAGGACCTCTCTCTACACTGTCACCTCACGCTCCACAGATCCGGGACCTCTCTCTACACTGTCACCTCACGCTCTCAGGGACCTCTCTCTACACTGTCACCTCACGCTCCACAGATCCAGGACCTCTCCCTACACTGTCACCTCTCGCTCCACAGATCCAGGACCTCTCTCTACACTGTCACCTCACGCTCCACAGATCCAGGACCTCTCTCTACACGGTCACCTCACGCTCTCCGGGACCTCTCTCTACACGGTCACCTCACGCTCTCCGGGACCTCTCTCTACACTGTCACCTCACGCTCCACAGATCCGGGACCTCTCTCTACACTGTCACCTCACGCTCTCAGGGACCTCTCTCTACACTGTCACCTCACGCTCCACAGATCCGGGACCTCTCTCTACACTGTCACCTCACGCTCTCCGGGACCTCTCTCTACACTGTCACCTCACGCTCCACAGATCCAGGACCTCTCTCTACACTGTCACCTCACGCTCCACAGATCCAGGACCTCTCTCTACACTGTCACCTCACTCTCTCCGGGACCTCTCTCTACACTGTCACCTCACGCTCTCCGGGACCTCTCTCTACACTGTCACCTCACGCTCTCCGGGACCTCTCTCTACACTGTCACCTCACGCTCTCCGGGACCTCTCTCTACACTGTCACCTCACGCTCTCCGGGACCTCTCTCTACACTGTCACCTCACGCTCTCCGGGACCTCTCTCTACACTGTCACCTCACGCTCCACAGATCCGGGACCTCTCTCTACACTGTCACCTCACGCTCTCCGGGACCTCTCTCTACACTGTCACCTCACGCTCTCCGGGACCTCTCTCTACACGGTCACCTCACGCTCTCCGGGACCTCTCCCTACACTGTCACCTCACGCTCCACAGATCCAGGACCTCTCCCTACACTGTCACCTCTCGCTCCACAGATCCAGGACCTCTCTCTACACTGTCACCTCACGCTCTCCGGGACCTCTCTCTACACTGTCACCTCACGCTCTCCGGGACCTCTCTCTACACGGTCACCTCACGCTCTCCGGGACCTCTCTCTACACTGTCACCTCACGCTCCACAGATCCAGGACCTCTCCCTACACTGTCACCTCTCGCTCCACAGATCCAGGACCTCTCTCTACACTGTCACCTCACGCTCCACAGATCCAGGACCTCTCTCTACACTGTCACCTCACGCTCTCCGGGACCTCTCTCTACACGGTCACCTCACGCTCTCCGGGACCTCTCTCTACACGGTCACCTCACGCTCTCCGGGACCTCTCTCTACACTGTCACCTCACGCTCCACAGATCCGGGACCTCTCTCTACACTGTCACCTCACGCTCCACAGATCCGGGACCTCTCTCTACACTGTCACCTCACGCTCTCAGGGACCTCTCTCTACACTGTCACCTCACGCTCCACAGATCCAGGACCTCTCTCTACACTGTCACCTCACGCTCCACAGATCCAGGACCTCTCTCTACACTGTCACCTCACGCTCCACAGATCCGGGACCTCTCTCTACACTGTCACCTCACGCTCTCCGGGACCTCTCTCTACACTGTCACCTCACGCTCCACAGATCCAGGACCTCTCTCTACACTGTCACCTCACGCTCCACAGATCCAGGACCTCTCTCTACACTGTCACCTCACTCTCTCCGGGACCTCTCTCTACACTGTCACCTCACGCTCTCCGGGACCTCTCTCTACACTGTCACCTCACGCTCTCCGGGACCTCTCTCTACACTGTCACCTCACGCTCCACAGATCCGGGACCTCTCTCTACACTGTCACCTCACGCTCTCCGGGACCTCTCTCTACACTGTCACCTCACGCTCTCCGGGACCTCTCTCTACACGGTCACCTCACGCTCTCCGGGACCTCTCTCTACACTGTCACCTCACGCTCCACAGATCCAGGACCTCTCTCTACACTGTCACCTCTCGCTCCACAGATCCAGGACCTCTCTCTACACTGTCACCTCACGCTCCACAGATCCGGGACCTCTCTCTACACTGTCACCTCACGCTCTCAGGGACCTCTCTCTACACTGTCACCTCACGCTCCACAGATCCAGGACCTCTCCCTACACTGTCACCTCTCGCTCCACAGATCCAGGACCTCTCTCTACACTGTCACCTCACGCTCCACAGATCCGGGACCTCTCTCTACACTGTCACCTCACGCTCTCAGGGACCTCTCTCTACACTGTCACCTCACGCTCCACAGATCCAGGACCTCTCCCTACACTGTCACCTCTCGCTCCACAGATCCAGGACCTCTCTCTACACTGTCACCTCACGCTCCACAGATCCAGGACCTCTCTCTACACTGTCACCTCACGCTCTCCGGGACCTCTCTCTACACTGTCACCTCACGCTCTCCGGGACCTCTCCCTACACTGTCACCTCTCGCTCTCCTGGACCTCTCTCTACACTGTCACCTCACGCTCTCCGGGACCTCTCTCTACACTGTCACCTCACGCTCTCCGGGACCTCTCTCTACACTGTCACCTCACGCTCCACAGATCCGGGACCTCTCTCTACACTGTCACCTCACGCTCTCCGGGACCTCTCTCTACACTGTCACCTCACGCTCTCCGGGACCTCTCTCTACACGGTCACCTCACGCTCTCCGGGACCTCTCTCTACACGGTCACCTCACGCTCTCCGGGACCTCTCTCTACACTGTCACCTCACGCCCCACAGATC